>NC_056737.1:1641057567-1641397567 GCF_019279795.1 Protopterus annectens | reverse complement strand
CCAAGATGAATTGTATGGTAATGTACATCCAGACACCTTAATGCAGCTTACCTCTGATATCCCTTATATGTTGTAACAGCCTAGGTTAGTTATGGTGCACCCCCCATAGACTGACATACAGGGGCATATACATCTTTTACTTACACTGACCTACGGACTGCAGAAGAGCACACATGTATTGTGCAGATGAGGCCCACACATATATGGACCCAACCCCACAATATGTGTGGTTCCACAACAGCAGTGGAATGATGGCAAGAATGGCAGCATGACATACTCACAGGACACTACATAACAACCCCTAACAGCATATCATATGGACAAAGCCTGGTATGTAGGTGGAGGACAGAGGGCAGAACACAGGCCCATATGTCAAATAGTGTTGTCATACACTAAGCAAGTTACTGGTGTTACAAGATAGTCTGCAACATACCCTTAGTTAGGAATATGAAATCAGAAACACAAATGGATGTAGCCATGTACTGATAGCACTCAACACACACACTGCCAGTGATATATCTGACACAAGACCTGTGTAGTGGATAGATAAAACATAGCAGGCACACCTCTGGCCATCAAGTGGATTGGCCCACAGTTGAGCACTATGCAGACAGACTGCAGTCCATGTTAAACTAGTATGTACATACAAACCCTGTAACACTGGTGCTATACAATGCATACAACACTACTCACACTCTGTCTGTAGTTCTGAAACCTCATACAAATATGTAGCTGGCCTGAGTGTGCAAGTTCTCTTGTAAGAGGTATTGCTACCTGCTGTCTGTAACACTGCTGCCCACACACAGGAAGGATGATCACCATACAGGAAAGGTAAAGGGACCACACCCACATGATGTAGGGATTTATAGTAGTGGGTTGCTATGACAGTGGTAATTTTAAGTACTACACAGCATGCTGCATGCAGGTAGCAAATAGAGGATACTGATTGGTGCAGAGGCCATCGCCTGATCATGTGCATCACCTACAAATGTCATGCTGCAATCTATTCCAAGCAGCTCAATCCATTTACTGGAGAAAGATATATTTATATATATATATATATATATATATATATATATATATATATATATATATATATATAGAGAGAGAGAGTGAGAGAGAGAGAGAAAAAATCCAGACCCATAACCAAAACCAAAACAGAAACAAAGAAAGCAGGCTAAGGCCATAGCCAAGGATAAAAAAGATACCTCTTACACGGAAACCATCCACAACAGACTTCATTCCCACAACAGATATTTGAAGTATATATGCATGTAATTGACTGTAGTACTTGGTCCATAATACTGGGATAGATGATATGGAATGATATATATGTGCCGTCGGGTGTTGCTGTTGTAATGATGTTCAGCTAAACAACTGCTATGGACAACAGAGTCTGTCCCAGTGGGTAGTGGGCCATACCTGTCAACTGTGCAGAGCAGCACTGACTGACAAGATGCATGCCAACATAGTATGTGTTGTGTAATGGAAAGGATGTATATTACTGTGGCAGATAGCTGGTGGTGGAAGTAATGCCATAATGATGGACACTTGGGTTCCAGAGCCCACCACTTAAGGACACTCAGGTTAACATGTATTGTAGCATGCTGAAATCCCATATGTGTGTAATAGGCTTACCTGCAATCTGGCCCTATATATATATATATATATATACCCCTAATGTCAGGCTGTGTCCATATGTGGCATCTGTCTGTGTTGTAGCAAGGCAGAACAGTGCAGCTGTGCAGGAAGGAGAGTTAGAGATTGCAGACCTGATGTCTAAATATACCCCATATATAGCTATTTATATGTGTGTGTGTGTGTATATATATATATATATATATATATATATATATATATATATATATATATATATATATATATACATGTATGTCTACAGATATACAGATACCCATATGTAGACATACATATATGTATGTATATATATATATATATATATATATATATATATATATATATATATCCAGAAGATCGAGTGAAGAAGAAGTGGCAGAACATCGACAATGAAGAAGACCCATATATATATATATATATATATATATATATATATATATATATATATATATATATATATATAAATATATATATATATATATATATATATAGAGAGAGAGAGAGAGAGATATGCATATGTCTACATATATACAACACACACACACACACACACACACACACACACACACACACACACACACACACATATGTCCCCTATATTACCACCATAGTGCTGCATGCTATGTGTGAGGGAACATCACACAAAGCAATACACACAGTTATATACAGCTGTAAGTGTGTGCAACATGGATGGGTATGTCACATGTGAACCCCTTGGTGGGACCACATTGCCCTTGTCTGTGAAGTAGGTAATGGGAATATGGGAAAGGATAGCAGGTATATTTGTGGAGGTGGTTTGGGTTGGTATATATAGAGGACAGCCTACATGTGTGGTATGTGACCCGTGGTGGGTAAACACCCTGGATGGTGTGTGTGGTCTGCAATTGGAAGCCCCATGAGCCCCCATATGGAAACAATGGGAACAAGGCCCCCACCCACCCATTGCTAGTCACAACAGCAGTTTCATGGCCCTGAAGGTGTCTGGCCTGAAGGCTAAACAGGAGGAGCATGTCGACCCTGTGATTGTGTACTGGGTGCCTCAAGGTGCTGTAGCACATCCCACAAGTTTCTGTGGAGCCCCCTATGGAACAGACCCTGGACCTGACATCGGGTGACAGGATCGTGTCTGTGTGTGCCCCCTGGGAGAACAACATCCCCTGAGGTGGTTCCACCTGAAGGTATTGTTGAACCAGTAGATGAGGAGGCCCCAGGGTGGGTCCCAAATGTGATGTGTCTTGGTAACATGGCCAGATGAATTAGGAGAGGTGGTTCTGCTATCAACTATTCCCTAAACATGCTATTGTGTCACTGTTATAGAACATATGTGGGTAGTAATAGTCCACACAATTCCAGAACATGTCCAACAGCATGCATAGATATCCCAATAACACAGAATGACAGATGTGCAGCAATCACATAGCAAGCATACCACATGCGTATATAAAACCATAGTGGCCCTGGCAATGGCATGCAGGTAAAATAGTCCATCACAGGCCAGCAATGATAGTGTCCCACAGAGAACATGGCTACAAACACATAGCACAAAGTGTGGTACAATATGATATATGTCTCAATGGCAGGTATTCTATAGACATACCTACTGAGTTGTGTGATCAGATTGTTGTTGCAGATATGGTGGAGGATAGACAGAGATGTGTATTAACAACTATGGTAACATTGCTGTATGAGTTTCTTAGACCTGTTTCTATCTATCTGTCTTTCAGGCAAGAAGTCCCACGGCCATTTACCAGGGTATTCAGCAGCAGAAAATGAGGTGATTTTGAACCACCTTATACAGCACTATCCAGTTCTGTTCAGCAGGGACGTCCATGAGCAGCAGGAGCGGACTGCCCTGTGGAACAATCTAGTCCACAGGGTCAATGATGTTGGCCTGCATAACCGCAGTTATGAGCAGGTCCGGCATCATGTCTCAATGCCTGTCGAAGTGCTGCTGCAGTCTGGAGGGATAACTTTGCAACAGGGGTGTCATGCCATCCACCCCCCCGACACATGTTGAGGAGATCTTCGCCAGCCTCATGGCACCTGCCTGCCCACACACTCAACAACTGGCAGAGACCATTGTGGAGGTGGGTGCTACCCACACACCGGCTGAGAAGCATGAAGGTAAGGCCACAGGGCACATCAGTAGACCACTTTTGCATATGCATCTGCATCTGTACAGGTAGATCATGCATATGTGAGATGTCATATATATAGTCTGTTGCTGTGTAGCAGTAATAAACAGATGTGCATAAGTGGTAGTATTGTGGACTTGTACTGGTGATGTATTATAATGCTGCACCCACCCTGTAGCAATGCCACAGCTGTGGCCACTCATATCACATCTTTCACACTCTTATGTAGGTTCCTCTGGTATACCACCAAGGCAGCAGCCTGTAGCTGGTGAGTATGGTTTGTGTTCATGCTTGCCAAAGCATCAGGCATGTAATGGCTATGGTATATTCCATGCACACACCTAATACAACTACCCATAATGCATGCCGTACATGTTCACATATTGTTGCTGTTAAATGCACTGCATCACAGTGGTGAACATGATGAGGTATCTGAAGGGTATGTCAGACACCTGCAAGATAACTATCATCCTGTCATTGGAAAATGTGTCCACAGCCATGAACATAATGGTCGGACACATGACCTAAAGTAGGGACATATGTGAAACATCACCCATATACAGTGTAACAATAGTGCATATACCAGTATTACAATGGCAACTGTTACAGATCTACACTATTGTATAACATAATACTGTGGTCCACATTATTAGCTGGGACTAGGCTGTTACACATGGTGTTCAGTGTATGGGACACTGCAAATTGACACACGTGTAGGCCATACTTGTCAAACATCTGCAAAAAGGCTTAAGATGGGGAGGGTGTGTCAGCATGACACATCAGTGCACTAGAGCAGGGATCCTAAGGATACTAAGAATAGCTGTATCTGCAAACAGTCAGGTTCAGGAACTGTGGTGGCCATAACCCTAACTCCACAGCAATAGTGACGGCAGTGTGTGAACTCCAAGGAATGTGCACATGAGTAGACCTTGTAATCATGCAGAGTTGGGGGACGTGTAGGGCAGACTTACCATAAACTGGCAAATGCAGATGGCCCATGCTAGTATACCCCTGCCAGGAATAGTGACTGCTGTAGTACACATAACAATAGGTGCAACAAACCGTCATGATAAGGGCTTGCACACATATGCACCCATGGAGTGTATGCATTGCAATCAGCATCTGCACACCTAACACATTTCTTAGACACTGCATGCGAATGAACAGGACATGTGTCACATATCAGGCTCATGTACTGTTAATGTATGCGGTGATGTGGTCCCATGGCAGATCAAGGAAGAGTGTGTCCTATCAATAAGGGTGTGTACACTCCCCATAGCCACGGTAAGGTCTGACGGTTGTCAGTGTAATAGTATCGGATTGGTCATACATGCACCGCTGATGTTGAGATCTGTAAACCAGACATCAGGCATTCACAAATGACATCTGTTCACATATCATCCCAGGTATGTGTCATTCAAACATAGGGGCTGTGAGCATTAGGGCAGACATAACTAACATGGTAATACACATTCAGAAATGGTCTGTACACCTGTGAGTATTTGTGCACAGTACATGGCAGGGTGCAGAACAGGTGCACAGCAATACTGTGCATATGGGTGCAATGTTTTCCAGGGAAAGGGGCATCACCTACTAACACAGCCCATGCATTCCATGCATGTATACTGTTGTTAGCATGGATTGACTATAGCTGCACTGCATGCTGTTGAGTACCATATGTTATGCATGTTGACAGATGGGTAATGGGAGGATGGTGTCTACTATCTTTGTGCAACCTCACCTGTGTGTGTGTGTGTGTGTGTGTGTGTGTGTGTGTGTGTGTGTGTGTGTGTGTGTGTGTGTGTGTGTGTGAGTGGGGGGGTATTTTGTCTGTAAATGCAATCTGGTGGAGTGGAGGGGGATTGATGCATGTAGGATGTGTGTGTGCATGTGTGTGTGTTTGTGTGGGTGTCCATGTATGCACATATGTGATTGTGGAGTTGTTCATATGGCAGTACTTCCCTTTGGGATCATGCAGTACATGGACATGGACTGACACATGGGACACCAGGAATACTTGTCTGATAAGTAATCAAAGGACAGCTAATAGTATAATAAGGTCTGGAGCATGGAACATGCATTGGGAGGGAAAGTAGACACCAGCTATACCCTTAATATTGCAATCAACAGGGAGGTGAATGACTACCCATGTATGCAGCACTACAGATGCATTGGGGAATTACTAGACAACACCAGGCAGTGTAGCCATATATTACTGTTGTCCACATGATATGTTGATTGAGCAGCAGATCTGGCATGTACTGAGCAATACTTACATATGACACCCCAGTGCATGACATTATGGAGTGAACGTAGTAGCCCCTAACATATAGGGGCCATACTCACAATGTCCGGACATAGGATGAACACTGGATAACAGCAGTGAGGCTATGTAAAACCTACTCCACTCAAGTCAAGCAGGTAAGGGAGTAACAGGACTTGTGTTGTGATCACTTGTCTAGGCATTTAGAGAAATGATACATTAATGAGTGGTATTAATGAGTGTATGTTACCAAGTGTGATGCAGGATGGGGTACTTATGTGAATAAACGTGGGACTGTCAGTAAAATCAGGGACAGGTAGGTATTAAGGTGGAATATGTGTGTGTGTGTGTGTGTGTGTGTGTGTGTGTGTGTGTGTGTGTGTGTGTGTGTGTGTGTGTGTGTGCACGTGTGTGCGTGTGTGTGTATGTGTGTACTGTTATGCAATGCTGTACAGGTCTTAAAGTGCATTTCTTGTTTTCCCCCACAGCTGGCAAGGTGGGTCAGGATCCCTCTGGCATGCAATCTGATGTTGGTGTCTATACATACACCGAAGATTATGATAGTACTGTTGAGGCACAGGCAAAGTTGTCAGGGGCAAAAACTGCACCATTGTTTGACATCCCCCTCTTAGCCACCTCAACCCTACACATAGTTACAGTGCCTATACCTACCCCATCACCAGTGGCCATAGCAAAGAGACAGTTTGCAGTTGGTGGCAGTGCACAGGAGAGTGTGATATATATGCCTACTGTTTCTGGTCACAGCAGGCATAGCCAGATGTCCGGCAGTGCACCACATAGGCATTTGTACCAGGGTGCTCATGGTAGGGCCGCTGGTCATCATGCCCCTGGCAGAAGCGCCACAACTAGTACCACCAGGCACATGTTTCAGACTGTCATGGGGGTGCATTACATATGGAATTGTACACTAGAAAGTGCCTGATGCTGCAGAGGTCTGCTCTGTCATCTGCAAGTGACACCTTCCATGAACTGTCTGCTGCCCTCCGTGATTATACCAAGGTCATTTATAGATGGTTGGGTGAGATTGTGGGCCTCAACAACCGTAACTTGTCTATGCTTGATCATGTGGTGGGAGTGTGGCGATGATCATGTGGACATAGGCCAGCAACACCAACAGCTGGTGGTCAATTTGCTAGGACACCAAACTGCTCCTGTTGTGGCAGTACCAGCCCCAGCACTGCAGGGGAGGCACTGTCCACACCACACTACACCACAGCAGGCCACATGCACATGGCCCTGGACAGTCATCAGGGGAGAGTAGTACATTGAGGCCCATAACTGGAAGTGCCCATGGAACCACTGGGAGGCACAGTCCACGTTTCCATGGCCTGAGGGGGTGAACTGCACACCCTGCCAGGTATGGTCTGCAGCTGTCCAAGAAACACCTGTATAGGGCAGCCACATGGCAGAGCTGTGTGCATGCATACCTACACACTACACGAACAGACGTAGGACAACCCCATACCTACATACACCACATTACCAAGCCCATTTCAACTAATTACACCCTTCACCCACACACATGGTGTGAAACATATGGCCTACTCTCAGTCTCTGGCAAACCAACAACACACCCTGTGCATATGACAATACCTGTGCCACATCCCTGTCATCCATAACATCGATGCAGGGACAGAGTAATATGGTTCTGATGCACATGGTGACTGTACTACAGTGTACCAATGTACTGCTGTGTAACATGTTGTCAGGAGTAATGTTTAATGCATACATGTCAGGTAGTGTAGCTGTCCAGCCATGCTGCATTATAGCTGTTAGTATCACTGAGTGATTGTGGTCTCCATAATGTTATTCATTTGTGTTGTAGGTGTACATGTGTCAGCAGGAGGATGGTTTGCAGTCATATTCCACAAGGGATATGGCACTGTGGTGACAAAACCATGGCTATGACATATCCTCGGTACAGCTGAACACATGTCACAGGTTTGTATAACAGTTATTGCCTGTGCCACATGGACAGGTGATCTGCTGGGACATGTATAATCAACAACCTGATGTAGACCCATTCACATACACACACACACACTTACGTGGCAACACTGGAACTAGACCCCTACCTAAGTATGTAGTGCTACTGAAGTGTGTGTCTTTCATTGCACACACCACACATTGTTTAGGGTGAGATGTGCTCCAGGTTACATGTTACATGCAGAACATCCCCAGTCATGTGCAGTATGGTAAGGGAGGATGCAACGATTGTATATGGACAATACATAGTGTGAAATACCATTATATACACTTTAACAGACACACAACAGGCAGACACACATCCGAGAAACATGGGCCTATTGGTGATAACTAACTTGTCAATGTGTCCAATCTGTTACAGGTAGGCTACATTCATAACATGCATAACTGGGCTGGATTGTGGTATCAGTTATCTGTTTGGTTGATAGTGATAGTGGTCACCATACAGTGGTACATGGGGCATATACCGGATGTACCATGGTGTAATGACAGTGTACACAGCGCCCACATCCCACAGTGGATATTGTACTCACTGGAACCCATGATGACATTCTGACATACCCACCATCACACATTGCCCATAACTGTGATACAACCCATTGTACATCCCAACAGTGGTACTACAGGGATATGCATCTAATGCACATGCCACAAGCATAGTAGGGTGTTGCATTGTCATGCCTCACCTATGGGCAGCAACAACACTATCCATACTGCTGTGTGGCAAAACATATTGTAATAGGAATATGTGGCCTCGGAATGCTGCACCCTACAGATATACAGACATGCACACATACACACACTTGCCAGAACTCAATGGGTCTCCCATGCCTATCGACCCATTTGTACAACACTGTTGTGCTGGTACTGCAAGGCTCATGTAGCCATTAGGGAGAGGAGCATAACAGGGTACATGTAATGTCCAATACAGCAGCAGCCACATCTTACTATGGCAATGGGTGTTGCGTTAGTTGTGAAGGCCCTCATGGTATTCCCATCTACAGGTGTACTAACACAAAGACACTGCTATCCTCAGTAATGCACACGTATGCATGTGTCAGTACTGGGGTACATCATTGCAGGTGGTCATAGGTGTGTACCTAGCTATTGTCCATGGAGAGATGGGTAGTGTAGGGGATGTGTGTACAGTGGTATCATGCCATCTGCCATGTGCCAGCAGGCAATATATCGACAGACACCACTGTGGTGACCCTCAGGGTGAGAGAGACATGCATCAGCCAATCAATCCTCTGGGTGCCTCCAGCAAATGCCAACTGAGGTGATCCAGTTGACATGTATGCAACATGTATTACAACACATGGTTAGAAAAAACGCCAGAATTGGAGTTGCCAAACCCCACGTACCAACCAAACAAACTGGAAGCGAAATGAAGGATAAACTTCAAAGTTTTATTGTAAATCAATTAAATACACAGCAAACCACACTTTTGACAAAACCATGAGCAGCCTAAGCGTTTTCATCACATGGACTTCATCAGATGAACAGTCATCTTTGGTTAACCACGCCCAGTCCTTGTTGTTGCTGCTGTTGATGTTGCTGAGCCGTACAATTCTCTGCCAGTTTTCTTTTCATTTCAGATTTCTCTGTTTGTTTCAATATCTCAGTCACAGTCTTCCTCTATAACACGAAATAGAACAAGTGACGTTAACGCGATGTAACGCCTCAAATCTCAGCCTATGTCCGTATACGCAAGAGTTGAAGCACCAATAACGTATAGCACAATATAATTGTGTACAAATTGGCACACACCGTTGTAGGCGCTTGCACAACTTTGGCAAACGCCTATACAGCAGTGTGTGTGCGCGAATTTGTCTCTTACCTGCCAATTTGCTCACAATTTATATTGTGCTATACGGTTAAGTTTGGTGGCGCCTTAAACTCTTGGCGCGTATGTACTACGGACATAGTGCTGAGATTTGAGGCTTCGGTTACATGCGAAAAGTAAAACGTTCGTCTAACGTTTCATTACTTGTTTCTACCTATTTTTCCGTATTTATATAGAGGGAGAGACTGGTGACTGAGATAAGGTAAACCTATTGAAACCAGAGAAATGTTTTTAAGGAGGGTCTGGAAATGAAAGAAAAATTAAATAGCTGGCAGAGAATAGTACGGGCTCAGCACTACAACATCAACAGCAGCAACAACAAGAAGGACTGGAGCGTGTAAGGTTAACCAAAGATGACTGTTTTTATCTGATGAAGTCCATTCGTGACGAAAACGCTTAGGTTGAGAAGGCTTTCATGGTTTTGTCAAAAGTGTGGTTTGCTGTGGATTTAATTGATTTACAATAAAACTTTGAAGTTTATCCTTCATTTCGCTTCCAGTTTGTTTGGACAACACATGGTTAGTGTCTGTGATGGAGACCTGTGCCCAACCATGTTCTGTTGACTGTGGTAGTGCAGTGGAGGTACCCATGGCATGTGGTGCATGCAGGTTGTTGTCTCCTATATGTGCCAGTTATAACACAGCTGGGCAGACATGTCAGTGTCAGTCAAGCATAGGTTGCCTTTACATATCCAAGCTGAATACCTGCCATCTGCACATCTTTACAGGGACTGACAGACATCAGCTTGATAAGTAGCTATGCAGTAGGATGAATGTGTTGACAGACAGACATCTGACAACAATATGTATGCCATTAGTACATGTTGGAAGCCCTCAATTACATGTGCTGTACAGATGGTAATCTACAGTTACTTTCCACATGTCAGATCATTATCCATTAGGGGGTATATACTGTGACACAGCTCACACACCAGGAACACGACAGTGAGGCCTCAGAGTCCAGCTGTGCCTGCAGGTGTGCTTGTTGTCAGTACTACATTTAGCACTCTACTCTTGCCTGGGAAAGCACTGTCAACAGTAGTACCACTATGATACAATACATGCCAGTGTGATAGCATGTAACCTTAGTTACTACCCTTGCATGAAACACATTCACATGTATAACACTGCTGTACAGGTCTTATATACTTGAGTGTCCCAGACATGACACTCACATCCCTTGCTACTGTAATGACAGTATATATACCATGTATTGCACATGGCAATACATACACTTATTACAGATGTCATTACCCTGCTATATTATCAGACTGGGATGTGAGCACCAGTTACCAGGGCTGAGCCATGCTTAACAGGTGTCAATATCGCTACAATATAACAGCTAAGCAGACTTGCGCTGGTAAGCCACACCTACATGGTGTAAGCACCTGTACATTTAACTGTAGCATTGCAACGCTCAGCTTTGCACAAACATGCATAAAGATGCTCAAAACTGCCTTATCCACTCGGTATCCAACAGCCTTTGTTCTGTCCAGCAACAAAATATACAGCTCTTGCAGGTCTTGAACCCAGCACCCTGTACACTAGAGTCACAACAGTTAACCACTACACCATGACAGCTGTGAAAATAGCTGTTGTTTATCCAATATATCTGTCACTACACATATTGAATAGTATTGGACAATTGCTTTGACTTCCACAATTGTGTAGTACTTGTTATTGATATTACTGTTGCATCACATATGTTGTTATATCTAAATATACACATATCGGATACATACAGTGAGATATATCTGGAAAGGTATACACAACCGTGATGTTTACACATGACAGGAATATGGATATATACATATACGTATGTAGATATATGTTTACATGTACACACACATATATATTCATGCATATGTATGTCTACACATCTGTCTAGTGCATCATATATATGGCCATTTGTAGATCTCTCTCTCTCTCTCTATATATATATATATATATATATATATATATATATATATATATATATATATATTTTGTATGCACATCCTGTGTGTACAGATATACCTATTTATGTTGATATATATATATATATATATATATATATATATATATATATATCTATAACTATATGTGCATACATATCTAGTCAGATATACCTATTTATGTTGATATATATGTAGATATCCATAACTATATGTGCACATATGTCTGGGATTCGTACAGATCCCTGAATGGCAACATCACCAAAACAGATTCGGCCAGGCATACTTGTGCGAAAGTGCTTTCCACCGAAGAAGCACTTTCACATAAGTATGCCTGTTGCGGAGGTTGTACTACAGTTCGGATATAGGAAAGTTCCCTTTTCCCCACTGTAGTGTGACCCCGGAGTGAGAATATTTAAGAATCGGGGTGTGGGGGGCACAGCTCCCCATATGAGGGGTGCAGGGGGCTTAATGTTTTTTTTTTTTAACACACTTTAACAAAAGTGCTTTTTTGGTGAAAGCGCTTACGTTAAAGTGTGTTCAGTGATTGTGGATTTGGACTATTGAACTTTCGTTCAATAGTCCTAGATCCATATATCTATATATCTGTATACGTGTAGACATATATTGCTATGTATAGGTATATATGTGAGTTTTTATATGTGTGTATGTGTATATATATATATATATATATATATATATATATATATATATATATATATATATATATATATATATATCCATACATGTATGTAGATATGTATATGTGTATATATCTATATAGATATATGGGTATATACATATATATATATATATATATATATATATATATATATATATATATATATATATATATATATATATACACACACACACACACACACACACACACACACACACATATATGTCTACCATATATCTAGAAAATGGAGTGGAGTCCTACCTCAGCACCAATAGTCCCAACCTCTTTAGTGCAAGGGGATGTCATGTACATTTTGCAGGTATATATGTAGTCTGTTGCTACTGTAACAGGGGTTGTTTTAACAGACATGTTGTGTGTAGGAGGTTACATCTGCTTTTGACATGTACGCCATTGGCTACTGACAGACATCCTAAGGACATCATGGTACAGTACCACTGCTAGCATAGTAATGATCCTGTGGATTACAGCACAGATATGACCAATGTATGTGGACAGTCTGCCACTCCATGTTCAGTCCAGAAGTGTACACAAATCCCCTTCATGCGAGACATGTGGACCACACCTCACAATATGGATGTTAATAGCCATATACATGGTTATATCACGTAAATACTGGACTACATATGCCCACACAGTTTATGCATTCACACGCCAGTCTCTCCTGACACATAATATCTGGTGGTGCAGAGTTCACATGGCCACATACTACCCAGTGGTTAGTGACATACATCTGTACAGAAACTCACTGCTTTTTCAGAAATACGCAACAGTTATGGCGGCCTGGCTGCAGTATGTCTTGCAAATAACTGAACATATCAGCACACTGGATAATTACACTAAGCTGCTAGTCATGTCACAAAGCACTGTGAAAACTACAGGCTGACTGCCACAACACTGGACTACATTTCGTATGGGGGAATACACATGTTCCTGCAAATATAGCAGGCTGTACATGCATGTCACAGCACAGAATAACCGACACCTGTGAGAAAGGGCAAACCCACAACCAATGTGAACACAGCCTCATATGGTACTCAAGCTTAATATGACACTATATAGACTGTCTGATAAACACAATCCTCATATGTGCCACTCATACACTAACCCTACATACACTGGATCATGATACAGTGCGGTTCGATGCCTGTGTTTGGAATGGGACAAGTGTGTGTCTGGCCCTACAGACATGTGAGCCAATAGGGTACCATACACTGAAGCAGCATGTAACATCAGATAGAACAAGACCAAGAACAATGGCATCTACCACAGTCTGTGCAAAGCCCAAGGTATGTATGCGCAATACACATACTGTCAGCAATCATCATAAGTACACAGTCCCCAGTACTGCACACACAACTGCAGAATGCCCAGGTTATGTCCTCGGAAATAACCCCTACTTTACATAACATGTCTAGCAGTCTGATATCTAACTGGCTTGTTATCAGGTATGATGTCAATAAATAATGGTGTACAGAACATATGCACCTCTTACTGCATGACATATGTACAAATGTTGACAGACGTGTGGTTGGAGCTACAAACACTGGGCCAATATTGGCATGTTGTTGTGATAACCTCATACATTTACTGTTGTACCGGGATTTGTTGTGACATATGTCCTATGAGGGATATGAAGTCAATAACTCTCATAGCTGTCACCATGTACTGACTGCAATCCTCAGACTATGCTTCTGCAGTTCTAAGCTAGGTGTTCTGTGAGTAACACAAGAAACATAAGGCTCCACACACAGCCCAGTCTGCAGATAACCCTACAGATGGGAGTTTCCTCAAACACAAAACACTGTCATGACAGGTATTAAATCATTTCAGGAATATGGATATATACATATACCATAGACCAGCCATATCCACACACATGCTGTTAAAGTGACATTACTCCAAATGCAGAAGAGCAACACTTACATTCTGTAGTCATGTCTGGCCCATATCCCCTCTTGTCTGTTGGCCTGTTTCCACAGTGTATGTTGTTAGAGGTAAATCCCAATACCATCTGTGATGATGTTTGCCAAACACCAAATTGAAGTCCCACTCACAGTGAATGAAAAGGCCCAACACTCACATGATGTTCCTAGATATTAGAATGTGTTTCCATGCAATTGGCTATTGGAATATTACCACAGCTGTTCCACATGCAATCACCAAGAGGGGTACTGCAATCCATGCAGAGGCCATCAGATGAACATGAGCATCACTTACCTGCTGCCTAAGCAAAGCAGGTTTACTTCTCCACATCCACCAGAGAGGGAGTGAGAGAGACTGCAGAGACAAAGTAAGTCAAGGAAGGAGTGGGAGAGTAAAACCTGAGCATGCTTGTGTCAGACACCTACCAGTACAGGGTTTCAAACCCCTGACTATCTATGCATTATTATAATACATCAATGCAGTTATTGCATGCGCCACATAGCATACATGTTGGGGACCTGTCCAAAGGTATATCTGATGGTGAGTGACATCTGCAACAGTGGTATAGTAGCGATAAGGTAGGTGTAGTACACATGCTTGTCCACAGCCACACTCACTCAGGGACTCACACACATTGACAGCGTTGGCAAGGTCAGGAATAGACTTCCTAACTAGCTATTTTGACACAATACAGTAATGCGTAGGTATCACATGCACCACAGGAGTTATCGGGATGATATATGGGCAATGGGTATGTGAAGGTGTCTGACATCAGACAGCATGCTTCAGTAGGCCAATGGGAGTTGTAGTGAGTGTGAATGTGGTCATAAGCATCATATTCCACACACACAGACATAGGGTGCAAGTGCTGGCATGCATGGGTGCATTGCTTCACAGGTGTGTAGTGGGTGACTGTGCCAGATGGCTGCATGAGGCTAGGTAAAGGGTATACCTTGGCATCAGGCCACATAACAATGGTGTGCAGTGTGTCTCAGGGGTGTAGTGTCTGGACTGGGCCACGCAGGTGGGTATTGTATTCACAATCCAGTCACCTGGGTTACTATTGCGTGTGGCCAGTGATGTGCAATGCTTGCCATGTATGTGTTCTGTAGTCCATAACATGGACGGTGTCTGGGAGGTGCACACATCCCACATGCATGTTTAGTGACATGTGGAACTGTACCTGGGTTGTCTGGCCCATGGTGTGTACACAGATTGTTATCATCAGATGTGCCAGTCCTGGCCTCATTTGGAGGGAACTGGTAATGGACACCAGGTTGACCCTGCACCTACATTGATAGCATGATACAAGTATTCCCTAGTGTCACTGGCATCTGTCTATACAAGCCATGTGTTTAAGGCATGGTATGTCCTTTGTAGTCACATTTGACGGCACCACAGTTGTTGCAGGTGTCCAGTGGGGAACATAGGGAAGACACACTGTCTGCAATGATATGCCTTTTTAAGGCATGGTATGTCCTTTGTGGTCACATTTGATGGCACCACAGTTTTTGCAGGCATCCAGTGGGGAATATAGGGAAGATGTACTGTTTGCAATGATATGCCTATTGTAGTGATGGGACAGGGTGCCATGCCCTCTGTAGTCCACTGCAATCACACCATGGTTACTATCTGTGAGAAATATGCAGAGTACTACCAACAAAGTGGTAATTGCCTAGGCAAGTGTGTTTGTGTATGAGACATGGGTTGATAGTGTTCTCTGGGTAATACAAGGGTTGCTTAATTTGTTCGCCAGGCCTTGATGTCACATGTAGGGTATGGATTGTCACCCCAACCTCTCAGCTATTTGACATCTGTTATCCTTGTAAGGTGGACATTGTGACATATAATAGGCCCACTATATAAGAAATTTGCAAAACCCATTACCCAATGAGTCCAGTTGTTACACATTCAAAGCCACCTCCACAAAGGATACGAATGGCAAACGCAGACAGCTGCCTTCCCTGTGATTAAAACTCTTACCTAACTAGCTTATCACACTACAGCATTATGGAGTTAGAGGATGTGCCATGGAGATTACTGGACTACTTCTTCCCCAAAGGTGTATTTCAAGATGAATGACATCAGCAAGCTTGCCAAAGAAGGGCAATGGAGGTTGTAGTGACTGTGAATGGCCTCAAAAGCATTGATCCCTACATAGGCAAACAAACATCCAAACTTGCCATGTCTGGAAATTGAACTCTTACCAAACTACTATATCACACTACAGCATTATAATATTATAGGACGCACCATGGAGATTACTAAACTACTCTTTCCCAAAGGTGTATTTCACTGGGAATGACATCAGCAGGCTTGCCAAAGAAGGGCACTAGGGTTTTAGTGACTGGGAATGGTCTCAAAAGCAGTGCTCCCTACACAGGCAAACAAACACTCAATTATCCACACTTGCTATGTCTGGGAATAGAACCCCTACTGAAATACTATATCACACTGCAACATTAAGCTGTTATAGGATGGATCACAAAGATTACTGGACTGCTCTTTTCCCAAAAGTGTATTTCAAAATGAATGACATCAGCAGGCTTGCCAAAGAAGGGCAATGGAGTTTGTATTGACTGTGAATTGCCTCAAAAGCATTGCACCCTACACAAACAAACACACACTTGCCATGTCAGGGAACAGAACCCCTACCAAACTATCTCATTACACTGCATCATTATGCTGTTATTGGATGCACCACAGAGATTACTAGACTACTTTTTCCCCAAAGGTGTATTTCAAAATAAGTGACATCAGCAGGCTTGCCAAATAAAGGCAATGGAGGTTGTATTGACTGTGAATGTCCTTAAAAACCTTGTTCCTTGCACAGGCAAACAAATATCCACACTTGCCATGTTTGGGACTAGAACTCCTACCTAACTAGTTTATCACACTACAGCATTATGCAGTTATAGGACATGCCACAGAGATTACTTGGCTACTCGTTCCCCAAAGGTGTATTTCAAAGTGAATGACATCAGCAGGCTTGCCAAAATAGGGCATTTGAATTGTAATGAGTGTGACTAGTATGAAAAGCATTGATCCCTACTCAGACAAGTACACATACAGTTGTCACATCTAGGATTAGAACTCCTACTTAACTAGTTTATCACACTAGAGTATTATGCAGTTATAGGACCCACAACAGAGATTACTGGGATACTCCTTCCCCAAAGGTGTATTTCAAAGTGAATGACATCAGCAGGCTTGCCAAAATAGGACATTTGAATTGTAATGATTGTGACTAGCCTAAAAAGCTTTGTTCCCTCTACAGACAAATACACACACACAGTTGCCACATCTGGGATTATAATTCCTATTTAACTAGTTTATCACACTACAGCATTATGCAGTTACAGGATGTGCCACAGTCATCACTAGGCTATTTCTTCCCCAAAGGTGTATTTCAAAGTGACTGACATCACCAGGCTTGACATAATAGGGCAATGGGGAGGGCAGTGTGTGTGCATAGGCCATAACCCATTCATCTAGAGGTAGACACACCACACTCAGGCACACACAGGTTTATATTCCGCAGGTACATGTATACAGCTGCTGGATGATTACTGCCTTGTACAATCATGTTGCACAGTTAGCACTAGCACCACAGAGTCTATAATGCTGAGGGATTCCAAAGGCTAATTTCTATGTTGAGTGACATTTACACATCATGTGGTTGTAGCCATTTGGCTGTGTGCTGGGTGGGACAGGCCTCAAGATGGAAGGTTCTTTTTCACTGTCACTGTCTTCCACACATCTATGTATGTGTACTTTTGGCATATGATAGTGTGTTGTCCTTGGATATATGTGTGTATTCCTATCCAATGTGTGTGCAAAGCATGACTGATGCATACAGTGGAGTGTATGCAGTAACATCTGCAGCTGTCAGATATGTATGGTCCACTGTTGTTGCCAGACATGGGCTTCATTTCTTTAATTGTGTGAGCATTCCCAGTATGACCTTTCAGTATTTTGTTGTCTGACATTGCCTTCATTTCTCTAAGTGTGGGAGCATGCAGAGTATGCCCTTCTATATTGAATGTGTGGACCCATTCCAGGTAGATTATACTCCAGTGCAGACTTTTGTGTTCTACACCTACAGCTAGCAAACTATTTCTGCAGGATATCTGTAGATCATTTGACAATATGGGGTCAAAATGGGCACGGGATAGTGGGTACTGTAGGTAATTGTGTCTGTGCTGCTTCTGCTACATGGTCCTGGTGTTAGCAGAGATATTCAGACATGTGTACTGTTATACACTGTGATGTGTTATGTCATCAAGTAATGTCAGTTAGACATTTTTGCTCACGTTGATGTCCTGGGGAACACAGGGTGAATACAGCTGTGTCCAGTATTGTGGTCAAATGCCTACATATTCCTGCAAACTAATGCCATTCTGGAGGGGGGAGCTGCAGACACTTGCTGCTGGATCTGTGTAACTGGTTCAGCAACTTGGTACAGTGGTGGCAGATAATCCCATACTTGTACATCTATCAACGTGACAGTATGGCCTTATCTTGCTGTGGCAATACCTCAAGCTGTACAGATTCACACAGGTAACCCATAGGCAGGGGTCATAAGTCAGGACATTACCCCTATTGTGATTTACAAGCAGGTTTGTAGCCACCCATTCTTGTGTTTGCATTCAGGGATAGTACGTGCACATGGCTGTGTTTCAGACTTCGCACATTCCATGCTGCCCAAACTGCTACCCCCCAGCCCTTTATTATTCTATCCTCTTCCATACATTATGCAAACATTCTCTGATACTTTCCCTATAGTTATCACATCATTACAGCAGTGTATTGGTGTTGGTCTACAGTTCATGCAGTGGGACATGGCGAACATGTTACTGTGGTTTGTCCACATAGCCTTGCTTATGGGTTGTGTGGACTGTCTTATGTTATTTGGGAGTCCATGACATAACATACATTAGCAGTACGGGTGAGACACAGGCCTTTGGCAGAGGACTGTAGGCCATTTGGTAGTGATGCAGGCCAGCTGTAGCAGGCCATTGCATTCTGTCAGTCCTACAGTCCCGGACTGCCATACAATATATTCCCCTGGGGTGACAGGGTAGGTGTGCTAGATGTTCATGCCAATACTTTCTGTCAGTATTAATCAAGTGGTGTGGATGTTGGCAATGTGCTGCTTATAACTAGGGACTGCATTCTTTCGTTATTGCCATACACAGGTGGGGTTCATATTGCACCCATTCCCAACAGCAGGGATAAGACCGAAGAGATACATGTGGGTGGTGATTGGGTGAGCTGGGTGCATGTGTGCTATGGACACTATTTGCATCTGACTCACAGATATGCATGGGGCATTCCACTTATTCTGGGTTGTGCAAGAACATCAGCTGTTTCTCAATACATCATTCCTATGACCTTTGTGATCTGCGAGTGTCTGGCCAGATGACATCGGTATTCCCTACTCCAAGCCCAGATAGTGTGCTGTAGACCTGTATGTACAATTCCAAGGGTGTGTCCATTTAATGGTTACACATTATACACTGCCTGTCTGGGGTACTTTCCCCTGTGTACTGCTTGAATAACTGGCCCAACAGTCATGCCATGTCCATCTTTCAGATGGTGACACATATTACCTCCATACATTTACAATGGCTTACTGCTAGAATGTGTTATGCTGGGAAGCATTGTGTTTGGCACTGCAGTTGTGAGGACTTGGCCCTGTCATCAGCAGTACTGGACAATGGCCACCAGGATAAACCTCACCATGCATACATACTGACCACTCTCACACAATATGAAACACACACCAACCTAACACACGCATACCTGCATATTGTACAAATGCTATAATCTATCCTGCTACCTTGGCCACCTCAGGGAATCTGTGCTCCACTGCTATTATACCTACACATACATGTTACTACATTTCTACATAAAATTGGTGGGGGGGGCACACCTGACTGTTACTGCGTTTCTACATTGGATTGGGGGGACACACCTGACTGTTACTACATTTCTACATAGGAATGGGGGGGCACACCTGACTGTTACTACAGGTCTATATAGGCATGGGGGGGACACCTGACTGTTACTACATTTCTACATAGAATTTGGGGGGCACACTTGACTGTTGCTACGTATCTACATTGGATTGGGGGGGCACACCAGACTGTTACTACATTTCTACATAGGATTGGGGGGGCACACCTGACTGTTTCTACATTTCTGCATATGATTGGAGTGGGGCACACCTAACACTTGTACACATTTGCTATGACTGTACTGGTATGTCAGGTACTCCATTTCATTCTGTATTCTAACCTATCATGCTGACTAGAGGCATATTAGTGTACTACAGGTCTTAGGTTTGATTGACCTACATATCAGTTTCTGACTTCTTCCCTTCAGAACTAACATCCCAATGCCTGACCTGATGTAGTCTGTCTGTGTAGGCTTGTGGGGGGGAGGTTACCCACAGCCATCATTCAGAGGCCTTAGCACAGCTTTTGTTTGTGTTTGTCTACACCTGTCCTGCTGACTGAGACTGTTGTTGGGTATGTGAGCCTCCCTGACTGGCATGTGTGTGTCATATGGACACACATGTGGCCCTGCACATTTCCTGCAGTGGGTTTTGTCACCATGTGTAGTACTGGCTACTATGGTGACACCAGTATTTGTTACAGATCTCATGCTGCCACTATAGGTGTCTACTATCTGCTGGCATCCTATTCAACCACCCGCTTCCCTTGCATGCTCACATCCATACCATAGATACAAGTAACAACACATACTATTCCATTCGGCAATTGGTAAGAAGAGTGACTTACCTTGTGGCTGTGCCAGTATTGAGGATGGTGCTGTAGGGCTGCCTATGTCAGATGCACATAGTACACTCCCTATACATAGTTGAGCACAGGTAGTGTCATGTTTGAAATCCCTTTTACTGTATGTGTAAGTCAGAGAGAGGTGTCATTCCCTGGGTTCCTACTGTGTCAGTGTATGTGCTATGCGTTGCCTCTTTGCCAAGGCCAGGGCATATTGGGCACGCCGCCTTCTGCCTACTGGGGCATGCTCAGGTTGTTCCTCCTCCGAGTCACTCTGTGTCTGTGCAGGCCTTGGCAATGTTGGGGGCTGTGTGGCCCTGACCCATGCTGTTCCTGCTGCAGCTGTTTCCGCAGTATTATATTGTGTAGCATGGCACATATGATGACAATTGGAGCACATGTAGCTAGTGAATACTGCAAGGCTCCAGCAGATATGTCCAGGCACCGGAACTGTGACTTGAACATCCCACACACATGCTCTGGTATAATTCTGGTCTGTGCGTATGCCTCATTATGGAGCTCTTGTTCGGGTGTGTGTGCATTTCTAATTGATGTAATCAGCCACAGCTCCAGTGCATAACCAGCATCCCCCACTAGGTGACCATAAGGGATGTCCCCATTGACAAATCTCTGGTACAGCTGCATCAGATGCCAGATGTGGGAATCGTGATAGCTTCCAAGGCAGCCAGCACACACATTCATTATAATGCCCTGGACATTGCACATGACCTGGCAGTTGATGGAGGGGAAGCCCTTGCAGTTGATGTAGACTCTATCCCACTCACCAGGTGGTGCTTTGATGCATATGTGCATGCAGTCTATAGCACCCACTACCTCAAGGTATTCTGCTATTTGGTGTAAGAGACACATATTGCTATCCAATGCCTCACGGGTGCTGTGGAATTATATGTGCTCACTGGCATGTGCTGACATGGCATCCAGGAACTGGTGGAGTACCCTGGATTCTGATGCCTGTGAGATCCCAATGATATCCCCAGTTTTCCTTTGGAAGTTACCTGTGGCTAGTATTCTTAGGCCTACACATACCTTGGTATCACTGGGATGGGTTCCCCTCTGTTAGTTATGTGTGTCAGGTGTGGCCAGCACAGCTCAACAATTTGCTGTAGAAAGTCTCTGTCCACCCTATAGCGCTCCACTATCTCCAGCTCAAGTAGCCCCTTGTAGCTTACCCTGGGTCTGTACACTCTTCTCTGTCTCCTCACTGTGGGTTGGTTGACAGCATTCTCATCTGCACCACCCTCAGCCTCTTCCACATCTTGATGTATGATAGCTGCTGCAGCCCCTATCATTTTGTTGTTTTTGTTTGTTAAGACTTCCCCACTTGTATACACCGGTGGTGTAGAGTATGTGGGAAAAAACAGAGGGAAAGGTGTTTGCATAGTTTATAGTAGTGTTCTCAGCTGGGCTGCTGCCTGTGTAATTGGCTGATTCTGATACATTTCACTTGCCAGCTATGCTAGTTCTCCTTGATTACCTTCCTACTGCTGTTTTCCCTTCCCACTGCCTTCCTGTTTAAGTCCGGGGATGTGCCACGCAAACCCAGTGCTCAAATGTGTACAGAGCTGCTATTTCCTGGTTTCCTTTTTTTTCCCCTTTAAAACCCAGTGACCGGCACGCACACCTGCTTGGGCAATGTAAAGAGTGCTAGGCAGCCTCAAACATACCCCCTTGCTTAGCTCTGCTAAGCTAAGGGCAAACCTGAGCCATAGGGCTCCAATCTGCTTTCAGTATGCCTGACACACACCCCTATGATGTCAGCTAATTCTTAGGCTTGCACCAAGCTGTTCCTGCACTTACACTTTTGGGTGCTGACTAGCATTGAGGGGAAATCTGGGATTCAATATCATTCCCCTCATTTGCATAGGATTGCCTGCTAATGCATAGTTACAGGTCACACACTGAGCCTCCCCCCTTAGCAACCACTATTCACTGGCCATATTATCTTCCACTTGCCATTGAGTATAATGGCAAAATAGTGATTTTGGTTAGAATGCTTATTTCAGGTTATTTTTTATATTTTTTGTCCGATCCTATTTGCACACCACAGCCTTACGCTTAAACAGTTGAAATCGGCTAAAAAAATAAAAGTTTTTTTTTTAACTGTTTTCCTTGCCAATGGCCATATATTCGGCCATTGGCATGCTTTACACATTATATTATTTATTTGGAGCTGTCATGGCTCTATTTTGTAGTTTGCAGAAATGTACTAACCGAGTACATTTCTGCAGATTACACGAGTCCTGCACGGCCAGCTGCCAGCTTTCTGGATTGCAAATTCACCCCATTCACATGGTTTTCACCTGCAAATGGGGTAATTTGCATACAGGAGCTGCGTCCATGCAAGAATAGTGCAGGATCCCTCTTGCACGTCCCTGCAGCTTATTCCTGGCTCACACGGCAGACGTATTGCCTATTGGAGCTTTGGCACTGTTCCTGCACACCGTGTAGGGCTTGCTAAATCTGGGGGATTATCTGTACTGCATGCAGGTAATGGAGTATAATTTGCTTGTGTGTGCAACTACTTGCATATTTTTCTGGTGCCATGTGATTCAGTAGTTTATATGAGCATGCTTGCATGTCATTGTGTGCATGCTTTTGTGGGTGTGATGTTTATGTATATGTATGTGTGTGTGTGTGTGTGTGTGTGTGTGTGTGTGTGTGTGTGTGTGTGTGTGTGTGTGTGTGTGTATACTTATATATCTATATATATATATATATATATAGAGAGAGAGAGAGAGAGAGAGAAAGCTATAGATACATCTTATAACTATACAACAGTCCATTGTAGTGTGCAAGCCTATCCTCACTAATGTGCACTCACTATAAACCTAACCCTGATGTTAACCTTAACCCTGCTACTAACCACAACCCTACACCTTACTCTACAAAAATATCTTACCCTAACACTAACACACACATGCCATTTATGGCAACACACACATGCACAAAATGAAAAAAGCCAGAAATAACCCAAGGCAAACTCCAGTGGTGGAATTCACACCTAAACAGGGTGTATAATAAAAGAAGAAAACTCATGGCCAAAATCAGGGAAAGTAATTTCCTTAAAGACAATTGCTGTCTTGTACCACTAAACAATAAACTAATTAAGTCCAAAAAGGTCAGCTATGAGGTCAGGATAGCCTCACAGTCTGAGGATAATCAGAAGCCTTTCTTCAGCTATGTCTGGAACCTTAGAGGTAACACACAACAGTATGCTGAACTGGTGCTGAATGGTAGCAGCTCAGACTTTACCCTCCAATTCCCCCAGCTCCAGCAAGGGAAATCCCCTCCAGCATATTTCCCTGAGCTAACAGGAGGGAACAGTTGCTGGCAGCACTTGCTAAAACCAAGAACACCAACTCCATGGGTCCTGACAGCATACCCAGTTGCCTCATGAGCAGTCTAAAATATGATCTATCAAGACCCCTTAAAGTACTCTTCAACTTCAGCCTTAAAACAGGCTATATTCCAAGCGAATGGAGGGTCGTAACAGTCATTTCCCTCCATGAGGTCAGACCATCAACTGACCCATCAGACTAACAAGCCAATTATAGAAAGCCAGGGAACAAATTGTCATAGAAATGATAAAGAAGGACATTGGCAACCAGCAGACACTGCAGCCATCTCAATTTGGCTTTGTTAAGGGAAGGTCAAGCATACTTAAGCATACTTAACCTGGTAGACTTCCTCGAGAGTGGGGTCAACGCAATATATGAGGGTAAAACAATGCATATTACATATTTTGACCTGGCTAAGGCTTTTGATACAATACTCCACTCAGGCATTGTTAACAAGTTGTCTGAGGTATGTATAAGCACTTACATAACTAAATGTATTGCTGGCTGCCTCACAGACAGGATGCAAGAAGTCAGGATCGGTAAGACTACCTCTACCTAGAGAAACGTTAACAGTGGAGTACCCCAGGGCTCCATGCTGGCACTGATCCTGTTTAGTATCTATGCCTCAGAAACCAAGGCTAATGTTAATGGCCACTGGCTCAACAAATTTTCAGATACCTGTAAATTGGGAGCTATTATAGATGACCCTCAAGACACAAACATCTTGCAAATGGGTTTAACACAAACAAATGACTGGTGGCAAAGCAATAACCTAAAATTCAGTGCCAAAAAATTCATTTTAATGCCCTTTCAGAAACTGTCAATGCAGTTTAATTAATCCATTGATAAAATACCCCTACAGTAGTATGGGATCTGGGAGCATATGTAGACAGCAATCTGAATAACATATAGCTTTCTCACCTGGAGAATTCAGGCATAAATACTCTGTCCTACACTGATCATCTAAAGGTGCTGTTTCTGTTTCGGTCTCAGATTCAGGCTGCAGAGAGGGTATCTTTGATGGGCTTCAGGACAAAACAAACAGCACTAGAAACAATAGATCCAGGGATCTGAATTTTGCTTGTGACATAAACAGAACATGCTGAAGAGACAGATATGTGTTCCAAAATATTCCTGTACTATGGAATGGGCTCCCCATCTGTGTAAAACAGAGTTCATCCCTGAACTTATTCAAACAAAAGCTTGACAATTGGATGGGAAATCATATATTTACCCCCAGTCTGGCCCCCATGTCCCTTATGGACAGAGACCATCAATAACTAAAGTACTATCCTAACACCCTCCCCAAAAAACTCCATGGCTAGAAGCCTACTAACATGCCCCCCCCACGGGTATGATACTTGAGAAGAAAAATGGTTTGGTGTCCATAGTTAGGCTTGTAAGGGCCCTAGTGGTCGTAGCCTAGTAGCTACCTATGAACCTATAAATCTGCTTCCCGACCTAGCCTTTCCACCAGTCCTAATCCACAAATACTCATACAAACATACTCCAAAGCATTCACACACACAATATATCAGAAATTCTTTCCCCTTACCTAGCACGTACTCTAAAAATATCCTACAACAATGACACACAGCCTTAGCTAATCCCACTTACTATAAATTTAAGAATGTTGACTTCTTGTTTTCAAAATATAGCACACTTGACAATGAGTGCACCTAACATATTGTTGCTGAAATAACTGCTATTCAATGCAATTAGAGACACCTACTGTATGCATATATATATATATATATAAAATAAATGACAAAAATACAGTGACCACACTGAAGAATTGTCTATAATTCCCAGACTAGAATAAACAGGAATAAAAATATTGCCAAAAAATTAAGATGGAAATTATATGAAATTCTTTAATTATGAGCCAAAAAATAATGTTGCAATGTAGCCTTTTTATCCAAGAAACTGACTTTACCAGACATGTTTGACTTTGATTAATTTCTCTCTTCACAACATTTGAAAGCATCTTGTCAACCTGCCTTGTCTGTGAACTTTAGTGTGCAGTACACTTAATGCAATTATTTTTGTTTTAGTAATCCACAGTCTGATTTGGACAGTGAAATGGGATTCATTTGATAACTTTATTTGAGAAGCGAATCCTCACACCCACGCTGGGGAAGCGTCATTTCCTTTACCAGTTAACTAACTCAAAGGCTGCAAAACCAAAAGTCAAGTTATTTTTTTTCTCTTACTTAGCATATTTTAACTCAGAGAAGAGTAAGTGGATTATTCAAATGAAATTGTCTGTGAAATTCAGAAAATACACTTCAGCTTCAAAATTAAAATAGCGCAGCTTTGAGGTTCTATTTAATAATCTTCATGAACTATATGGCTAAATAAATTGTTTAACTTAGAATTAAGCAAAGGCTATAGTAAATAAACTGAATTTCCTCTTTTTCAACTTTATAAATGTAGAGAAATACTGCATTTTCACTTGAGCAAAATAAAATTTCCCTTACCTGCATTTTAGTTTTCTAGAGTTCTATCCTCTCTGGTTAAGCATCACAACCTTCTGGAACAGCAGTCTTTTGTCCTCTTTCACAAAACAATTTTCTCTTGCACTTTTATTGCAAAAGTGATCTTACAGGTTTTACAAATATGCATCCACCTTGTTTCAGCTTAAGTGTCAACCTAAAGTAGCTCGCAGTTTGCAGTCAACTAAGATCTTTGCCAGCCACTCCATAAGCATTGCAGATGAGCTTCTATGTCTGGCTCTGTTTGGTATTTGACAATAATATATGTATCCACCTGAATTATGTAACACGGGCCACACATTTATCATAAGAATTCAGGACTTACATATCTGACCTCATCTGTCTGGTCAATCTGTTTCACATATTTCATTTCCAGATAAATCCCTGTTAATTGTAAGACCATGAATTGTTATTCAATGTGAATAATCCATATGCATTGTGGCACTTCACCTTAATTCTGTGCTCAAAATAAAATTAAATGGTTGTAAGCACAAAACAGTTATGTTAGCCTCATCTTTCTCTTTCTTCTTTTATATATGTTAAAGTAAGCACCAGTTATATATTCAGCCTAATCTTTCTTTCCAGAAAGTAATTCACTTAAACTGTCAAAACCATTTTACAACTAGGAACTCCTCAATAAACTGTACATTTTAACTTCTTGTGGACCCAGTTTACTAATAATTTAGCAAATGATAATTTCTTTAATCTGTACCTTTTGAAATAACTCCATCATTAATATAACCCCAAAAGCATGTGTCTGGAGAAAGAGCTCTCCCTGAGATAAGTGGCACTGCAGTCTAATCAGTAAGACAATTTTTAAATTCGTTATTACTCCCTTACTTAGATACTTAGATTAGAACAATTGACAACTTGACAGCTTTTGCATTGATCAAAATAATCAAGAGTGTAGTCATAGCAGCAAAGTCGGAGATGAGCTCAATATTTATCTATCTATCTATCTATCTATCTATCTATCTATCTATCTATCTATCTATCTATCTATCTGTCTATCTATCTGTCTATCTAGTTAGTTGTCTATTTATTTCATTCATGCCTTCTTTTCATCAGTTAAATAGGAAAACCCTCTGACCTGTAATATTCACTTTCCAGTTGGATCCTTAGTCCTAGAAAGAAAAGCTTCATATTAAAGGTGACATAACAATTCAAGCTGGTAAATAAAATAAAATAAAAATTATTTATATATATATATATATATATATATATATATATATATATATATATAAGTGTGTGTGTGTGTATGTGTGTGTGTGTGTGTGTGTGTGTGTGTGTGTGTGTGTGTGTGTGCATGTGCATGTGTGTGTGTGTGTGTGTGTGTGTGTGTGTGTGTGTGTGTGTGTGTGTGTGTATGTTAATAAATATATATGTGTGTGCATGTGACTCTGTGAGAGGGAGAAAAAGGCACACACACACACACGCACACGCAAGCATGCTCCTTTCGGTTAATAGACATCAAAATCAGTGAAGAATAAAAATACGATTATATCAGGAACAAATACAACAATTTTAATACAGTAGTCGTTTTCATGTCATCTCTAATACTCCTACAATGTAGGAAGTAGTTTATGTGAATCAGTTTATTCTGAGACTGAGACCTCCTAGTTATTTGCAAACCTTTCTATCAGTGTTCATGTCTGCCTCTGTCCTCTTTTGCTGAACATTGACCAAGTTGCTGACATTCCCCTCATGTACAAGGACCAGATGCTGTAAAACTGCAGAACATTTTTTTTTGCTTAATTATACTGGTGTAATATTTGGCTGCCAGATATTGCTTCTTTACTTACCTATTTCTAAACTGCGGTAGAGCTACAAAGACGTAATAATTTCCTTCATTTTTAATTTACAGTTCTTTCAGCCACAGAATCTAATGTACATCTGGCTTTAGTTTCCATCACGTGAGGCAAATTTCTCTCTCTGGAACATTTAATCAGAAAATGCAGTCCATTTTAAGTCTGGTAAGAAGCATAAAACTACTTTACTCTTGCATTCAAAACAGATAGTGAATATTATTTTCTTATAGTTAAAAGGAAGGAAAATACAAACAATCTAAGAGGTATTTCTTCCAAAAAGGCTTAAAACATATATTTCTTACTTCAGGAAATTAAACAATCATTCCCGTTGCAACTTGTCTCCAGCAAATAGAATATTTTAAAGTCTGTCTTTTTGGTCAGTCTGTTAGTTTTACTGTCTTTGAGCCTACAGCAATAGTATCTCAATGCCTTCTGGAACTGCAGTTTTTTTACTTTATTCTAAGAAAGGTTTTGTGGTTATGTGTTATACACTTTGTTGTTTCAGTCTTTTGTAATTAGCCCTGACCTTTACAGAATGCTATGCAGACCTACTGACATCTTGTATCCTGCTTGGCTCTGACATACAGATAGATTTCAAAAACTTATCTTGGTCAAAACACCTGCACTTGTGTTAACGAAGTATGAAATAACACTGTGGCGGCAGGCAGCATAGAATCCAAGAAGAAAAAAGGACAGCAAAACAAAGAAAATAACTAAATAGGAAATATACACTAAACTGAAAATGTGTGACTATTTGGAATAGTTTTTTTTTAACTTGTTCAATTAAAATACACATTTATATATATATATATATATATATATATATATATATATATATATATATATATATATATGTATGTATCTTTATATAGTTAAACATGATTTTGAATGCCATGATTTCAGTATTAGTGTATATTTAATGTAGTCTAGGCATCCTAATCATTATAGCAATTCAGCAGGTGCAGACATTTGTATGCTTTTTTATTTCCCTGCCATTCACCATTCACTAACCTTTGGAATCAAATCATCATAGGCTGAAAGACTATCATAGAGGCCATCATTCATGCAACCATCAGAACATTTTCTGTTAGGACCTAACCCTGTCTCCCAGTGACTATTGTGGGTTACTGCATTACCACAAGGGCATATTATGGTTACTCTGTGTCACTTGTCCGGTCAGGATAAAACAAATGAACAGTTGCAGGTTCAGTTCAAGCAGCTTTATTATATACAAACACATCAGAATTGAGTCTTGGTAACTTAAACTTAAAAAAAACCTATAAACAGACTGACTACTATACTCATACATGTTAACACTCTGGCTGTTCTCTCAAAATGGCATTGCTGCCTGCACATGCTCACTATTTATATGCGCATGCCTACACCCGAAAATGCTTCTTAAAGTTACAACACACTCTCTGTTCTGAATCCTCTGTCTTTGAGAAATAGGTCACACATTAAATGACAACATTCACTGACCTGCACTTGTACAAAAATAATTCTTTGACATGCACTTATACAGAACTAATTCTTTTTGACATGCAATCATACAAACTAAACACATATAAAACCATTGTGTTGAGGTTGCTGTGTATTTTTCACTAGGTCTAGAAATATGACCTGATCATGTAAAATAAAAATCAGAATTGGATCTAGCAACAGGGACTGTCTTTAAGGAATATTCAATTTTCGGGACATCTGGGACATCATCAGGAATGGAAATAGGTACTGAGACATGTTCTTCAATATGAACATTGTCTGGGTTGTTCTGAGATCTAGAGTCTGTATCACAGGTACTTTGCTGTGATATTGTTTCAGACACTGGAAGAAGATGCCTGTGATTTCTCCTGTTTTCTATTCCCTCAGATTTCACTAAGTAGGATCTAGGCTTGGCACATATGCTTTTCACTTGACCAATTTGATCAAGGCATTTCTAAGTTTGCATCCTCACTGTCTCTCCTTCTTTCAATGGATGAAGAAATCTGCTCATTTTGTCATAGCTGGACTTCTGAAAGGAATGTTTCTTGAAGAGTTGGGCTTTGACTGCTCTGTTGTTTTCAGCATTAGGCACAAACAAACTAGAATAATAGGCAAGGCTGTTCTGGTTTGCCTAGATAGAAGTCTCTGAGCAGGTGATCCAAGTAGATTTTCACGGGGTATATTTCGGAGATTAAGTAAATTCAAGAAGATATCGATATTGTCATGTTTTGACCTATCTAGTAATTGCTTTGCACTCTGTACGGCATTCTCAGCCAAGCAATTTGTCTGTGGGTATTCCAGACTGCTAGTAACATGGATAAAGTCATACTCTTTTGCAAATCTCTAAAACAATTGACTAGCAAACTTTGTACCATTGTCAGAAATAACTTTGTGTGGACTACCATGGACTGAGAAATGATGTGTCAACTTAGTAATAACAGCATTGGACGTTACGTTAGTTAGAAAATCAATCTCAAACCAGTTCGAATAAGAGACTACCAACACTAAGTAATGCTGATTGTTCCACTCAAATATGTCATTGGTTACTGTTGACCAAGATAACTCAGGAATCTGGATTAGCTGAAGTGTCTCTTTTAGCAAACATGGTTTAGTATTGCATACTAACAAGATGAAAGCACATTATCAATGTTTTTTGACAGAGAAGGCCAAAATACTAGTCATCTCACCCTTCTTTTGGTAGAGTCGGAACCTGAGTGGCCACGATGCATAATCTGGAGATATTTATGTGGTAAGGAAGTAGAAACAATAACTTTAGGACCTTTTAAAATTATAACATCTTCCGTCAGCATCTCATCTCTGAAAGAAAAATAAGGTTGCACTTCTAGCAGTATACAAGATTGATTTGATGGCCATCCAACACTGATGAAGTGGTTCAGCTTCTGCAAATCTGGATCAGTCTTTGTATGATATCTCAGCTCATCAAGTCTTATGGTAGAAAAATTATACACTTCTATAACCTCAAAGTCAAAAGTCTCAGAATTAAGCTGTTCTGTGGTATTTCTTGGTGATCTGGATAAGATATCAGCCAGATAAAAAAGTTTGCCTTTTGTATAGACCATTTTGAAGTTGTACGTTTGTAATCTAAGCATCATTCTTTGTAGTCTTGCTTTGGCTGGATGCATAGGCTTCTTTAAAATAGCGACTAGAGGCTGATGATCAGTTTTGATCTGGATAGCTTGGCCATAGATATAATCATGGAACTTCGAACATCCGAACACAATTGCCAAAGCTTCCTTCTTAATTTGAGCATACTGCATTTCAGTTTGGGAAAGAGTTCTAGACACATAAGCAACTGATCTACCCTCTTGAAGAATAACTGCACCAAGACTGAACTTTGAAGCATCACAGGAAAGAGCTACTGCTTTATGGACATCATTAGTATCGCAATGTAGATGGACTGGCAATTTGCTGTTTGAGGTTATCAAATGCTCTCTGGTGATGTTCCAACCATGACCAGGCAACATTTTTGCACATCAGTTCTCTTAAAGGTGCAGATAACTCACTGAAGTCAGGGATAAACTTGCCTAAGTAGTTAACCATACCAAGGAAATGCTGTAGAGCTGGATATTGTCTGGATCTGGCATCTCAAGAATGTCTGCTTGTTTGTAAGGGTCTGCTCATAAGCCTGTAGTGATAAATAAATGACCTACATAAGTAACTTCTGAGAGAGTGAATTTACATTTCAGAGGACTGAGCTTTAAGTTCACTTCACGTGCTCTGTCCAGAACTTTCCTGAGGTTTTTGTTATGCTCTGGTTTTCCATTGCCTACAGCCAATAAATCATCCAATATTATAGCACACGGATAACCTGAACAAATTTGCTCCATTGCATGCTGAAAGACTTCACTAGCAGAATTTATTCAAAAGGCATTCTGAGGAATCTGTATCTACTAAATGGTGTGCTGAATGTAGTCCGTAATGAAGATTTCCGATGAAGCATCACTTGCCAAAATGAACTCTTTGCATCCAAGACAGAAAAAACAGTGGTACTTGGCATGAAGCAAGCTACCTCTTTGACTCTACGCATAGGATGGTGAGGTCTCTTTAATACTTTGTTCAAGTCTCTTGGATCAATACATATTCTGATTTCAGCAGAGCCTTTATTATGAGCAGTCACTATGGGAGACACCCACCCAATTGGTTCTGTGACTGGACAAATCACACCTTGCTGCACCAACTGAACCTTGACTTTGTCCTACATAGCTATTTGAACTTTTTGTGGAGTACACAAATGGAAATTTGCCTAGCTTGTCATTGAAAACATCAGCATACTCTGAGAAAATAGCATCAGTGAAGCTGGAACTGGAACGTGTTTACATGATGGCCTTCTATGGTAAAAGAAAGCAATTTCTTTCTCAAGCTGCCTCTGAGGCCTAATAATGTCTGCACAGGTCTTCTGACTACATAGAATTGCAAGCTGCAACTGTTCACAGCTGAATAGCATGAAAGCACTACTGAGCCTTCGGTATGAATCTCTTCACCTCCATAAGCAACAAGCTTCACACAATTAGCCAAATTAAGTTACTCACCAGCTTTCAATCTAGAAATGTTTGTACTAGCGTCTGCTTTGAGCTCCATCGTTTACCATTGATCAGGACAGTACAAACCACTTAATTTTTTGCCAACAAATGTACTGCATTAACCTTTTCACCAACCACTGATACAGCTCTACATAGAAAGTAGGGTTGCAGCTTTCTATGTGATCTACTTGCTTTTTTGAGTGACCTTTCTTAATAACTGAATAAGGCTTGTCTGATTTACAAAACTTTTGAAAGTGGTTCCATTTATTACACTTGTGGCAGTCCTGACCAAATGCTAAGCACTTCTCTCTTTTGGATTCCTGATTGGAACCACAATTATGACAGTTAACAATAAGACTTGACTTGTGTTTTGCTAACTCACCATTGTACTGCAGTGAGCATGTCCATTTTGCTTAGTTAGTTTTAGAACTTGCTGGAAAGTTATGGGCTCTCCCTTGAAATCCTACAGGGGCTGAAGCTGCCATGTGCTTAGGCTGGTTCTGCTTGCCACATGTTGCATGCTGTCTGCACTTGCTCAAGACGCTGCTGAAACTATGTTCTTCTCACTTGCAAGCATGCTTGTGTGCCTTTCTGTGAGCTCCTGGATTTGACAAATCTATCTTGCTTTGCTCAATGTTAAATCAATGTCATGAAGCAAAATCTTTCTCACTGCAGCATTATTAACAACACATAAAAGCCTGTCCTTTATTAACTCATCTTTCAAATCACCAAATCTGCACATTGTAGCCTTACTTCTCAAGTCAGTGATATAAGTTGCAAAAGTTTCTCCTGGCTTTTGGTCTGTTATATAAAATAAGTGCCTCACTAATGTAACATTTGTCTGGGGGTTGCACATTTCTCCAAATTTATGTTTCAAGCATTCAAGATCCTCTCTTGATTCAGCTGGTACAACAATATGATATTTTCCCCCTCTTCTGCATATACTATTGGTACATACACAAATGAATGCTCTCCTTCAATGGCCTCTGACCCCCACTATGTTAAGCAAAATAAATGTCCTCATACATGCATCTTTGGCAGGAAAAAGCTGCTTGTATGAAAATATCATATTCCTGTTCAAATACTCTCCAGTTCTCTGCAATATTATGATCAAACACAAGTGGACTGGGTCTATGAAATGCCTCTGCCATATCAACACACAGTAGTGAAAGTGTTTGAAATCATGTATGAACATACACACACACACACACACATATATATATATATATATATATATATATATATACCAGAACTTTATGCCAAAACTTGTAATTATGCCCATTAGCACAACAGACTCTCTGAAATAATTACAATTTGCCAAATAAGTCTCCGTAGCACAAGAATACTTTGAAATAACTGTATTTTGTGAAACAACCCTTTATCAATGTAAGAAATGCTTTGAAATGACTGTACTTTGTGAATAAATTGTATACAGCACAAGAAGCTCAAAGTAAGAAACACTTTGAAATTAATCCACTTTGCAAATGAACTGATTACAACACAACGATTTTCAAACTGGCTGTACTTTGCAAAATAAATCTGCACAGTATAAGAAACACTTTGAAATGGTGGCACTCTGCGAATGAATGTACACAGTACAATAAACTTTTTTTGAAATGACTGTGCTTGCACACAGTGAAGTCTTTGAAATTATTGTACCGTAATAAAACACACACTCTGCAAACACTTTACACACTCTGAGATACTTTGAACAACTCTAGTTATGCTTTGAATGGCTTAGGTCAATGTAAAATAATAGCTCATGCCCAAAATATGGTTGTTCACTAAAAAACATGCAGTTGCATTGTCTAAGTTTATTCTGAACTTTTACTGTACTCATTATAGCCATTTAACCTCTTATCATGCTCATTATACTTTTCTTATGCAAAGTGGAGGTAATTCTGAACCTGGTATAAGTATTTCTGATAATTTTATCAAATATTGTGATTTTGAACACTTCATTTAATTATTAATCCATTCTATGCCTTTCATTTGATTAATAATACATTTTGTGCTACTCGTTTGATTAATAATGCATTTTGTTTTTTACAAATACACCATGTTGTTTTCTTTGGAAAATGAATCATTTACACAACTTTGGTTACCTGTAATTAATTGCTGGCCTTTTTTAATTGAGTACTGTATAATCCAGCCTGCTCAATATACCTTCACCATTAACTCTGCAACTCATGGCTTGAAGAAGTTGCATTCTTAATCCTAGTTCTGACACCATGTCACTCTTCTGGTCAGTATAAAACAGAAAAATAGTTGTGGGTTTGGGTCAAGCTTTATTATATACAAACACATCAGGATTGAGGCTTGGTAACTTAAACTTAAATAAACTTATAAACAGACTGACTACTACACTCATACATGTTAACACTCTGGCTGTTCTCTCAAAATGGCACTGCTGCCTGCATATGCTCACTATTTATATGCATGTGCCTACACTTGGAAATGCTTCTTAAAGTTACACCTCACATTCTGTTCTATACTCTGCATGTCAGTATTCCCATCCTTCAGCTAATTAGGGTTGACTTCACTAGATTTGTAGATTAAGTCCAGTGTCTCTAGTTTTGGCTGTTTCACCTGCAACTGCCTACTTTCATTTGCAAAAAAAAAAAAAAAAAAGCCAAAGGATCATCAGTCGCTGTCGCAAAGAAAGCGAGCTGGAATTTGACACTCTGCAGCACCTGAATCACTAAACAAACTCAGATCATCTAGGTCATAGTCAGGGCTTTATCCTTATTTACCACAGAGTCGCAGGTGCAGAAATGAGCACAGCTCAGATAGGGTGCTATCTGTATATGATTTAAAGGGACAGTCGCAGCACTGATACTTTTGGTATTAGATAAACGTATATGTTTTCAACTTCAGATTTATTAAAGTTTGATTAAAACACTAGATATCAATCAATGTGAAACAAGTGGTATATGATTTAAAATTAAATGGAGAAAATATGTTGCAAATGAATGCATTATTATTCACCAGCACATGTTCTGAGTACATAACTCATATACTTCAGTCCCGTAGTTGTAAATAAAACCAACAAAGGTACCAGCAAATATGGGCAAGCAGTGTCCTTAGCAATAGATCCGAAACAGCAAAGAATTCTGAAATGTTCCAAAGTGTAGATAATTTTCCAAACATATTTTATATCTACACGGAGGCATAGGTTCATAGGTAGGTACTAGGCTATTGGCCATAGGGCCTATATAAGCCTAGCCAAAAATGTACCCTGGCTTTCTCCACCCAAGAAAATTATTTTCCTGTGCCCCTGTCGAGTAGAGCCACAGAAGTGATCACTGGAGTGAATTTCCTATTTCCCATGCAATCATCAAGATTTTTCTTGAAGAGTGCTAATGAGGAGCTCTGTTTGACATAGATAGGTAGTCTGTTCCGGAGTATGGGAAGCTTCTGGGTCAGGAATCTATCCCTCCAGCATATTCTGTTTATTGTGGTGACAAGGTTTAGGTCCCTAGAGCGTGTAGCTCAGAGGGATTGGGATTTCTTTAAGTGGAGCATGTCCAACAGTTCTGGGTTTGACATAGCTTTGTATGTTAGGCAGAGATCGCCTCTGAGTAGGCGATATGCGACGGAGTAAAGCTGGAGTTTTTTGAGACAGTCTGTTTGAGGCCAGTAATCCTCTTTGTGAGATATTTCTGTGGCCTTTCCAGTTGTTGTAGATGTCTTGTGAGGTACATACCAAGACGGGTGTTGTGCTCTATAATGGGTCTAATGAGTGAAGAGTAGAGGGGAACAATGACCTCTTTTTTTCTGGATGAGAAACCTTTTGTGATGAGGTGAGCCACGTAGAAGGATTTCCTGACCACTGTGGTGATGTGATTATCAAAGGAGAGACTACTGTCCACCTGTGTCCCAAGGTCTCTTATCACATTTTTGGCATTAAGTAGACTACCAGCTATGTGGTAGTTCATGGGTACAGAGTTTTTACCAAAGGAGATGACAATACACTTTTTGGCATTGAGCTTCAGGTCATGGCTTTGACACCAGGCATCTGTCTCAGTGAGGCCCTTTTGTAGTATGTCCACATCGTTAGGAGTTTAGATTATGGCTCCTAGTTTACAGTCATCTGCAAACTTTGTTAGCCAAAGACCTTCTGTGTTAGCCTGTACTTCAGAGAAGTAGATACCAAACAGGAGAGGACCCAGGACTGAACCCTGTGGTACTCCACTTGTCACTGGTCTGAAGTCGGATTTGGAGTCTGCTACTTTCACAGTGTGGGTTCTGTCCAAGAGCCAGTTGGCAACCCATCTTGTGACATAGGGATTTATACCTAATTTAGTGAGCTTATCTATAACTCCAGAGTGGGGGATGGTGTCGAAAGCCTTGGCGAGATCTAGATAAGCTGTGTGAACCACCTTACCCTCATCTATGGCTTTGGTGACTGCTTCAAAGAAGTCAATCAGGTTTAGGAGACATGATCTGCCTTTTACAAATCCAAACCAGGTAGGTTCCAGAGTTTGGAGATTACCAATGTCTTTGTTTATGAGCTCCATGATGAGGGTTGGGAGAGTGGCTAATGGAAAATGGCTCGCAAGGGCAGTTAGCCTAGTACTAACTTACTAACTAACTTATATGTTCCATGGCCTTGCAGACCAGGTGCGTCAGGCTAATGGGGCAGTAGTTCCCGGGGTCCATCGTGGCTCCCCCTTTGTGGAGTTGGATAACTGTTGTGGTGCACCATTCAGTGGGCACAAAGCCTGATACGAGGCTATGATTGAACATGGTACTTAGGTAAGGTGCCAGTTCATTCTGTAGTTCATGTAGAACGTAGCCTGGGATATTGTCAGGTCCCATGGATGCTGTGTTCTTGGCTTTGGAGACTGTGTTTTTTACCTGTGCAGCCGTGATTACATGAACTTTGCATTCTTCTGCTATAGAGATGGGCCCTCTATGGGGTGAGAGGGGGGTAAAGTTAGCACTGAACCTATCTGCCAGGATGTTGGCAATATCAGTTGGTTCTGTATATTTAGTGCCATTGTGCTGTAACTCAGAGCAGATCTGAGTGTTGCCATTGAGATTCTTGACATAGCTATAGAATGCTTTGCGGTTGTCTTTAGAGTCAGTGGCAATTTTGTTTTCATAACTAGCTTTGGAGGATTTTATGAGGGATCTCAGCTTCTTACTGAGGTTGACCAGGGAGTTCCTCCAGTCATGGGATTTTACTCTTTTTTGCAACAGTTTCTTTCTTCTGTTGTAGAGTTTGTTTATGGCAGAGGACCACCAGATCGGCTTCCTTTTTTTGGAGGATAGCATCTTGGTTCAATTAGGGATAGCATGATCCATGCACTCGTGTAAGTGCTTATAAAGTGCATTTGTGTAGGATTCAGCAGTCATACCTCTATTGTCCATCTGCATAGGTGTCATGGAGTTTGCCGCTTATGTCTTAAGAAGTGTGAAGTTGGCTTTGGAGAAGTCTTTTACGGTGGTTTCCCTAATTGAGGGTGGGGGCGGGATGTGGATGTCTAGGGTGATTAGCTTGTGGTCGGATCTGACCAACGAGGAATTGAACGGTGGTATGGAACACCGGTTGCCCATGTTGGTAATGACCAGGTCTAGGATATTGCTGCCCCTGGTGGGGGTGTGAATAAGTTGATCCAAGACATTGGAATTTATGAATTCCAGAAAATGCTGAGCAAAAGAGTTGGTACATGAGTAGTTTTCCCAGTTAATGGTGGGGTAGTTGAAATCGCCCAGTAAAACTAAGTTGATAAATTTGTACTTCAAAAAGTGTCTCAAAAATAATCAGGATGAAAGAGCTGCATCTCAGCCAGTGCCTCTGTTGTCAAAGACTCCAAGAAAGTCCATCAGGCAGCTACAATGTCAGTAGTGAAACTCAAGTCAGCTAGTCACTATAGAACTTCTCTTAACACAAAACATAAACAGTGGTTAACATCAGAATATTTACTGTAAAGTCATGTCTGAAAGGCAAGTGCAAACATGCATACAGAATCCAGCCACTGCAAAATATTACTATGAAGCTAAAATAGGCAAGGTGGAGTATATCACAGTGAAGGAAATCTCAAGAGGACACAGTAGCCACAACTTGCTTATGGGTTCATAGGAGATTAATAGGCTAATGGCTTAAGAGCCCTTACAAAGCTAGCCAATATAACCTGATTTCCCAGTCCACAAGGGACATAGGCATTATACAAGATGTGAATTTGTGATTCCCCATCCATTGGTCCAAATTAGGATTAAGAGCATGGGAAGGGCTCTGTTTAATATGAATAGGAAGGTTGTTCCAAAGAAGGGGCAATCTTTGAGACACATATCTGTGTCTCCAGCATTTTTTATTCAAGTCACTGACTAAGTTTAGATCCCAGATCAGGTGATGCTCATCCTGTTTGACTTGTGGATGTGTGGCAGCTCCATCAGGGGTGGATTTATGAGTACATTGTAGATCAGGCATAGGTCATCCCTTAATAGTCGGTAGGAGACAGAGTAAAGGGATATGTCTTTTAGTCTATCTGCATAGGACATGTTATTTACATTCTGTAATTTCTTTGTGAAGAACCTCTGAGGTTGCTACAGCTACTGTAAATTCTTAGCCAAGTACATGCCAAATGGTGCATTGTACTCTTTTATTGGTCTAATTAGGGGTGAGTACAGTGGGGTTATAATTTCCTTAGATTTGGATACCTTACCTTTACTTATAAGTTGTGTTACCTAGAAGGACTTCCTCATTACTGTGGACACATGACAGTCAAAGTTATCTATCTGTTTGCCTAGATCTTTCACCTCTGAATCTACTCTTAGTGGTGTGCTATTAATGTTGTCATTTGTAGGAGTACTTGACTTCCCAAAGGGTATGACAATGCATTTTTCACATTTAGGTTTAGTCCATGGTTCTGGCACCAATCATAAATCTGATCTAGATCCTCCTGAAGGATATATACATCACTGGGAGATTCAGTGATAGCCCCCCATCTTGCAGTCATCAGTAAACTTTGTCACCCAGAGGCCTTCTACATTAGCCTTGACTTCAGAGAAGTATATTCCAAACAGGAGTGGTCCCAAGACTGAGCCATGTGGCACACTGCTAGTAACTGGCCTCTTACTGGATCTGGATTCACCCACTTTAACCACATTTCCTGTCCATGAGCCAAGTGGAAATCCATCTGGCGATGTAGGGATTTATACCTAGTTTTGTGAAGTTATTTATAATAACTGAATAGGGAATTGTGTCAAATACCTTGGCCAGGTTGAGTTAGGAAATATGTATTGTTTTACCCTCATCCATGGCCTTAGTAACTTTCTCAAAGAAATCCACCAGATTTAGTAGGCATGAACTATCCTTGACAAAGCTGACTTGGGTCGGGTCCACTGTTTGGAGGTTTCTTATGTCATTATTTATCAGGTGCATGATCATTCTTTCCATGTCCTTACATATAAGACTAGTCAAACTTATGGGTATGTAATTTCCAGGGTCAGTGGATTGTCCTCCTTTATTCAGAAAGATCACTGTTGCTGTCATTGTCACTACTGGGACAAAACCAGTCCAGACACTGTGGTTAAATAGAGATCCTAATGAGACTTATAAGTCCTGATTTAAGCTGTTTAACAGGCAAACTGGTGTATCATCAGGCCCCACTGAAACTTAGCTTTAGAGAGAGCAGTGACAACCTGTTCTGTGTTGATAATTCATGGTGGAGTGGTGGAGGGTATTTCTTGTGGGATAACTAGGGGTGATGGTGAGATGTAATTGGGCTGAATTTGTCAGCCAGCAGATTTGCTATATCTTCTGGCTGAGTATAGATGATGCTATCTACAACTAATTCCAAACATTATTTGGTGCTGCTCTTAAGATTGTGGACATATCTGAAAGGTGCCTTATAGTTACCTTATATCTGGAAGCTATTTTTACCTCAAGGTCTGCTTTCAGAGATTTAACTACTTCTCTGAATCACATATTTAGACTAATGAGGAACTTTTTCTCTGTTGTCTGCATTCCCTCTTTCTTCTCGATGTGATTTTTTTTCTTTTTTTGTACAATCTGTTAATAGCAGGGGTCCACCAGGTGGCTTGTTTTTGCAGTTTGACCTGGGTTTATTTTGGTCTGGTACTGCTGTTTCTATATAGTTGCTTATATGGTCATTCAGGGCTTTTATTTACACCTCTGCATAGGTTTCTTTGTTTTATAGATTTGGGAGATTTTTAGACAGTAATTTACCTTGAGAACTTCTTAAAGTTTTTGGGGTTAAGTGTGTGGATTAGTTTTATCTTTATTTCAAGGGTGAGCGCTTTGTGACCTGATCTTACCAGTGAGGCCATTACATGGGGGCGGGGCAGCACTCTGCCATATTTGTGAGTACTAAATCTAAGACATTTATTTGTTCCTCTAGTGGAAGTTCAGACTAGCTGCACCAGGGTATTTGAATTTACAAAGTTAAGAAATCCTTGGACCTGCATGTTAGTGGTCATGTGTGCCCCTCAATTAATGGAGGGTTAGTTAAAATCACCCGTGAGTATTGCATGGACTGGATTTTATATAGATGCATGGAATCAGGAATACCTGACAGGACAAAATCATCCTCTGCAAGGAAGTGAAAACCTGTCTGGTGGACATCTGCAATAAATAAACTATATAACAAAAGGAAAACAATTGCTGTCCAGGACCAAGAAGGAGCAGGTGCCCAATTGAAAGCAATCTCTCCTTAGCCTGATCAAGCAAATAAGAGCACTAGTAAAATCCTCCAAAGCCAATTTCAAGTCCAAATTGGCCACATCTACTAGAGACAATCATAAGACCTTCTTTACATATGTCTGCAGTCTTGAAGGAAGCACCTAGATCTGTTCAGAGCTGGTGGTCAAGGACACCACATACACAAATGCTGTCGATATAGCCAATCAACTGGCTGACAGATTCAGCAAAAACTTCTCCCCTCTGTCCCCCCATCAGTAAATCAGGACATCTCCAGTACCTGACCCCCCCCCACCCCTTATCTCTAGGGAACAAGTCATCACTGCCCTCTCAAAGGCAAAAAGTACCACCTCCATAGGACCCAATAACATCCCAGGCTGCATCCTACATGAACTCAGGCATGAACTTGCAGCACCATTATGCACCCTATGCAACTAAAACCTGAGTACCAGCTTTGTCCCAAGCAAGCGGAGGACAGCCACTGTTATTTCTTTGCACAAAGGTGGAGCTTCCACCGATCCAGGAAATTAAAGATCCATCAGCCTAACGAGCCTGATCTGCAAGGCCATGGAGCAGATTATCATGGACCTCATTAACAAGGACATTGGCAACCTCCAGACACTTGATCTGACACAGTTTGGTTTTGTCAAGAGGAGGTCATGCCTGTTAAATATGGTCGACTTCTTTGAGACAGTCACCAAGGCCATAGATGAGGGGAAGACAGTGCACACCACCTACCTTGACCTGGCCAAGGCCTTTGATACTATTCCCCACTCATGCATAATAGATTAACTCTCTCACCTAGGCATCAATCCATGTGTTACCAGATGGGTAGCAAACTGGCTTACTGACAAAACCCACCTAGTCAAAATAGGGGAAGCCACCTGAAGTAGTAGACCCATAACAAGCAGTGTGGTGTTGGGGGCCTCTGCTGTTTGGAATATACTTCTAAGAGGTGCAGGCCAAATGTAGTGGGCGATGGATGACCAAGTCTGCAGATGACTGCTAGCTGTGTGCTGTCATCAGTTCCATTAGTGATGTGGACATCCTCCAAGAGGGTCACACCCAAACAAATGACTGGTGGCAGAAACATGGCCTCAAACTGAATGCCAAAAAATGCACCACCATCCCTTTTGGGGAGAATGACTTCTCCACACATTATCACATTGATAATAAGGCACTAAGCATGCAATCAGTTGTGAGGGACTTGGGAACCCATGTTGATAGCAAATGGACGTCTGACCATCATATTGCCTCGGTTGTACAGAAAGCTTTCTACATGCCCACCTCATTAGTAAGAGTATCTCATCCAGGGATAAAGAGGTCATAACATCCCTGTATTCTTCCCTTATAAGACTAATTATTGAATACAGTGCCCCTTTCAGCATCTACCTCACAAAGTACATGCAGCAGCTGGAGAGACCACAGTGATTCCTCACCCAGATAATCTAGGGCCTCAAACATCTACCCTACACAGATAGGCTAAAAGTTCTGTCCCTCTATTCAGTCTCCTACTGATTCCTCAGAGGTGACGTCTGTCTGGCATAAAAAAGCAATCTCAGAACCTGCTCTGATGGGACTGCTGCATATCTGCAAGTCAAGCTCCACTCAAATAACCCACATGTGAGACCTCAACCTGGCCTGTGACATTAATAAGACTTGTTGGTGGGACAGATTTGTGTCCCAGAGACTCCCCCTTTTGTGGAATAGACTCCCTCTCCACATAAAGCAGAGTTCCTCATTAAACTTTTTAAGCACAGCCTGGATAACTGGATGGGAACAGAAAATACACCCCTGGGATTCCACCTATGTCCCTGCTGGACAGTGGCATAGGGTGCTGACTTACTGGAACATGGGCTAAATTCTTGGCTAGGCTTATAAGGGCCTCAGGGCCAATAGCCTAGTAACTTCATATGATACTATGATCCTATACACAATCAGTAGTGAGGGATTTGGGCACCCATGTTGATAGCAGCCTGACTTTTGACCACTATGTTGCTTCCACTGTATGGAAAGCTTTTTACATGGCCCACCTCATAAGTAAGGGTATCCCTTGCTGGGACAAAGAGGTCATAAAATCCCTGTATTCTTCCCTTATAAGGCCAATTATTGAGTACAAGGCCCCCTTCAGCATGTACCTCGCAAAGTACATGCAGCACCTGGAGTGACCACAGAGGTTCCTCACCAGGAGCATCCAGGGCCTCAAACATCTACTCTACACAGATATACCCTAGACAGATAGGCTAAAAGCCCTGTCCCTCAACTCAGTTTCATAGATATTCCTCAGAGGTGACCTCTGTCTGGCATACAAAGCAATTTCAGACCCCGCCTTGATAGGACTGCTGAATATCTGCAAGTCAAGTGGAGCTTGACTAACCCATACGCGTGACCTCAACCTGGTCTGTGATATCAACATGACTTGTTAGCAGGACAGATTTGTGTCCAAGAGACTCCCCCATCTGTGGAATAGACTCCCTCACCACATCAAGCAAAGTACCTCATTATCCCTTTTTAAGCACAACCTGGATAACTGGATGGGAAAAAGAATATGCACCCCTGGGATTCCACCCATGTCCCTGCTGGACAGGGGCTTTGGGTACTGACTTGTCTAAACATGGGCTAACTCTTGGCCAGACTTATAAGGGCCTCTGGGCCAATAGCTTAGTACTATGATCCTACGATCCTATGATGAGTGATTCTAGTAAATTCAGATAAGATGTATAGGTTTTGTTGTTCATGTTGGGGGAACTGTAGCTAGCAAGAATATGGTAATGGATTTTTCTCATCGCTAGTTAGACATAGAGTAGCTTAAGCATGTCATATTGTTTGATCAGCCTTGAGGTGTGCTTATCCTTTATGTAGATAGATATTCCTCTGCTTTTTGCTCTTTCCTGTTCAGGGGGTGGTTAGAATATATGAGAGGCATTATAGCCATGCACTGCTGGAGAGATTTCCATGGCTTTTTATCATGTTTTAGTAACTGCACAGATGTCAGCATTCTCCAGGGTTAGGAGAGCTTTCAGGAAGTTCAAATTCTTGTTCAGACTCCTAGTGTTGAACAGTAACACCTTTAGTTTGTTTGTAGTGCTTTTGTTATGTTGAAAGATTTGTCTGTTTGGTAATGACTAAAAACAGCACTATAGAGGTGGATAATGTTTTGGCGAATATTAAAGCTTAGCATTCCTGGAAAAGCAGCATGGCCTGTCAACCATGTCCTCCCAGGCTGACAAGCATCGGATGCCTTTAGAATGACACCAGTAGCTAAGCTAGTTGTTAAAGTTGATCATTTTCTACCGGTATTGAGGCATCATCCTTTGACATGGTCGAATGCTACTCAGTTCTAGGATCATACCTACCTGTGACACATATTCTGAGAGCTCAATCATGTCTCCCTTCATACAGTCCAAGGAGGTAAGACTCAGGTCATTCACAGCCACATGGACTATGACTGAGTCATATTGGCATTTAGGGGTAAGTGACTTAAGTGCTTGATCTGTTGAATCTGGACCCTGACAGTCAACTAACTGTAACTTGCCTTGTCTGACCTGGTAAGAGAGACCTCAATGTGTCTCACAATGGAGTCTTCTATGACCAGAAAACTGCATTGTGGAAAGCTTTGCCTTATGGGTTTGGTAGTAGAGACACAATGAGATGTGGCTTTATGTGTTCTGTTGGGAAATGTCGTGTTTGTGTGCATGTGGAGGTTCTGAGGACTGCAGCTGAGAGGCTTTTGAGGTTTAGGTGAGTTACATGTGAGCACCTGCTCATATGTGGGTCTATATGTGTTGTCCTTTGTGGGTGCCGTGAGTGATGTGTGTGAGTCACTGACAACCTGTTTGTTGTTTTTTGTGTCTGTATATGAGAGTCTAGCCTCCAGTGTCAATGTATAGCTCCATCTCTCACATACTGTACTTGCCTGTTCGAAAATAAATGGTTGTCAGTGTACATAAGGCAAGTGTTAATTAAACAAGGCTTCAGCAATCCCAAAGACACAAAGTTAATGAGTAAATATCTTCAAAGTATTGAAAAAAAATCAAATAACCTGCCTTAAATTAGTAACATACAATAACAAGACATAACCAGTATTGTTTAAAATATAACTTCAAGTACACAAAAAGACAAGGTAATAGAATTTGAACAGCTTGATCTTTCATCTTGTACTATATTTTTTTCTGTCAGAACCTAATGTCAAAGTATATCTGCAAATTGGCTAGCTGTCATGTTCCAGGCCATACACTTTAAGTGCGTCTTTTTTTTTTTTTTTTGTAAATTCATTTAGCAACATCCATTACTGAATGATGCCAGGTGGCTTTGTTACAAACCAGTTGCTTTTCACTTCAGTCATCTGGCAAGCAACTAGACACATATATATAATGGAGTTATTCATTAAAATATGATTTCATGTCATATCAAGCAGTCAGTGATGATAGCTGTCATACCTAACACCTTTATCATATGTTGTTTTTTTTTTTTTAAATCAGAGCAGATGCACCTAAATGTGAAAACAAAACAATCCGAAAATATAATGCTATGTGCAGTGGATGTGTTCATCTATGCAAAGATGACTCTTTTCAATATTTACAAAGTGGTTACACATGTTATGTTTGAGAGAGACAATGAGGTTTGAAGGTTTACTTTGATGTGATTTAATAAAAGACTAGCAGTTCCCCATTTTGCTATCAGTGAGCAGAAGGATTTTTTTCCTGTACAACACATGGAAGGATTAAGAAGTAAACAATGAGGAGATAAGAAAGCTGAATCAGTTGAAGTGACCTTTGTCCAAGCTCTGTTGGAGTACCTGAACAGAGTACACCTATCCAACTGAGAATAAAATGAATTCATAAAATGTAGGGATAAAAGAATGAATTGATGATGGTCAAAGGAGGGTTTGCAGACACTGTCTTTGTAATTAGTGTGACAGATTTGCTTTGGATGTGGCCTACTGCAGTACATTTAATATAATTAGACAGTAAATTTAAAAAGTGTTATTCATGTAGAAAAAAGTTAATAAAATATGTGCTTCTCCTGGTCTTTTATATGCAGCTTAGGAATTCTAATGTCATTGTCTAACATTTCAAGATTTCTGTTTTAGACCATAAACCCCTGTCATTAGACATGCTGCAATGATTTTATGAGCTGAGCATTAACACAAGCTATATTTTTCATAAATATAAACACATTTGATGTGTAGTAATTCCTTAATTGTATTTTCTTCTACTCAGATATGAAATCATTTATAGTTTAGTTTTGCATTATCATTATGTGGCAGCTTAATGATGCTGTCAATAAGTCCATGGCTTCTAACACATTCTAATGAGTAAATGAACATATGAAGATAAATATGCAAATAAATGTGCTTAAATGATGGTGGCCAATATGAAACACTTTTCTGTAAGGTAGGTGACAGTGATCAAACTGCATGCTAAATTAATTTTGATAACATAGCAATAATTAATTCATTAAGATATAAGGACAATGTGTTAGCTTTCCAGGCAGGCAGCAGCATTACTGTACACTGATATATACAAACATATATATATTTATATACATACATAAATATATATTTAAGCAGCATCATATCAGCAAGACATAGATTACAATAACTATTCACAGGCAAACAGAAAAATCATTAGACATGTTTCTCTTTGTTACAACTATAAAGATGCATATAAACATGTTTACCGTGAATGTAAATGTATCTTTACATTTCGTCTTGCCCTAATGCCCTTCTTCATAACCACAAAATAAAGGTTTTGAGAATTAGACCAGTTATCCAGTTATATTGATTATATATAAAATAAAACTTTGAGAACATCTCTAGTTTTCATTCATCTAGTTTCTACGAACCATTTCAGTGTTAGTAGTTATTTAATGTTTTAGGCTGTCTTAGACTGTGATGTTCTTTCTGGTTCTGCAGGTCCACACACAACAGAGCAAAATCCAGATGAATCTCTGTTAATGTCATAGTATGCATATCAACTAACAGACTTATCAGATTTGTATTTATCATACGTTCTTGACCTGACATAATGCCAGAAAAAAGACTGTGACAATAGTACCTAAGGGGTCACAGACAATTGCATTATACGTGACTAAGTGCAGGACATGAGTGTTCATTTCTGTTGTAATGTATGCTATGCCAGAGTATATATATTTATGTAGTCTAAACAGAAGACTACATTTTTATTATTAACCTTATTTCTACTTGAATTTATGAATATTGTAAACAGTTTTTGAATATTCCCTTAAAAGGAGTTTCGACTTCTTTACAGAGATTTAGGAAACTGTAGGAGTTGTTGTTGTGTCTTTCGGCTTATCCCGGTTAGGGGTCGCCACAGCGGAACTCCGGTCCGCTAATGTTTGGTAGTGGATTTTTATGTGCCGAGTTACCAGCCCTGATGCACAACCTTCAATGAAGGCACGCCCATTCATGCATGCCTCCACACAGAAGATGCTCTAACTGAGAATCGAATGCGACAACGTCTTGCTGTGAAGCGACAATGCTACCGCAGCACCACTACCGTGGTAATAGATTACAATAACTATTCACAGGCAAACAGAAAAATCATTAGACATGTTTCTCTTTGTTACAGCTATAAAGATGCATATAAACATGTTTACCGTGAATGTAAATGTTGCCTTTACATTTCGTCTTGCCCTAATGCCCTTCTTCATAACCACAAAAAAAAGGTTTTGAGAATTAGACCAGTTATCCAGTTATATTGATTATATATAAAAATAAAACTTTGAGAACATCTCTAGTTTTCATTCATCTAGTTTCTACGAACCATTTCAGTGTTAGTAGTTATTGAATGTTTTAGGCTGTCTTAGACTGTGATGTTCTTTCTGGTTCTGCAGGTCCACACACACAACAGAGCAAAATCCTGTTAATGTCATAGTATGCATATCAACTAACAGACTTATCAGATTTATATTTATCATATGTTCTTGACCTGACATATTGCCAGAAAAAAGACTGTGACAATAGTACCTAAGGGGTCACAGACAATTGCATTATACGTGACTAAGTGCAGGACATGAGTGTTCATTTCTGTTGCAATGTATGCTATGCCAGAGTATATATATTCATGTAGTCTAAACAGAAGACTACATTTTTATCATTAACCTTATTTCTACTTGAATTTATCAGTATCGTAAACAGTTTGTGAATATTCCCTTAAAAGGAATTTAGACTTCTTTACAGCGATTTAGGAAACTGTAGGAGTGTTATTTAGAAAAGAAGAATGCAGGAAAAAGCAGATGCTAAAAAATGACAAGTAATATAATGGGAAAATGCAAGTCATACGAGGGGTGGAAAATAACAATGCCTAATCGTACTACCCATTTCTCTGCCTATGAAAAAACATAATATATTAATCCATGTCATTTGTTAGTTACTTTCCAGTTACACTGTGGTACAAATGAGGCAAGACAAAGAAACATATATAGAACCAGGCAAAGAGTAAAAAACTAAAAGAAAAGGTGTTTTTCTTCCTAATAGATACCATATTCATCTAATTCTGTTTACATACTAACTGTGCTAAGGCAGTAGACAGTTATGCAAGACATCTGGCTATGTTAGATGTTCACAACATTTCCTTCTGCTGAATCTTAATAAGCAATCAATTAGAATGGAGCTCTTTGCTGATTTGATTGTCATTAATTGGAAATGCAATATAAAGTAATACTATGAGCAGTTATATGATTATGGATTTCATTCCGAAAGTTTCTTGTCATTTCAGATGCATAACTTGCAAGTACAACTTTTCAAACCATTACACGATCATGTGGGCCAACAGGTCACAAGTAAAGGAGACATTTGGCAGGCAGTGTGTAAGCTAAACAAACAAAAAATAAATAAACAAATAAAAAAGGCACAAACAAATGGGTATTAAAGACTTTCATCAGGCCTAAACTGAGGTTGTAATATGAGTAACTGCATGATAAAGATTGTATGTGAACATTTAGAAAATCCAACATGACACACTTCTCAATGTTGTGCTGTCATTCCTTGCTATTGTGAAGATGATCTGGCATCACTGCTACCAAATATGACATTGGAATGGCACCAGTGAGTTTGAATCTCACCACTGCCAGCCAAAAGTGAAGTATGGCTAGTACAACTGCCTTCACACACGTCTGTTTCAGTTACTACTTTAGAAAGGGCAATCTGACTCCAAGAGCATTAAAATTAATGCATTGCTGTCCTTAGTACAGGTTTCCAACCTCCATATACAGATTGAATTGCAGAGAAGCCTGAGCTCTCAGACCCCTGTCATACTACTGTCTCTGTAAACCATAACAATTTATTTAAATGCACACACACACACACACACACACACACACACACACACACACACACACACACACACACACACACACACACACACACACACACACCTACCTCCCAGGGAAGACTGGCAGAATTCTCCAATTCCCCACAGCTTTCATTACGTCACATTAGTACTGACACCACCCTGAAGAAAGTTATAGACCTGTAGTTACCAGTTGTTCTAAAATCAAGCCAAATATGAAATACGCAAATTGTCATTGGTAGCCCATAAACTTTATAAATGCAAACATACAAATTATACTTCAAAGATTTTGGGATCAGTTTTATTAAAACACTGCACACACGTGCGCTCATACACACACACACACACACACATATATATATACAGATTTATAACTCAATCTACCCATCTAGCTATCTCTCCATTTATCTATCTATATAGTTACATGAACCTCAAAGTAAACAACTCATAATGTTCTTCAACTTTCAGGCAGAGTGGTAGAACACTTATCTCAATATTAACTTCAGATAATAACCACAACCTGCAACAAACAGTCGACCAACCAAGCAGCATGGTAGACCACTTAGCATACATAAATGGAGGCAGTGTCCTAACTCTCACTAACCATCCTCAGTAATTCCTTAAAGCAGAGTAAACACCACTCAGTTGATTAAGATCAATGATAAGTTAAGTAAAGAAGGAAAGCAAATAAGAAAGGAAGGGGGTGTAGGAAAGAAGGGCCTTCCTTCCTTAACTGAAGGAGAGGCCCCCTCTTCCACCATATCCATACACTCTACTTCAAACCTACTATAGTGGGCAGGGAGAGCAAGGGTAGGCTGTAGTCTCAAAGAATTTGATCCCCCCTCCCTGCAACTTATATACTGACCCCCCAGCACCACAACCTTTAACAAACCCATGCCAGCTGCTGCATCCCATCATACCTCTCTACCTATGCCTACATCCACCATCCCCCCTCCCCTTTTCCTAACTGAATTTCTAGGGTTAGTTAAATACCATTTGTCACTAGTAGCCCATGCATTTTACATACCCAAATACACAAATGATATCTCAAAGGCTTTGTGATCAACTTTGTTAAAACACTATATAGGTAGATAGAATCTCAAACAGATATGTACAAATAATCCTCACAGTAAACAACTGATTACATTCTTCAACATCCTGGTAGCATGTTAGAAGATTCACCACCATATAAACTTCAAATAATAACCATAACCTGCAACAAACATTCAACCAACGAAGCAGTGTGGCAGACCACTCACATTATCCAAACAGTAGCAGTGTCACTCATCTCTCTCTACTATAGATGATGAACAGACAGGGCAGTTCATTTATATGCTTTATTATATAAAAAGACATCAGGACGAAAGGCAGCATTACAAAACATGAACAAACTGGTTAACTGGCAGACTACACAGACGTGAATTCTTACATCTCAGCAGCTTACTACAAAATGGCAGCCATGCACGCACATGCTCAGTACTTATACATTTGTGCAAGCCCCTGGAAAGCTTCTTAAAGGCATACACATTGATCTACATCCTCCCTCTTAAATAGATTGCCCTCAAATGAAATGACATCAGAAGACATGCAATAATATAGACATTAGAAACAAACACACTATTCATGTCCAAGTTGCCATGTATCTGTAACATGGTCTTGAAATGGGACCTTATCTAGTAATATAGTAATCAAAACTGGGTTTAGCGACAAGGACAGTCTTCAGTGAACAACTCATATCAGGAACTTCAGGATTCATCTCCAGAACAGGGATATTTACTGTTACATCATCTGGAACTGGAATGCTGGACAACTCACTGAGATATAGAGTCTTTCTCACAGGCTATGTGCTGTGGTACAGGCTCAGATACTGGCATCAAATGTCTCTGATTCTGCCTAAGCTCTACTCCTTGCGATTCCACAATGTACGAGCTTGACTCTGAGCAAACACTCTTCACAACTCCAATCCGATCATAATGTTTGCACATTTGCATTCTTATTGTCTCTCCTTCTCATAACAGATTGAGCAGTTTGCTGGTCTTATCATAATAGGACTTCTAGGGTAAACACTTCTTTAACAGATTGGCTTTCATTGATCTGTTGTTCTTGACATATGTAACCAATAATTTTCTACTAACTGGTAACGTGGTTCTAGTTTGTTTCGACAGAAGTCTCTGTGCAGGTGAACCAAGATGTTAGATCAAGAGATTCAAGAAAATATCACTATTGTCTCATTTTGACTTCTCTAGTAATTACTTCACACTTTGAATTGCATGTTCTGCCAAACCATTTGACTGTGGATATTCTGGGCTACTCGTACATGAGTAAACTCTCACTCTTCAGCAAATCTTTAGAACTGTTGGCTTGTAAACTGTGCACCACTGTCAGTAATAAATTTGTGCAGACTCCCATGGACTGCAGAATGATGCTTCACCTTAGTAATGATAGTATTGGATGTTAGATTAGGAAGCAGATCAATCTTGAATGATTTGAATAAGAGTCTACTAACACCAAGTAATGTTGACCATTCCATTCGAAAATGTTGGTGGCTATTGTTTACCAAGGTAGTTCAGGAATCTGGTTTAGCTGAAGTGGTTCTTTCTGTTGATGCAACATAGTACTATTACTTACAGAACAAGAAGATAGCACTCTCTCAATGTCTTGTGACATAGAAGGCCAAAATACTAGTCCTCTCTTTTGGTACCTTCTTTTGGTAGAGTCTGTTCTGGGTGTTCACGATGCAAGATAGTAATGTACTTTTATTGCAAGGAATTTGGAACAATAACTTTTGGACCTTTCATAATAATACCACTGTCAAACAAAAATCTCATCTCTGTAAGGAAAATAAGGCTGCACTTTTTGAGGTAAACTAGATTGCTTTGATGGCCATCCTTGTTTGATAAAGTAGTTGAGCTTCTGTAGAACTGGATCTTTGGCTGTATGACTTCTAAGCTCATCAAGACATGTGGAAGAAAAATATCTTACTTCCATGATTTCAAAATCAACAACCAGATGAGCAACTTGATTTTCATGCTGTTCAGTATTTTTTTCTGGGTTATTTGGTAAAGTATTAGCAAATAAAGTAGATTGCCTTTTGTGTAGACAAGATTGAAATTGTACTTTTGTAATTTCAACATCATGCATTGCAATCTGGCAGGAGTTGTTTGCATAGGCTTTCTCAAAATAGTCACTAGGCATTGGTGGTCTGTTTCAATCTAGCTAGGTCTACCATAAATATAATCATGAAACTTCAAACATGCAAACACAATTGCCAATAATTATTTCTCTGTCTGCCCATACTGCATTTCAGTTTGGGTAGGAGTTCTGGATGCATAGGCAGTAGGTTGCCCTCTTGAAGTATGACTGCACCCAGACCAAATATCGAAGCATCACATGAAAGAGAAACAGGTTTGTGAACATCATAGTATCTAAGTATTGGTGGACTGGCAATTCTGTTTCAGGACATCAAATGTTCTCTGGTGCTGTTCCAATCATGACCAGGATACTTATTTATGTGTCAGCTCTCTGAGCTGTGCTGAAAGTTGGCTCAAGTCTGGAATTAACTTGCTGAGGTAATTAGCTGTGCCAAGAAAATGTTGCAGGGCTTAAACATTGTCTGGAGCTGGCATCTCAAGAATAGCAGTTTGTTTGGAAGGGTCTGATTGTAAGTCTGAACTAGTAAACAAATGACCATCATAAGTGACTTCTTGTAGCCTGAATTTGCAATTCTGAGAATTCAGCTTAATATTCACTTCACGTGCTCTTTCCAGAGCTTTCTTGAGATTTCTGCCATGTTCAGCTTCACTGTTACCTCCTACTAGAATATCACCTACTATAATAGCACACAGATACCCAGAAAAAAATTGCTCCACTGCATATTGAAAAACTTCACTGGCAGAATTTGTCCCAAATGGCACTCTCAGAAATCTGTATCTTCCAAAGGAGTACTGAAAGTGGTTAGCAATGAAGATTTTTGGTCAAGCAAAATTTGACAAAATGAACTCTTTGCATCTAAGACAGAAAAAACAGTGGCATTTGGCATAAGACCAGCAACTTCTTTGACTGTACATATTGGATGATGAGATCTTTTCAGTGCTTTATTCAAATCTTGTGGATCAATACATATTCTGATGCTGTCTGAGCTTTTCTTATGAGCTACCACCATGGAGGATACCCATTCAGTTGGTTCATCTACTGGACAAATCATACCTTGTTGCACCATTTTATCTTGCTTGGCATTGACTCTGTTCTGCATAGCTATACACATAAAATAACAAGTCATAACTTTTTCCAGCAGAGTAACATAAAAGCAATACTGAACCTTCAGTCTGAATTTCTTCATCACTATAAGCAACAATCTTTGCACACTTTTCCAAATCAAGCTTCTCACCAGCACATACTCTAGCAAATGTTTCAGCTGATATAACATTGCACTTTGAACCTGTGTCAACTTTGAGCATTATGGTTCTTCTGTTTATCCAAACAGTACAAAATACTTCATTCTTTGCCCACAAATCTACTACATCAACTGTTTCACTAAAAACTGACACACTAACAACATAGAAAGTAGTGTTACAGCTTTCTAATTGATCAACTCATTTCATGAAATTTTCCCTGTTAATAAAATAATGTGGGCCTTTTAATTTAAAAAAAACTTTTGAAATGTTTCCACTTATTGCATTTGTGCATTGTTGACCAAAAGCAAAGCAATTTTCTCTTTTAGACTCATGATTTCTATCACAATTACAACAGTTAGCAATAAAACTGGGTGGGGGGCCCATTCTTTTAGTTTGCTACTGAATGTTGTGCTTCCCTGAGACTGTGAGAACTCTGGAATTTGCTAGAAAGCTCTGGGGTCTACCAGTGACTGTTGCAAGGGGTTATAGTTGGTACCATGTGCTTGGGCCTGTTTCTTTTGACCACGAGCTGCATACTATCAACATTGGCCTTACAAGTTACTGGAAGCATGCATTTCTCATTTGTAATCATATTTGTCTGTTTTTCTGTGACCTCATATTTCTGACAAATCTCTATGGCCTTATTCAAAGTTAAATCACTGTCACAAAGCAAAATATTTCTCAAAGCATCATCTTTAATACCACACACAAGTCTGTCTTTTATCAGTTCATTCCTTAAGTCACCAAATCTGCTCATTTTAGCTCTGTTTCTCAAATCAGTTATATATGCTGCAAATGTTTCACCAGACTTTTGATCCCTTGTGTAAATTAAGTGTTTTTTCATTGTAATATCTGTTTGAGGATTACACATGTCTCTAAATTTATGTTTTAAGCACTCATGTTCTTCCCTTGACTCAGCCGGTACCACTATATGATATTTTTCCCCCTCTCCTGCAAATACAGCAGGTGCATACACAAATGAATGTTCCCTTTCACTGGCTTCTGACCCAGCTAAATTACGCAGAATAAATGCCTTTGTATGATCATCTTATCAGAAAATGCAGCCTGTATGAAAATATCATGCTCTTGCTCAAACTCTCTCCAGTTCTCTGTAATTTTAGTATCAAACACAAGTGCTCCTGGTTTTCAAAATGTGTCTGCCATGCCAACGATTTATGCCCAAACACATTGTAAATATGGCCCTTATAATTATATATGAACAAGCTGCCATGTGTGTTTGTAATAACATTCAAATGCACAATAAACTCTTTGAAATACTGTACTTTGTGAAATATGCTTTGAAATGGCTGTATTTTGTGGAATAATTGTACTGTAATACTGCACAAACATGCAAACACTTATTACACTTCAGATATCTTGAATAGCTTTAATTAATGCAAAGACATATGTTTTGAGCATAAAAATGCAGTCATTTTCTTTATTTCATACATTTTATGTGCTTCAGGCTTTATTTCAAACATTTATTTTTCATAGTAATTCAAATATTTCTATCAATATGTCACAGTTTCAGACATTTTGTTTACTTAAAATATTGTTTACAGCAGTCTGTATGCTTTGTTTCATATTCTGTGAATAAGAAATCATTTGAGTAAGTTTTAATATCTGAAATTCGTTTCTGACATGTTTTGTGAGTTATATGTGCAGTAGGGATGATTCACTCCTCTATATATTCCTCCAATCATAACTGAGTGCCTTTCAGTCTCGAATTTGGAGAAACTGGATCCTGTTCTGGCACCATGTCGCTCGTCTCTCTCTCTAATATGGATGATGAACAGGTGGGTAGTTTGTTTATATACTTTATTACATAAAAACACATCAGGATGGATAGCAGCATTACCAAACATGAACGAACTGATTAACTGACAGACTACACAGAGCCATGCTTACATCTCAACAGCTTACTGCGAAATGGCAGTCAGGCTTGCATGTGCTCAGTATTTATACACTTGTGCAAGCCCCTGGAAAGCTTCTTAAAGGCATACATACACACTGATGTACAACAGCATCCTAATGCTTACTAACCATCCTCAGTAATTCCTTAAAGCAGCATAAACATCCCTCACTTGAATAAGATCAATGATAAGAAAAAATAAAGAAGGAAAGCAAAGAGGAAAGGAAAATGGGTAGAAGAAGGACCTTCCTTAACTGAAGGAGATGCCCTTTCTTCTCTCCACCAGGGTGCCAAGCAACATGTTCTCCCACTTTCTTACCAGCTTTAGACAACTAATTGCCCAACATGTTTTTCAAAAATAACAAAAACAATTGTCTATTAAAAAGGTCTATACCAACATCACACAAGTGTACTCCATCAGTACGAAACCACACTGTGTTCCTGTCCATGAAGCCCCCGTGCTCCATAACAGAAAATCCTATTAGTGTGGTTGCCAATGCTGCTCTGTGGTTGTATACTTTTTACTAGTTTCAAGTACACAAAACATACCTGCCACTTTCCAAACTAATTTGGGAATTATTGCTGGTCAAATTAAAGTAGTACCAGGAATCACTGGCAGACAAATAGTTTCCCCAACCTCTTCCCTCCCCCATCCCAAACCTAATGGAGACACTCTAAAAGATGTGAGAGAGGTGGGTTCAAATGCACAAAACATCCTGCCAGCTTCCAACTCTTTGCCCAGGAAATAATGGAGAGCTTCCATTCCTTTTGCAGACTTTAAATGATCACAAATTTTAGTCAAACCAAAATCATTTTATTTAACTGAAAAATATATCCTCAACCCTTGTACCAGCTCATGCAGTACCATCCTATACAGATAGTCTTCAAGGAGCAAAGCAAGCCTATCCACATTAATAGGAGAATGACCTGTGCCCCTAAAAGGCTAGCCACCTTTTAACCACATCTGTGTGTTCCTTCTGCATTCCCATAACTCTCTAACCTAACTCATTCTCCCAAAAGTCCTGCTGAATCCTTTCTCCAACACTTAGCAATGCTGTTCTCACCCACACAAGAATTAGCACACCTGTGGGAACCTTCATGTAGCCCAGTTGCACTTACTCTCATTAAACACTCAGAATGATTTGGCCTTACCTACAAAACACTCGGCAGCATCCTTAATTGGATCACCTATTGTGTTTAATGTGGTCACTGTCTATATGTACAGATGTCTTCTCTCTGAAAACATTTACTTTTCCCCCTGCCTTCAGCTTGTGGAAACAGTGAACATGCCATGGCGATGAGTGTGTGGACCCCCCCACCCAACAAAGCCACTGAGCTTCTCTAATGATCAAAAATATGTTAGCAACGACAAAGCTTGTTGTGGCTCTTTTTCTAAAATAACCACCATCAGATACAAAACACAAAGGACCCAGTTATCCCACATCCTGAGCTTGTGCCTACCTACATCCTTTCTTCCAAATGCTGTCAGTGCTACTGTGAGATCCATGACTCTGGGTGCCTTCTTGTCAGCCACTCTCTGAGCTCCATCTGTATCTCCTGGCACAAGAGCTTCAAGTAAATAAATGAAGTTAATTAAATAGTAAAGAAAATAGTCCAAATACAGAGCAAAATATATTCAGACTGGCGAGTACAAAGAAAACTTAAAAACGACAATAAACATAGTCAGGATGCATACAGAAAAAAAATTCCAGATATTTAACTTCCCTGGTTAGCTTACTACAAGAATGTTGATTGTACATAAATAGCTGGTAAGATAGTGCATCAGCTGTCCCTTTTCAGTATATACAGTTAAGTAAAATATCCTTTTTCCCAGCTTCCAAAATGATTGACATCATCCTGCTTCTGAGAAACATAAAGCCAGTTGTTTTACTCATCCTGACAAACATCAAAGTTTGTGCAAACTATCAATATCGTTTTTTTCATTAAATCCCCTTCATACCTTTAAGTAAAATGCTCTCTAAGCAATTAAATTTCTCTGGTCTTTCTTTGTTATATTGATAAAAGGTGCCATCACATCTGAAGAAACAGCACATTTCATAGACATTCCCAGTTTTTTGACACGTGGACAAAAACGTTTCTCATTTCTGCCATGAGGGAAAAAAACTAAAAAAAATACATTCTGGCTCATTCAGTCTGTCATTATCATATCTGATTTTCCTTTAATCTGGAATTACCCTTGACTTCATGGTAATGGGTAACCCAGTTAAGCTGCACACCTGAAGGCCAGTCATCCTCCTTGAAAAGGTGGTATCCTGCTTCAGCAGTTACTCTGACATAGCCTATATTTTCAAACAGATTATATCTTATCAGAAAACAATTGTTTATTTTTGATCACTTGGTGAATAAATAGAATACCTCTCTCTGACAACACTGAGACAAGTCTTACTGCAAAGTACAGTAACAGAAACTCAAACTCTTGGGAAGGTTGAACTGAAATGAAAATAGCCGGTTAACTTTTTTGGAAGGCAGAAAGAAGAAAATCCCTGTGCAGCTGAATACAACAAAAGGGGCATGAGAACTAGTTCCGGGATACAAACAGACTGAAAGGGAAAAGATGAAAGCACAAGACTGCATCTGTGACAGGAAGAAATTGCATGTATGACCTCACATCACATCATGCTGTAAGTGACTGGTAATTATATGAAATACAAATTAGATGTCTATAATAGGAAGGCCTCTGGACTGACTCTCTGATCCCAGTGCTGTCATTCTGGAATAAACTAATAAAAGATCATACATGAGAAATTGAGTTGAGAAAATGTAACAGAACCTGAAGTCTATGCCAAGTAACACAGTCAAAAACTCTTCCATAAGACAGAGGATTGATTTACAATCTCACTTAAATGATGCTGATGGCATATATCGCATGTCTTTTATAGGTGATGGTATTTTGTTGCAAAAATGCTAAAACAAGTTAAATATGGAAGTTTGTTGAGGAAAAGGGATTAATGTATGCCATAAATATCTGTATAATTTTCAGTGATACCAGTTATTGATCATGCTTCTTGCGACATTACATTGCAGTCCTCAGATTACACACTGTAAAAGTGAACTTGTGGTAAAAATGAAGAATTGTACTAAGTCTTTATCAAGTGGAACACTCACCCATCAGGCTACTCAAAAAAGTTACTCCTATAATATCAGTCTATTCATGCCAACAAAATTATTGCAGCCATAGCAGATTTGTAAAATATATGAACAAAAAACTCATGAACACCAAACCATATATCCAGAACAAGACAGTATTAGCATCACAATTGTTGCTGACTTCAGCAATACACTAAAGCTGGTTGAGGGTCTTTATAAATGAGCTGTTCACTAATTAGAATGGATGGAATTACTACAATGGCTGGAGTGCTTAAGTGCCTGCTTAGACCTTCCCACCTGAATATATTACTCATACAAGCATTCATTGTGTGATATGCAGTTATAGTCCTGAAAATACTAACAAACACTGCACACCCAACACACACACAGAAACACACACAAATGCATAGACTTTGACTTATGAATATACTAAGCTGGACTTTTTATTTAAAATCTAAATTATATAATTTGTTTGCCTTAAAATACTCATTGTCCTAATACAGATAAACCACCATCATTGTGCATCTGCCCAGACTGGATTAGCTGGGGTAGCTCTGCTGAATGAAAATTTGATGTAAAACCAATCAGTATGCAAAACTGGATGAAGGGTTGCAATACTGAAGATAGTTTTGCTAGTGGGATACAGCTTGGAAGTACTTGACATGATGACAAGGAGGAGAGTGAAATGTCTGTGTATCAACAAGACAGGGTGGAAGGGCAGTTCAGTGAAGTCTCTAGATCTGATGCCCCGAGTCAACTATTCTGAGGGAAGGCCAACTAAAAGTGGTATGGGAATCGCAAGGGTAGTCTTCTCATGACAATTTCAGACTCAGTTATCAGGTTCCTGTTTAAAAATGGAGTAATCTTTATGATAGCAACCTATGCTCTATAGCAAGGCAGCAATGGTAAAGAAAACAAGACTTAGAGGAGATTCTTCTTGATAAAGTGACAATATGAGTGGGTTTGACAACAAGTGACCTGAAGGTTCATATTGGCACAAGCAGAAAAGGATATGATGATGCCTGAGTACACATGGTTGGGAGAAGAGAAATAATGAAGGAAACACCGTTCTGGACATTTGTGTAGCAAATGGCTTAATGGAGGCCATGCTGTTCAAAGGTAATATCACAGAAAATTATATTCGTCAACCTGCAACTCTAAATAACTGCTGGAAGAGCAAACACAAAATGATGAAACAAAATGCTATACATATAAATATAAATATAAATATATATATATATATATATATATATATATATATATATATATATATATATATATATATATATATATATATATATATATATATATATATATATATATATAAATAAGACAAAAACTGGTAGTTGCAGAAAACAATAACTGGTAAGATATGGAATAAACTTAAATGTTCCTTAGACTCAGTAAAATTCAGTCATTAATTTCCTTCAAAATGAATATGTGTGAGGTGCACACACACACACACACACACACACACACATATATATATATATATATATATATATATATATATATATATATATACATATATATATATATATATATATATATATATATAAAGAGAGAGAGATAGATATGTAGATAGATGTATATGAGTGTACTACATTCTGTCACTTGTTGAAAATTCATATTGTTAGAGTGAAATGTTTTATAAATACATCAAAAGCACTTTATTGAGAGAGAGAGAGAGGTTTAGTAATAAGCATTACTGAGTGCTTGTGGTTACTGTAAATTTGGGATTGTGTTTTAATGCTGAAATATTCAGATTTTTCAAATGTTTTAGCATTAAGGGTAGGAGTGTGTGTGTGTGTGTGTGTGTGTGTGTGTGTGTGTGTGTGTGTGTGTGTGTGTGTGTGCATGCATGCGTGTGTGTGTGTGTGTGTGTGTGTGTGTGTGTGTGTGTGTGTGTGTGTGTGTGTGTGTGTGTGTGTGTGTCTGTGTTTGCTGGTTAGGACTACAGTAAGGATTAGGGAAGTGGAAAGATTTAGTGTTGTGCATGTGTGCTAGTGTATGTGAAGTGTGTCTAAGTGTCTCATTTATTAGTGTTATAGAAAGGGTTTTTGGTATGGTAAGATGTAAGGCAAGGTAACTCATATGTAAAAGAAATTATATTTTTACACAATTTTAATTATTTTATTAATAAACGGAAGTATTGGAACATCGGTTGGTGTGCAGTGCTGTTACGTGTGGAGTCTGTGAACGGAGTTTGGTGCTACTTTTGTTATTCAGTTGACTGTTCCGGGCATATATCATGTTCAAAGATGTAAGGCAAGGTAAGGTAAGGTATAGGAGAGACCATTTGGCATAATGGTTAAGGTCTTCACCTCCCATGCACAAGGTTTGATCCTGACCTCTGATCAATGCTTGTTTGGAGTTTGCATGTTCTCCCTGTGGTCTGTGGGGTTTTGCCCACATCTGAAAAACATGTTGAGCGTTTCCATCACTAACCAATGAATGGAGCTGTGGGCAGCAGCACAGATTCTACATGGTGCCCTATAGAGGGGAAGAGTTGTACAAAATAACTGATAGGGGCATCTACTGTGGTGTGCAGTATCCTCAAGATAGGAGAACATGGGTTACATACTGCATGTCGTGGCAGGGCTAGCTGCTTGATGGTGCAAAATATGGCTCTAGATGATTCAGTCATGTTGACTAATGTTGCCAAAATGGGCATAGGTTGTTACCAGTGACAAGTGGGCTGAGGACCTGACCTATGCCAGCGACCCTTGCTAACAGTGGGAGAGGTATATGTGCCCCTATTGACCAGTGCATGCCTGCCATAATGCCAATAAGCTACTGGCTGGCTAGTGTCTAGTTTTGCCCAGCCTGGGTTACCTGGGATAGCTCCGTTGAGTGATATCTGGACATAAAACCAACCAACCTGCCAAACATGAACTGAGAATTGCTACGCTTAATGTAGGTTCACTGACAGGATGCAGCTTGGAAGTGGATGACATGATGATACGGAGGAGGCTGGACATCCTATGTATCCAAGAGATGATATGGAAGGGCAGTGCAACAAAGCCACTTGGCTTTGGAGCCAGACTCTAATACTCAGGAGGGGGACAGGCTAGAAATGGTGTAGGAATTGCAGTGAGACAGACAGCAGATGCAGGACCTACTAGATAAAGCAGGCCAACATGAATTGGTGTTAATAACAGGTGACTTGAATGCACATATTGGGACAGAAAGAACAGGATATGAGGACTGCCTGGGTCAGCATGAGTGGAGCAACAGAAATAAATAAAGAAAAGCCATTCTAGACTTCTGTCTGGGAAATGGCTTGATAGTAGCCAACACATGGTTCAGATAGAGAGACAGTCACCAGATAACATACAACAGTAGCCAACATGCAACTCAGGTAGACTTCCTCCTAGTAAGGAAAAGGCACTGGGGTAGAATCCATGATTGCATCCCCAGTTTAACAGTTTACACACAGCATAAACAACTAGTTGCCACAATCAGATGCAAGCAGTGGTCAGAGAAGGCTCTAAGGTCAACATTGACCAGGCTGAAGACCTGGAAGTTGACTGGAATGAAAATACAACAGATCAAGGAATTACTCTGGGGTCTAGCACTCCAAGAAGAGGAGGAAATAGGTGGAGTTGAACAAGAATGGCAGCACCTAAAAACAACATGTGTTAGGACTACAGAACAGATATGTGGCCAAGCCCGGTATGAAAATAAGTTACATAAGGAAAGCTGGTGCTGAAATGCGGAAGTCTAGGAAGTCATCATAAGAAAGAAGGAGTGCAGGAAGAAGTGGGGAGATAAAAAAAACTAACCAGGCCAGGAAGGACTAGTGATTGGCTAACAAAGAAGCTAAGAAAGAAGTTGCAATAGCAAAGAACAGGGCATCAGAGGCACTCTACCAACTTCTGGAAAGTGACTCAGTAAGTGGCCCAAAGAAACTATATCAGGTTGCAAGGCAAATACAGAACAATAAAGAAGATAGTCAGACACCCTTCATAAAGAATGCCAGCAACAACCTGCTCACCAGTCCACAGGACATCAAAGGCAGATGAAGAGGAGTATTTCCAGCATCTTCTGAATGAAGAAAACCCCACAGAAGCTGTTCTGCCTCACAAACAGCCTACGATGAGTGAAGAAGAGGAGCCCACCCTAGAAGAAGTAAGAACAGCACTAAGGAAGATGAAGTCAGGGAAAGCAACAGGCTCAGATGAGGCCACAGCAGATACGATAAAGATGCTGGGTGAGATAGGGGGAGAAATGGCTCCTGAGGGTATTCATAGCAGTGTGGAGAGAAAGTTGTATCCCAGATGACTGGAGAATAAGCATACTTGTGTTAGTGTACAAAGAACAAAGGGGACATCCACAACTGTGGGCAGTACATAGGCATCAAACTCCTATCACATTGTATGAAAGTTCTGGAGAGGGTGACTGATAAATGGATTAGGAGAGTAGTAGAATGTAAGATGGGGGATGAGCAGTTGAGATTCAGATCAGGATACAGCACAACTGACCCGATGTTTACAGTGAGACAGATACTTGAGAAGATGCTAGAGATGAGGAGAGAGTCCAACTGGGCATTTCTAGACTTAGAGAAAGCATATGATAAGGTCCCAAGAAAGTTGATCTGGGCAGTACTGTGGTGGTTTGAAATCCCAGAAATATTGGCAGAATTTGTGCAGGCTATGTACAAGGATCCAATGACTCAAGTACAAACAGTATTTGGCCTCACAGAGGGTTTCCCAGTTGTAGTGGGTGTACACAGGATTCAGCTGTGAGCCCATTGCTGTTCATACTGGTGATGGACTACATTAGCAAACAGGTCATAGGGGGCAGATCAACGAAGTTGCTGTTTGCAGACAATGTGGCATTACAGGCAGACTCTGAGCTAGAACTTCAGCAAAGGACAGGAGAATGGGATGGAAAACTGAAGGCACATGAGATGAAACTAAGCACAGATAAGACAGTTGTAATGGCAGCAAACTGGGGAAATCAGAAGAAGCTGAGAATAGAGATAGAAGGGAAGATAGTGGAACAGGTAAACAGCTTCAAGTATCTGGGAGGGGTGGGTGAGGAGAAAGGAAGTCTGAATGAAGAGGTCAAAGCTAGAATAAGAGGGTCTGCAGCCAACTGGCATAAAGTGTCTGGCGTAGTCAATGACAGAAGAATGCCAAAGAAGCAGAAAAGTAAGGTGTACACCCCAGTGGTGCAATGAGTACTACTATATGGTACAGAAACCTGGGCAGTAAAGGCAGAACAGTTGAATAAGCTAGAGGTGATAGAAATGAAGTGCCTGAGAAGGGTGGTAGGATGCACACTGAGGGACGAGCATAAGAGCAGAAGCCAAGGTAGCTCCAATTGCAGAAAAGATCAAAGAGAGTAGATTACATTGGTTTGGGCACATGTGCAGAAAAGCAGAAGACAATCTGGTGAGTAAGATTTGGGACAGACAGGAAGAAGGTAAGAGGAAGCGAAGATGTCCAGCAAAGAGGTGGATGGAATGTGTGAAAGAAGATCTGTGACAGTCAGGCATAGGTGTTAAAGATGGCAGGGGTTTGGCACTGAATTGGGAGAGTTGTTGACAGTTAACATGATACCCCAACCCCATGTAGAAAAAAATGGAAAAAGGGGGACTGATGATGAAGATGTAAGGTAAGGACAACCCCCCTGCCTTCTCTTACTTATGTGTGCTAACCCTAACCTATATGCTGTCCCTGGCCCTAAACCCAACCCTATAGCTTACTTTACCAAAATCCCTTTCCATAGCACTACTACTATTCAGGAAAAGTGTGCCTCAAGTTAGTGGTAGTTTTTTTGTCAACAGATCACATAAAGAAACAATGTTTTCTTTTTGTTATTGGTTGGAGTTTTGATGCTTACATTTGTTTTGGAAGTAATTTTTTGAAGTAATGGCATTGATCTCTAAACTATATCATAGTCAAATGGGGAAAAGCAGACTAATAGACAACTTCCCGGCCACACCAATATCCCTTTACTTCGGTGTCTCTCCCCAATTACCACAAAATAGTATTTAAGCCCGTCCGTGTGTGTACTCTTTTTTTTTTTTTCTTCACTTTTACAACGATCACTTGGATTTGGATTTATTTTTTAAAACTTTTATTTCAAATTTTATAGCAAAAGCACTTAGTGGTTTGGTCAACAAAACGTATTGAGAACAGCATGTGTAACCATAAACCTCTCTTTCACTGAAACTAAAATTTATTGAAAATACATCTTGAAACCTAATAGCCTGCAACAGGCATCCTGGGATTCATAGTCAAATAGCATCTAGTGATGCATTAATTAATAGCTATGTGAAGGTTGCAAGAATTCAAAAGACAAATATGTAATGCATTCTCACAGGATTCAAATGTCCCTTTTCAGAGACAGCCCAGGAGAATTGGCTGGTGAAAGATTTGATAATGGACACACAGAAGATAAAGAAAGTCTGAGGAAAGAAAAATCATATACTGCAAGAAAGAGCTCCTTAACATCTCATAGCCTTACACATCTGAATTAAGTGCCAGACAAACTGCTATAGCCTAACATAGTGCACCTGATGCCTGCATGCATGCAAAAACAATCTAAATTAAAAAGGAAATAATTAGTTCAAATGTTAACTTTATATTTGTTCACTTTATGTAGTCCAGTTTATTCACAGCCACATAATAAACACACTGTTAGCAATCAACAAAACAAAGAAGCCAAGGATCATACTCATAACTATTCTGAAATGCAGGAACCAAATACATTCACAAACACATACACTCACACAAACAAAAGGCACACACACACACACACACACACACACACACACACACACACACACACACACACACACACACACACACACACACACACACACATATTATTAGTTGAAAGAATGTGTGAAAGGGAATTTAGGAAGGTATTACAGAGTAATAAACACAGTGAAAACCGGTTCAACCTTAGCTACAATGAGAGACAAACCCTGACTGATCTGGCTAAGAATAAAGAATTAAGAATCATGAAGCCAGATAAGGGTGGGGGTGTCGTGATTATGAGTCACACTGACTATGTATCCATATTGCATTACATCCTTAATGATACCACAACATATAAAAGGGTTTCTAGAGGTGAAGTCAATATGGCCTACACTGGTATAGCTTTATATCTATCTGATGCACTTTATCAGGGAATGTTTGATGAAAATGAAATAAATTTTTTGACAGTGGCACATCCCACTGTTCCTGTCATCTTTGGGATTCCAAAAATCCACAAAGATGTTAACAACCCACCATTTAGACCTATTGTGGCAGCCAAGGGTTTGAAGGCGGAACCTCTGGCAGCCTTTGTGGATGTAGGGTCCAAGTGTGTGGTCTCTGGTATTGAACATATATTAAGAGACTCATGGCATTATTTGGAGCATCTGTGGTGGGTTGACACTTCAAATCAATTTTCTTTTCTCTCCAATGACGTAGTCAATTTGTTTACAGTCATGCCATATGATACTGGGTTGGCTTATTTTAGAGAGTCTTTGCTTGTGAGTGATAAAATTGACAAAACCAAAATCAATACATTGTTAGAACTTATGGAAATTACAAACAAAAGCAAGTGAACGGCAGGCTGCAACAAAGCACGGACTACTTCGTAAACCAAAAAGCAAAAGCTGTTTATTGTAAGTGCTTTTGGTTGAGATAGTACCCAACCTTCATCAGACAAAGTGTTACATAAGACAACCCTCTCCTCCTCCCAACAAATTCCAACATATGTGAGAGATGCAACCAAATAGCCAAACTGGAGGCTTAGCTCTCTCAACTCAGTACTGGCGTAACCAGTCAGGAGGAGAAGGAAACCACACTCTTTACAATTCCAGTCTCACATAGACCTACCACGACAGCAAACCAAACACATAAACACACAAAAACATACTCGGAGGCTCTAAATAAAAATCTGCCTAAGCAGCAGAGACCTCCAAAGCAGACACCCAAGCAACCGCTACCCCAAAACAAAACACATGCAACACATAGCGCACAAAGCCAGTGTGCCAAACAGTCACAGCCCTTAAGGCTAAACAACACACCTGATACACTTGTAATAGGTGACTCTATCATCAGGCACACTGACGTCCCGCTCACCAGGCTGAACAAGGAGAAGGTCACGGTAAGCTGCCTGTCAGGCGCTAGGATCCGCCACATAACACAAGCACTCAAGTCACTCCAAGGCAAGTACAAATATGACTCAGTCATTGTCCATGCTGGTGTGAATGACCTGAGATGTACCTCCCTGGACTACATGAAAAGAGACATAGAGGAGCTCTCTGAGCATGTAGCCCAGGCCGGTATGAACCTTACCTTGAGTAGCATCTTGCCCTCACCAAAAATGATGCCACAATATGAAGACAAGATGATCAATTTCAACAATTGGCTTAAGTATTGGTATCATTCAAAGGGGATCCAATGCCTGTCAGCCTGGGATGACATGCTCGACAAGCCACAATGCTTCATTAGGGACGGCTTGCACCTGTCACCCCTGGGCTTTCGGATATTGGCAAAGGCTCTTGCTACCCCCATAGTGCCTTTTTTAGGCAAGGCTCAAAAGACAAACCCACCTCCATAGGTATCACAAGGGATAAGAAACTAAGAGTAATGCTACTCAACACCAGAAGTCTAAACCTCAAGATGCACACACTCGAAACTCTCCTTAGCATGGAGAACATCGATATCTGTGCAGTAACAGAAACCTGGTTCAAGGGTCCCGAGAGCACCCCAGCACTAAAAGGTTATACCTCATACCATGCTTTTCAGCCCTAAAACTTGGACTGAACCACAAAAGGAGAGGGAGTATCAATATTCATCAACGATACCCACACCGCCAGGTTGGTGGCACAGCACGAAGCATCAGAGACTATCCATGTGCAACTAACAGTGGGTAAAACTGCCTTCCAGTTTATAGCCTGCTACAGACCACCCTCCCAAACCTAGGAACCCCACTCGGCCTTCCTGAGAACACTGAAAAATATGAAGGTCTCTCCAAACACCATTATATTGGGCGACTTCAACTACCCAAACATAGACTGGGAGCATTACTCTAGCTCCAACACCCTAGCCCAAAGGTTGCTAGAAATTATAAACTCAAATGCTATGGAACAGCTTATTACTACTCCCACAAGAGGGGAAAACATACTGGACCTGATCATCACCAACATGGGGACTCTATGCTCCAGACCAGAAGTGTATCCCTCACTGGTAAGATCAGACCATAAACTAATCTAACTGGATATTCACATCCTGACCCCACCCCCTGCCCAGAAAACCACAGTGAAAAACTTCTCTAAAGCAAATTTCACACTCCTCAAAACTGAGGTGGAATCCTTCAAAGCCCCCGGGCCTGTGGAAAATACGGCCCAGACCGCAGAATCCTTTATAAACGCATTCTATGAACACCTTCAGGAATGCATGGATCATGCAATCCCAAATAAAACCAAGACCCAATCCTCCAAAGGCAGATGTCCTGTCTGGTGGACCCCAGCCATAAACAAACTATACAATAGAAGGAGGAAGCTACTACATGACAGAGCAAAATCCCAAAAAGGGAAGGCATCTCTGATCAGTATTAGCAAAAATCTATGGGCACTCATAAAATCATCTAAGGCCAGCTTCGAGAGAAAAATTGCACAGGACACTAAGGATAATCACAAGGCTTTCTTTAGTTATGTTAGGAACCTGGGTGGGAATTCCCAGATATGCTCAGAATTAGTCCAAAATGACAAAAAATACACTGATCCCACAGACATTGCCAACATCCTAGCTGACAGGTTCAGTGCAAACTCCCCCCCCTCCCCACCAAAAGGACAAATATCTATCCCAGCAGAGTGGTGCCCCCATGACATCTCAGATGCTCAGGTAAGAGCTGCCCTCTCCACAGCAAAAAACACAGCATCAATGGGACCAGACGGTGTCCCGGGCTGCGTCCTACATGAACTCCAAGAAGAGCTAAACCCAAACAAAAACTACTGTTCAATCTCAGCCTTACTATAGGATATGTACCCAAAGAGTGGCGTACAGAAACAGTGGTCCCTCTCCACAAAGGTGGTGCCTCAACGGGCCCTGAAAACTATTCCCCCATAAGCCTGACTAGCTTGGTCTGCAAAGCTATGGAAAGGATCGTCATGGACCTCATAAATAAAGATATTGAGGACCTACAGACACTGGGTCCTACCCAGTTTGGCATTGTTAAGGGCAGATAATGCCTTTTAAACCTGGTTGATTTTTTTGAAACAGTCACCAACGCCATTGACGAGGGGAAGGTGGTCCACATAGCCTACCTGGACCTCGCAAAAGCCTTCGATACAATACCCCACTCGGGCATTATAGATAAGCTCACCAACTTAAATATAAACCCCTGTGTCACTAGATGGGTTGCAAACTGGCTCAAGAACAGAACCCACATGGTTAGAATTGCTGGAGCCATGTCAGACTCCAAACCAGTTACAAGTGGCATCCCACAAGGCTCAGTCCTGGGACCTCTCTTGTTCGGTATATATTTCTCGGAGGTACAGGCCAACATGGAAGGACTGTGGCTGACCAAGTTCGAAGATGACTGCAAACTGGGTGCCATAATCGACTCTCCAGCCAACACAAGCATCCTCCAAAAGGGCCTCATAGAAACAGGCAACTGGTGCCAGAGCCATGGCCTCAAGCTAAATGCCAAAAAGTGTATAGTCATACCCTTTGGCAAAAACAAAGAGCCCACAAATTACCACATAGGTGGTAATCCATTAAGTACAGAAGAAGTAATTAGGGACCTGGTGACCCAAGTTGATAGCAATCTCTCATTTGACAACCACATGGCCAAAGTGGTTAGAAAAACATTTTATATAGCCCACCTAATCATGAAGGGATTCACATCTAGATCAGGGGAGGTCATTGTGCCTCTTTACTCATCCCTCATCAGGCCCATAATTGAGTACAATGCCCCTTTTGGGATGTACCTTACCAGACACCTGCAGCAACTGGAAAGACCCCAAAAGTACCTCACCAAGAGGATCAAAGGGCTCAAACAGATGCCATATGCTGCCCGGTTAAAGAAACTCCAGCTCTACTCAGTGGCATACCGCCTGCTCTGAGGCGATCTGTGCCTGACGGATAAAGACATGTCCAACCCGGAATTAATGGACATGCTGCATCTTAGAAAATCCAAATCCCATAGAGCTACGCGCTCGAGAGACTTGAACCTCAGCACTGAAATAAATAGGACATGCTGGAGGGACAGATTCATAACCCAGAGGCTCCCTTCACTCTGGAATAAAATCCCAGTCCAGGTTAGGCAGAGTCCCTCATTGACTCTCTTCAAGAGGAATCTTGATGAGTGGATGGGAGATCGTAGGTTTACCCCGGGTATCACTTCTGTGTCACTGTTAGACAGAGACACAGTATACTAACCTCGAAAAAGGGCATAGCAAAATAAATTTAAAATGGGTGGCGAAAGCCAAACAAACTCTGGCTAGGCTTATAAATGTCCTAGGGCAGATAGCCTAATATGAACCTATGAACCTATGAACAATGCTTCCTACTTATATAGAGTTAGTCTAACAAATTAACACCATTAGCTAAAATCAATTAATCCAATTAGCTCAATTCTAAAAAAATTAAGAATTAAAGCACCAATGGGTTAAAAATTCATAAAATATAGCCACTCAGTCTCCATATCTAAAACATAAACCATAAATAACAGCCTAACACCTATAGAACCATGGCTGTCTTCCAAAATACATATATACACTTGCTTTAAACTATGACTACCTCACCTTCGATCCTATATTCTCAAACTAACAAGATATAAACATTAAATAGGATTGAACAGTATATATATTTATATATATGTATAAAATACATCTTATTATTTACCAAACAAATAACAAAATAGAATAAAAATCAACTTACCCAACCGTAACATATTAAAAAGCAATATGACATAAACAGTAATCAATATGTTCAACCTGTCTATCCCTGGCTTTCATACACATGAACATACAACCAATGTTACATCTTTGATTTACCATCACTTGCGTATTGCTTAAAAAAACACCATCTCATTCCAAGGTGAACCACTTATTTGTATACACATTATTAGACTATATGACATGCATTTAGTATACTTACTCACTACCTTATTATGTGCGTATTGTTGTTACCTACGTAATGCTTTCAATTTAAGAATACATTTAATAGAGGCATATTCGTTCAAACCTGGTGGGACATACGCTGATGTCCTAATTTGCCATAGAACCTCCTGTTCTTCCAACATTAACTGACATGGGCCTCCCCTTACATCATTTTGGACTTGCTGTAAAATAACAAAAGTAAAGGAATGGTCTGAACATTCAAAAATATGTTTTGCAAGTGCATTGGTCATGTCCCTCCTACCTATAGCATACTGATGCTCATAAATTCTTTTCCTAAATTTTCTTTCAGTTTTTCCTATGTAGAAGGAGGGACACCTCTCGCATGTTGCAACATATACCACCACTTTTGTTTCACAATTATATTTATCCCTTAAGAAATATTCCTTCCCATTAATTATGGCAGTCTCCTGGTGAAATATATTTACATTGTGGGCACATTCCACATTTACTCATACCCACTGCTTTAACATATTTCCTACGGGTCTATATTATATCCTTGAATGCTAAAAACGCGAATGCTGATTGATCTAAGTTATTTTCGCGAAACTGCAAAATATCGAAGCAGCAGAAACTCAAATTTATTCCTAGGGAAAGAATTTGGTTGTCCGTTTCTGTTGCTTTGGTATTTTCAGTGTTATGGTGGAAAGTTACCAGTCGGATTCAGGTAAGTATGCAATTGTGTGGATGTGAGTGTTAGGGTGATTTAGGTGAGTTAGGGTTAGGGCTCGGGTTAGGTTTGTGTGTGATTGAGTGGACATGAGGGTTAGGGCGGATTTAAGTGAGTTAGGGTTAGGGAGCGGGTGAGGTGAGTGTGTGATAATGACGGACCTTAGGGTTAGGGTTTGGGTTAGGGTAAGTGGGTAGTTAGTGGTGTGTGCATAGCTTAGTGTAGGGTTAGGTATAAGATTTTAGGTGTTTGTGTGGATTTCTGTTTGTTTGGTGTGCTTGTGTTGTGTGTATGTGTTTTTGATCAGCGATTTATTTTCCCTGGGAAAAAAATCGCTGATCTGACAGTTCGAGATTGTAAGCTTTCGCTTAAATTAGGTCGATCAATCAGCGTTCACTTTTTTAAGCATTCAATGATATAATATAGACCTGTTTCCTACTCATCTCTACCAGATTTTTAAGATTGGGGCCTCTTCTGTAAGTGAATTTAGGTTGAAATCCTATCTTCTTACATAAAGCATGATCTTCTAAAATTATACCCCAATTCTTATTTATAATCTCCTTAATGATCTTATAATCAATGCTGTATGTGAAAAGAAAGTTAAGACTTGAGTGCTTGTTATTAACACTATGGGCATTACTGTCAGAGGACCCTATATCCACTCTATTCATAGTTCCGACACTTAAAAGAGGCCTAAAATGCCCTGATTCTCTTTTGGTCCTTACTTCATCGATGGTATCTGTAATTAATATTTCAGGATACCCCCTATTCAAAAATATCATTTTTATAATACCATATTCATGTAAAAAATCATGATTGTCAGAAACCATCCTTGCAGCTCTTACGAACTGTGCCTTGACCACCGCTCTTTTTTGATGATAAGGATGGCTACTAGTATAATGCAAGAAACTATTTGAATATGTGGGTTTCCTATATAATGTGGATTTTAATCTATTATTATCTCTGTCCTTACTAATCTTAACGTCAAGGTAATTTATTTCTTCCATTCCTATGGTATATGTGAATTCAAGAAAATCAGTCATCGTAGTAATACTATCTAAGAACCTAGGTATCTGATCGATGTGCCCTTTCCAAATAAGACACATATCATCTTGATACATAGTATACCAAGTTACGTGTTCTTGAAACATATGATTGTTACACAACATATTACGTTCCCAAAAAGCCATTACGCTATTGGCAAAGCTGTCCCCACAAGGAGACCCTATAGCTACTCCTGTTTTTTGGAGAAAAAACTGACCCTTGAATACCAAATAATTATTGGATAACATCAAATCTAGGAGGGTCTCGACAAGAATGATGTTTGCATTATCTGCCTTTTTGTACAACATAAAATTCATGATCCATTCAATCCCTAGATTTTGGGGTATAACGGTATATAAATCTTTAACATCTATGACCAAGAAAATATGCTCCTCATTATACTGTATTTGATTTATGTTCTCCAAAAAACTCCAGGAATCCTTGCATATCTGTGGGTCATCCTGGATGAACGGTTTCAATATGTTTAGAAATGCTTAAATTTGCAGTTCTAGCATGTCTGGAAGATTCCAGCTTTGACCTCAGGTCATTTTCACACATTCTCTCAAACACATTCAGTATACCATAAAGTGGTGGATTAAAAACACTTGACACCCTCAGTGTATTAAGAAGTGTGGAACTATTACCCATACTATAATTCAAGCTCAACTTGCGTACAAATAACTTTAGGTCAATTATTGTTTTAACCAAATCTGCCTTTTTATCAGGAACGAAGGATAGACCCTTAGAGAAGAACTCAATCAATGGTTGATCAATTGTCAGGACAGTATAATTAAATATTTTAAAGTCCCCTTGTTGGCTCATGAGGATTTTTGGTCCTTCTACTGTTCGTTGTATCACCTCCTCCGTTGATTCCTTTGATGTCTTCTCTGCCCTTGGTTCCTGTTGTTGGTCTGGTTGTTGTTGTTCCTCCTGTTTCCTACCCTCTGAAAACCCTGATCCCCTTCCATATTATGTGGGCCCTCCCCCTGTTGTTGGTTGTTTCCTTGTCCATTAATATTATTAACATTATTCCTGATTCACTCACTCCTTCGCACCTGTATGGGTTCCGGGTCACTAATGTCCTCAGTATCATTCATTTGAGCAACCCTATTATTGTTAACTTGATTACTTATTAGATTATGGGAAACAACATGGGGAGGGGGGGAGGCTTTCTTATTAGCATAATCCTTTAAGTCTCTGTCCATCTTTCTTTTTTTGCTTGTTAAAAGCTTACTTATAGTAGCCTCTATACCGGTGTAAATTCTTGCATAATCATACTTGTATCTTATGAATTCCATGTCACCACGTATATCATGCTCAAGCACTTCCAACTCCTCTTTCAGACCCACAATTTCAGCATTGTAGAAATTAATTAAAGAAAGAAGAAAGTCAAAACCCTGCCGATCAAACAGGGCCAATAGCTCTCGGTGAGAATCAGAGTTCTCTACAAGTCCAACAGGGTAGCGCCACTGGCGTAACCCTTTAGGTATTACTTTCTTGGTAATACACTCCTGGAGATATGCGACCTCCAATTGCAATTTCCTACATTTGAAAAGTTTACTATCAAACAAATTCAGTCTGTCAGTGAAAGTACTCACCAAGTCCTAGGCATTCATATCCACTCCAACCGGGTTCGAATTGCCAATAAAAAAAATCTTTATTGTTTAAAAAGGTAGTCATTGAAGGAATTGTAGCACTACTATTACCAGGTATTTGTTGTGAATTGTTACCTGGTCGTATAGCGATTCCCTCGCTGTTTGCATTAACTTGTGTTGATTCCCTAGGAACGCCATTACCATCCAGAGGAAGTTGTTGTGGTCCTACAGCTCCGACAGGGTTAGAAGTATTATTAACATCCCTTCTGCATTAGCGTGATGTTGTCCAGAGTTCCGCCCTCCATTTAGTTCCACCTTTTATGACAAGGCTTCTACTCGTCCAAGCAAAAGGTTGACCAACATGGTTAAATTATCTAAGGCATTTGCCTCTGTAGAATTCTGAGTGGCACTCATACTCGAGTTGTCATCTTGAGTAAACAAAAGCTGTGATGTGGACCCATTATGCTGTGCAGAAGACCTGTTTTCACTTGACATCATAAACTGGTTAAAAACAAAAATAAAAAGACTAGAAACCACAAACAAAAGTGAGTGAATGGCAGGCTGCAACAAAGCATGGACTACTTCATAAACCAAAAATCAAAAGCTGTTTATTGTAAGCGGTTTCGGTTGAGATAGTACCCAACCTTCATCAGACAAAGTGTTACATAACAATGCTTCCTACTTATATAAAGTTAGTTTAACAAATTAACATCATTAGCTAAAATCAATTAATCTAATTAGCTCAATTCTAAAAAATTAAGAATGAAAGCGCCAATGGGTTAAAAATTCATAATATATAGCCACTCAGTATCCATATATAAAACATAAACCACAAATAACAGCCTAACACCTATAGAACCTTGGCTGTCTTCAAAAATACATATATACACTTGCTTTAAAGTATGACTACCTCACCTTCGATCCTATATTCTCAAACTAACAAGATATAAACATTAAATAGGATAGAACATATATATATTTATATATATATATGTGTGTATCTCCAGGAGTGTATTACCAAGAAAGTAATACCTAAAGGGTTACGCCAGTGGCGCTACCCTGCTGGACTTGTAGAGAACTCTGATTTTCACCGAGAGCTATTGGCCCTGTTTGATCGGCAGGGTTTTGACTTTCTTCTTTCTTTAATTAATTTCTACAATGCTGAAATTGTGGGTCTGAAAGAGGAGTTGGAAGTGCTTGAGCATGATATACGTGGTGACACGGAATTCATAAGATACAAGTATGATTATGCAAGAATTTACACCGGTATAGAGGCTACTATAAGTAAGCTTTTAACAAGCAAAAAAAGAAAGATGGACAGAGACTTAAAGGATTATGCTAATAAGAAAGCCTACCTCCCTCCCCCTGTTGTTTCCCATAATCTAATAAGTAATCAAGTTAACAATAATAGGGTTGCTCAAATGAATGATACTGAGGACATTAGTGACCCGGAACCCATACAGGTGCGAAGGAGTGAGCGAATCAGGAATAATGTTAATAATATTAATTGACAAGGAAACAACCAACAACAGGGGAGGGCCCACATAATATGGAAGGGGATCAGGGTTTTCAGAGAGTAGGAAACAGGAGGAACAACAACAACCAGACCAACAACAGGAACCAAGGGCAGAGAAGACATTGAAGGAATCAATGGAGGACGTGATACAACGAACAGTAGAAGGACCAAAAATCCTCATGAGCCAACAAGGGGACTTTAAAATATTTAATTATACTGTCCTGACAATTGATCAACCATTGATTGAGTTCTTCTCTAAGGGTCTGTCCTTCGTTCCTGATAAAAAGGCAGATTTGGTTAAAACAATAATTGACCTTAAGTTATTTGTATGAAACTTGAACTTGAATTATAGTATGGGTAATAGTTCCACACTTCTTAATACACTGAGGGTGTCAAGTGTTTTTAATCCACCACTTTATGGTGTACTGAGTGTGTTTGAGAGAATGTGTGAAATTGATCTGAGGTCAAAGCTGGAATCTTCCAGACATGCTAGAACTGCAAATTTAAACATTTCTAAAAATGAATTAGACTTCATCTCCCTTCTTAACCAATGTAAAATTAGAGTTATGAAACCAGATAAGGGAGGAGGTCTGGTATTTATGGATGAATACCAGTATGAGAATAAAATGCTTAATTATTTGCAGTCTGGAGCATATATAGATGCTTGTTTAAAAGAGGTCAACTTGGCATATAAAAACATTAGGGGGGCATTGCATGACTTGTTCATAGAGGGCAGTATTGACATTGACACGTTTCAATACTTAACTATGCCAGCCCCAAGAATTCCTGACATTTTTGGCTCTCCAAAACTGCATAAAAGTCTAATTGATCCACCCTTAAGGCTGATTGTTGATGGGAGAGGTTCCATCACTTTTGCCTGTGCCAAGTACGTGGATGACATATTGAAACCATTCATCCAGGATGAGCCACAGATATGCAAGGATTCCTGGAGTTTTTTGGAGAACATAAATCAAATACAGTATAATGAGGAGCATATTTTCTTGGTCATAGATGTTAAAGATTTATATACCGTTATACCCCAACATCTAGGGATTGAATGGACCAGGAACTTTATGTTGTACAAAAAGGCAGATAATGCAAACATCAATCTTGTCGAGACCCTCCTAGATTTGATTTTATCCAATAATTATTTGGTATTCAAGGGTCAGTTTTTTCTCCAAAAAACAGGACTAGCTATGGGGTCTCCTTGTGCGGGCAGCTTTGCCAATAGTGTAATGGCTTTTTGGGAATGTAATATGTTGTTTAACAAACATATCTTTCAAGAACACATAGCTTGGTATACTAGGTATCAAGATGATATGTGTCTTATTTGGAAAGGGCACATCGATCAGATACCTAGGTTCTTAGATAGTATTACTGCGATGACTGATTTTCTTGAATTCACATACCCCATAGGTATGAAAGAAATAAATTACCTTGACATTAGGATTAGTAAAGACCGAGGTAATAATAGATTAAAATCCACATTATATAGGAAACCCACATATTCAAATAGTTTCTTGCATTATACTAGTAGCCATCCTTATCATCAAAAAAGAGCGGTGGTCAAGGGACAGTTCGTAAGAGCTGCAAGGATGGTTTCTGACAATCATGATTTTTTGCATGAATGTGGTATTATAAAAACGATGTTTTTGAATAGGGGGTATCCTGAAATATTAATTACAGATACCATCAATGAAGTAAGGACCAAAAGAGAATCAGGGCATTTTAGGCCTCTTTTAAGTGGTGGAACTATGAATAGAGTGGATATAGGGTCCTCTGACAGTAATGCCCATAGTGTTAATAACAAGCACTCAAGTCTTAACTTTCTTTTCACATACAGCATTGATTATAAGATCATTAAGGAGATTATAAATAAGAATTGGGGTATAATTTTAGAAGATCATGCTTTATGTAAGAAGATAGGATTTCAACCTAAATTCACTTACAGAAGAGGCCCCAATCTTAAAAATCTGGTAGAGATGAGTAGGAAACATGTTAAAGCAGTGGGTATGAGTAAATGTGGAATGTGCCCACAATGTAAATATATTTCACCAGGAGACTATGTCATAATTAATGGGAAGGAATATTTCTTAAAGGATAAATATAATTGTGAAACAAAAGGGGTGGTATATGTTGCGACATGCGAGAGGTGTCCCTCCTTCTACATAGGAAAAACTGAAAGAAAATTTAGGAAAAGAATTTATGAGCATCAGTATGCTATAGGTAGGAGGGATATGACTAATGCACTTGCAAAACATATTTTTGAATGTCCAGACCATTCCTTTACTTTTGTTATTTTACAGCAAGTCCAAAATGATGTAAGGGGAGGCCCATGGCAGTTAATTTCGGAAGAACAGTAGGTTCTATGGCAAATTAGGACATTAGCGTATGTCCCACCAGGTTTGAATGAATATGCCTCTATTAAATGTATTCTTAAATTGAAAGCATTACATAGGTAACAACAATACGCACATAATAAGGTAGTGAGTAAGTATACTAAATGCATGTCATATAGTCTAATAATGTGTATACAAATAAGTGGTTCGCCTTGAAATGAGATGGTGTTTTTTTAAGCAATACGCAAGTGATGGTAAATCAAAGATGTAACATTGGTTGTATTTTCATGTGTATGAAAGCCAGGGATAGACAGGTTGAACATATCGATTAGTGTTTATGTCGTATTGCTTTTTAATATGTTACGCTTGGCTAAGTTGATTTTTATTTTATTTTGTTATTTGTTTGGGAAATAATTAGATGTATTTTATACATATATATATATATATATATATATATATATATATATATATATATATATATATAAATATATATATACTGTTCAATCCTATTTAATGTTTATATCTTGTTAGTTTGAGAATATAGGATCGAAGGTGAGGTAGTCATAGTTTAAAGCAAGTGTATATATGTATTTTTGAAGACAGCCATGGTTCTATAGGTGTTAGGCTGTTATTTGTGGTTTATGTTTTATATATGGAGACTGAGTGGCTTTATATTATGAATTTTTAACCCATTGGCGCTTTAATTCTTAATTTTTTAGAATTGAGCTAATTAGATTAATTGATTTTAATTAATGGTGTTAATTTGTTGGACTAACTTTATATAAGTAGGAAGCATTGTTATGTAACACTTTGTCTGATGAAGGTTGGGTACTATCTCAACCGAAACCGCTTACAATAAACAGCTTTTGCTTTTTGGTTTACGAAGTAGTCCGTGCTTTGTTGCAGCCTGCCGTTCACTCACTTTTGTTTGTGGTTTCTAGTCTTTTTATTTTTATTTTTATTTTTTTTTTTAACCAACTTATGGAAATTGTTCTAAAGAACAACTACATACGTTTTGAGGGTGAACTGTTCCACCAGGTGTCTGGGGTAGCTATTGGTGCCAAATGCTCCCCTGTATATGCTAATTTAGTTTTGTCACACTGGGAAGAATTGTACATCTTTCCCACTAATTTTATGGGCATGATTTTGCTATAAAATCGCTTTCTGGATGATATTTTGGTCCTGTGGAAAGGAAGCGAACAGGAAGCCAAAAACTTTGTTAAGTATTTGAACCATACTACTACTTTACTTCAATTTACGTACACTTGGCATATTTCTGAAATAGACTTTTTGGACATTAATTTGATGAATACCGATACAAGGTTACATAGTAATATACACCGGACAAAAAACACATTCCAATTCCCTTTTACACTTTGACAGTTGCCACCCTTATCATCAGAGAAAAAGTATTGTTAAGGGTCAGATGGTGAGGCTGTCGAGGTTGGTGAGCGACAATTTCACCTTCCAACAGAAAATATTTATCCTAGTGGGGATGTTTTTGGAGAGAGGGTACCCTTTAAAACTTTTTTTGTGTACAAAGCAGGAGGTTGTGCAAATCGTTGTGCCCATTTTGACATCGGGTATAAACACAGCAGCAGTTTGTAAAAGAGAGAACCCTGATGTATTTGTGTTAAAATATAATGTAATGAGCTCAACCCTTATTGATGTGCTTACAAAAACATGGGAGTTATGTTTTGACGAACATAGTAAAGAAATATTGGGACCCCAACAGAAGGTTGTTTTCAGTAGGAGTAAAAACATCAAGAACATACTGGAAAACAACTACCATAAATGGCACAAATCTTTGATGTTTAAATGTGGCGCATGTAGATTTTGCTGCTACATTAATGATGGACCCTAAGTGGCAATACATGGATACAATCACACTTTGGCATGCCCGGGCAGATGCAGTTGTAACACCACTATGTTGGTATATGTGGCTACTTGTGTGAGCTGTTCTGCCTTCTATGTGGGCAAAACAGTATGCAGACTTAAGGATAGAATAGGTGAGCATCTGACACCAATTAAAAACAGGGATGTTCACAATGCATTGTATGTTCACAGTACTGTTTGCACCAATTTCAAGAAATTTATTTTCTTTGTTATTGGCAGCGTGGCACCTAATACAAGGGGTTGGGATGGCAGACTTTTGGTTGAAAATAAGGAATACAAGTGGCAACTTAGGTTAAATGCCACACATACACCAGGATTAAATGATGGCACTTCATTTATGTCAGTTTTAAAACAGAGCTCTTATGTAGTTTAGGGATACCCTTGTTTACTATCTATTATTCATTGCTTTTAGGGTGTGCAGGTTGTTCCAGGATGATTATTTTTAATTTTTTTTTATTTAAATTTTTGATCGTATATTAAGGGACTTTATATATATATATATATATATATATATATATATATATATATATATATATATATATATATATATATATATATATATATATATATATATATATATATATATATATATATATATAGATATTTTATATATATGCATCAATTTGTATGTGCATCTTTATTTCCATTTTAATGTTTATATTTCATATACACACAATATGTACTGTTTGTATTTCATGACATTTTATGTTGTTCCATTCTGATTGGTTTGCTACTTGATTAAATATTTAATTCATAGTCCATGTTTTATCCAATGACTCTGAAGAAGCCACATTGATGGCAAAAGCGCTTAGTCACTGGAGTGGATTTTCTTGTTCCAATAACGTTGTAGTGAACTGAACGGCTGTTGGGATTAATTATTTAACTACTCAGTGCTGTGTACTGTCCATATCTATGGTCCCCTGTCCCTCCATTGTCCAGCTTTCCTGCAGTAACAAATTTTGACTTCTGGACAGTCTGTAAAACTCCTACTATAGTTGTAGTTGTCATGCAAAATGGTAGGCATGGCCAGTCTCGAACCATGGACCCTATCAACCACAGTAATGCACTTAGCCCACTAAGCCACAACAGCCAAACTCAGTGCAGTCTACTTCCTGACACTATTAACCACACACATATATAGCACATAGATCCCTGCATATTGTGGAAATGAAACATGTTAGCAAGTTGATTGGGACAGCCCTGGCAATGTAGTCTGCTGCTATTGCTTTACAAACATAAATGTTACTGCACTTCTATGGGAACATGGGTGTGTCGGGGATAGGGAGCCATACCTCTCAACTGTACAGATTTCACAGAATGTCCAGATGTTTACCTCATATTTTGGGTCCATTTTTCATAACATTGTGGTTGTCTAGAAAATTACTGGCAAATCATTAAAGACTGAAATTAGAAACTAATGACATTTGGGTTTCAGACTTCATACCCTTCAGAGAATTCATGCTACTGCAAAACCTGTTATTCTATCAACTTTCTAAGCTTGTAAGAAAAATATTTAAAAATTGTCCCTGTTTTGGGGCCTTTGCCCCACATTTCTTTATGGCTTTGTACAGATTTCTTGCTGTAAGAGGCTTAGAGGTATGTGTGGGACTCCAGAGTTGACATCCATGCATCTGTCCTATGACCCCACTGTTCGTAAGTCCCTCACATAGTGCAGTGGGTTTTGCTGGCTTGGGGCCTACTGCATAATCTAGGGTAGCCAGTATTTGTCAGAGAGTTCCCGTTGTCCCACATAGTTGTCAATTGTCTGCTGCCATCCTGGTAGCCACTCCATTCCCTTGCATACATGCAGCAATACCATACATATGCTACCACTATCTACTACCCCATTCATTTGTTGTTAAGAAGAGTGACATACCTTGTGCCAGCAACAGTTGAGAGGACAGTGCCTCAGGGCTAACTCTTTTGGTTGCGTGCAATATACAGCCAAAAAATGGTAATGTACAGGTAGTGTGATGTGGCTGGCATTGCTTTTACTGTGTATGTAAGTCAGAGTGAGGTGTCAGCCCCTGGGTCCCTAGGTTGTCAGTGAATGTGTTATTCATTGCCTCTTTGCCAAGGCCAGGGTGTACTGGGCACACCTATGTCTCCCTACAGGAACAGGCTCAGGCTGTTCCTCCCTTGAGTCCCCCTGTACTTGTGGGGACCATGAATGGTGGGGGGTTGTGTCTCCCTTACGTCTGATGTTCCTGCCACAGCTGTTTTTGCAGGATCATATTGTGTAGCATGGCACATACTATGAACATGTGTGCACATGTGGCTGGAGAGTACTGCAGAACTCTACCAGATATGTCAAGGCAGCGGAACTGTGACTTGAGCAGCCCATACACATGCTCTATGATGTTCCTAGTTTGTGCATGTGCCTCTTTATGGCATTCTTCAGTTGGTGTGTGTTCATTTCTGATGGGTGTAATCACCCACGGTTCCAGTGCATAGCCAGCAACCCCCAGTAGATGGCCATATGGAATGTCCCCCTGGCAAATGCCTGGTACAGCTGTGATGCATGCCAGATGTAGGAGTCATGATAACTGCCAGAGCTGTCAGCACACACATTGATGATAATGCCCTGGGAATTGCACATGACCTGGCAGCTGATGGAGGGACACCCCTTGCGGTTGATGTAGAATCTACTCTCTTCATTGGGTGGTGCTTTGATGTGCACATGAGTGCAGTCTATGGCACCCAGTACATCTGGGTAGTGGGCTACATGGTGGAAGAGACGCATATTGCTGGTCCTCTCCTCAGGGGTGCTGGGGAAATAAATGTGCTCATGGGCATGTGTTAGCATGACATCCAGGAACTGGTGGAGTACCCTAGATGCAGATGCCTGTGAGACACCCATCATGTCCCCAGTAGGTCTTTGGATAGTACCTGTAGCTAATATTTTTAAGGCTACTCATACCTTTGTTTCCACTGGGATGGGTTTCCCTCGGTTGGCTCTGGGTCATTGGTGAGGACGGCAGAACTCGGTGAGTTGCTATAGTATGTCCCTGTCCACCCTGTAGTGCTGTACTATCTCCAGCTCATATAGCCCCTGAAAGGTTACCCTGGGCCTGAACACTTACCCTCCTTAGTCTGGGCCTATTGTCAGCATCATCATCATCACTGACCTCAGCCTGTAGTGCATACAGATGTAGCAGAGCAGCAGCAGCCCCTATCATTGTCTCCGTTAAAATTCCCAAGTGTGTACTCCAATGGTGCAGCGTATGTGGGAAAAATCAGATTGAAGGGTGTATGCATACATTATACTAGTGTGCTGCAGATGCAGCCTGAGTGATTGGCTGACTATGATACATTCCACCTGACAGGTATATCACTGAGGGTTTTGAATGAGCCAGTGTCAGTGGAGCTGGGCTTATCATTCTTTTATACTTGAATGACTTTCCCAGGCTATTTCATTTTATTTATTTATTTTTTCAATTTCTTAAACTGCTAAGCCCAGTGGCACTCTATGTAAACCCATGGCTCCATTATAAAAATTGCTCAGCATTTTGGACCCTCCCCTGTACACGGGCATGCTTAGCTTTTGTTTAACCAGCTAAAACATGCACCATGGGTCTAAGCAGAGCTTAGCAGCCTCAGACACCCCCACCCCCTGTTTAGCTGTGCTTAGCTGTGTGCAAACAGGTGCTGCTAAGCTCAAATCCACTTACACATTCCATGGCACACCCTCTTTTCATGTTAGCTATCTGCTCTGCCTACACCAACACAGTTCTAGCCCTACCATGGTTAGTACCTACGGACATGGTAGTCCTTTTTGCTATTCAATAACCCTGGCTCACTTACATACACCTAATTGCGTATACCCTAGATACTGCACTACAACAGAGCCTATCTCCTTAGCAACCACTATAACCTGCCATCGTATTACTCAGCATACTGGGCACTATAATGCAATAACATTGCATAGCTTTATATTTCATATTTTATACTTTTTATTTTATTTTTTTCCAAAATAGCATGTTTGTGTGTCACCGTGTGCTGCTTAAATGTGGTATATGTATTAAAAAAAGTTAAATTTTTTCAGATATGGCATTACTTTTTCAACTCAATGACCATAGTTCTGGCCATTTGCATGGCTACTGTGCAATATACAACCTTTTATTTGGGCTGTTACAGCCCCTTTTTAATTTTTATACTCTGATACATGGTTTGTAACTGTGTACATTTTTCCTGTTGACACAGCACCTACACAGGTGCCTTTCTGCTTGCTGAATTGCTAAATCACATTATTTGCATGTTTTTCACCAGCAGATTAGGTAATTTGCATTCCACAGCCACCTCAGTGTCCGCACGGTGTCCACATGCTTGTGCACTCCCCCAGCTCTGTTTCCTGGATCACTCAGTGGCCATATTCCATGTTCGGGTCACTACACTATTCCGACAAACATGATCGCTCCATGTAGGTTTTATTGAATTACCCCCATAGTGTATACTGGTACTGAATGATACAAGGTCAAAAGACAAATTGTTAGGCCAAGTGGTCTGTGTTTTAAAAAGACACATTTGTCAGGTGTTTGAGACTAGTTGGCATAATGGTTAAGGTCTTTGTCTACCATGCACAAGGTTCAGTCCTGACCTCTGATCAATTTTTGTTTGGAGTTTGCATGTTCTCCGCAGCAGTGTTTGGTCTCACAGAAGGGTTGCTGGTGGGAGTGGTATATACCAAGGTTCAGCTCTCAGCCCACTGCTGTTCATACTCGTGATGGAATACATTTAGCAAATGGGTCAGAGGGGACACATTACAAGCAGACTCTGAGCTAGAACTTCAGCAAAGGATAGGAGAATGGAATGCAAAACTGAAGGCACATGGGATGAAAGTAAGCCCAGATAAGACGTTAGTAATGGCAGCAAACTGGAGAAACCAGAAGAAGGTGAGAATAGAGATAGAATGAAAAATACAGTTTCAAGTTCTGGGAGGAGTGGCTGAGGAGAATGGAAGTCTGAATGAAGAGGTCAAAGCTAGAATCAGAGGTGCTATACCCAACTGGCATAGAGTGTCAGGTGTAGTCTATAACAGAAGAATCCTAAAGAAGCTGAAAAGTAAAATGTACAAGACAGTGGTGTGCCCAGTACTACTGTATGGTACAGAAACCTTGGCAGTAAAGACAGAACAGTTGATAGAGGTGATGGAAATAAAGTGCCTGAGATGGGTGGTAGGATGCACACTGTGAGACAGACAAAGAAATGAGGATATAAGAGCAGAAGCCAAAGTAGCTCCTATTGCAGAAAAAAATCAAATAAAACAGATTACAGTGGTTTGGACACGTGCAGAACAGCAGAAGGCAATCTGATGATGATGATTTGGGAAAGACAAGAAGAAGGTAAGAGGAAGCAAGGACATCCAGCAGAGAGTGAATGGATTGTGTGAAAGAAGATCTCAGACGGTCAGAGATGAGTGTTGAAGAAGACAGGAGTGTGACACTATGTCGAGAATGTTAATGACAGTTAACATGATACCCTGACCCCATGTAGAAATAATGGGAAACAAGGGGGCTTTTGATGATGACGTTTGTAAAGTGTTCATATGAAGTTCTAAGTGAAAAGCACAAAGGCACAAATTATTTTAAAATTGTAAGATTTGATAAAAGTTAGGGAACATCAAATTTCTGCATGTTTGAAATTGATAAGAAAATGTATATATGTAGTATTGCTTTCCTTTGTTCTTTGAGACTGATTTGGAAATTTTGTGAAGGCAGTCTCCCAGTGCCATTTGTATAGAATAAACTAGTACTCTGCACACCCTGAGGCATTATTCTTGACTCAAGCTAAACTGTAAATCTCTGTTATTTATTTATTTCTTGTACTTCAACAATGGCTAATGCATTTCTGTGTTTGAATATAATAATCATCTGTTGAACCTGAAGGAGAAGACTGAGGCCAGATAATTAAAGATCTATAAAACCAATTGTTATATCTGAACAACTTCTCTCAAATACATTGGAACATGTTTTTGCATTCAACAGGAAGTACATTTTCTCCTGTATTTTTAGTTACTGAAAATTTCCAGAAGCTACGCAGCTACATTACTCAACAAGGCAACCCCCAGATTCAGCAAGCACCCGTGCCATTCCTGTTCAGCATGACAGCGCACCATGCATATGTATGAAGGTGTGCTGCCATGCTGTAAAATGGACACGGTTCCATGTATGAGCACAGGGGGTTTGTCTGAGAGCAGAGTTCTCACAATACACATGCCCTGTGCACTCCAGAATTGCTGTTCAGTAATTTAAAATGAGCGAGAATCCTCGTAACACCCCGACCCGTCAGAGTAAGAAATCTGGACAAAGCCATAAGGGACAATCATCCCTACCAAGCCAAAAGTTGATAGAATAACAGATTTAGCATAAGCACATAGCGCACACCTCCCAACCCGCCAGAGTAAGGAATGTGGACAAAGCCATAAGGGACAATCGCCCCACAAAGCAGAAAGTTGATAGAATAACAGGTTCAGCATTAGCATGGATATTCTGATGGGTACAAATAAAAAAAAAAAATACAACAAATACATTTTTTTTTATATATCCAATAAAGTTTAAGCATAGCAGCATGGGTGTGTAGCTACGCTTAGCCCAGCTGAAACAGCACGATAAGTTAAAAAGCAGTAGACATCAAGCATAAGCATAAGCGCAATAGTGTCACAATTAGAGTGTGCACATTGCATGTAGTTATTCATGGTTCGAGTCTCACCAAAGCCATTTGTATGTGTAAACATTAACATTTTAACTTTTTGCATATTTATGTAAGAAGTAACAGATTTTTCTCAACCATAGTAGTATATTAGTCCCAGATGTGAGGTGTCAGTGTAATAAAGTAGTGAAACCCCCAAATAAGCACAAGTGCACCATACAGCATAGTCACACAAGAATAAATTAATTACAACACATTGGGGGATGTCAGGGAAGGTAAATAAATCTATATTATGTAATGAATGATGAATCAATCCCATACAGATGGTAGACCAATATAATAAAACATAAGCAATGCTAAGTATTGAACAGGGTGTAAGCATTGTGCACGTATGAATGCTAAGCAATGGATAGCCCAGCTAAGTGAATTTGCCCATTGGAAAGCAATCCTGAACCTGCCCCTTTAAGCACCCCCAACCTTAGCTAAGCAGGTTTGCCAATAGTTTAGCTTAGCTCTGCATTTTCAAAACCATCCAGTCATGGCAAGGGGAGGGGAATTGACCATATTTTAACCATGCAGGTGGCAATACGGCTCATAACTGTTTGTAGCTCTCCACTGTAGGAAGTATGGCAGGTGTTGGATAGGGCATGTGCTTCCATGCGCAGTGCTGGGGCATACAGGAGTCCAAGGTCATGGTAGGACTCCTGGTAAAAAATCATGACATGAGACTGCTGAAGGACTAGTACCAGGGCTCAAAATATAAAGCAGAAGCCTGGGAAAGTCTCACCCATGATCTCACCAGTGCCACTGGTATCCCTTGGACTGGTGAGGTGAGCAGGTCCGGCACCAGTATACTGACTTGAAATAGAGGAAGAGGGAGCTCTTGGAACAGTGGGTCCAAGAAGCAAGAGTCAGGGGAGATGTCCCACCAGTGAGTAAGTATTCATAGCAATAATTGTTTACCAAAGTCCAGCCTGTGTATGTGATGGATAGGTATGCATAAATGTTTCTCTATTTTCATTACAGCTGCAGCTGAGTGGGCTGTGAACCAGGAAGCCCATGCCAGCAGGTTGCAAAGTCTGCATCGGAAGGCTGGTGAGTAGCAATCCTGCTTGTACTAGTCATACCAAATAAATATAAAGGAGTAAAATGTCACCTGGCACTATAAAAAATGTGTATGGTTTGTACTGAATAAACCAGACAATGTGACAGTAATAGTCCCATATAGGTCATATTAAAATAAAAGTGTAACTGCCTGGCAATAAAGTTCTAAATCCTGGACTGGTTGTGTTTACTCTGGTATTGTATGGCCTCACATGTTGCATTCATCAAGATCTGGTATGTGAATCGTACTGTTGCGTCAACTGTTTCTCACACTGTGCTACATAAAAATATATCTAGGAATGCCTGTATAAGAAAGTTGTAATTACAAGGTCAGATTGTACAACCAAGAGAGACTTAGACAGAAAACACTGAAAGAAAAGACAGCACTTTCTAAGTAGCTCCCTCTGAGAAAACACACATTGTTGTGTTTTTAGCACACACAGCCATAGCTTGAAGTCTGGGAGTGGTAGCAAGCTGTATGCATAATCATACCTCTCAACTGTACAGATTTTGGTAGAATGCCCAGATTTTTGCCTCATATTTTTGGCCTGTTCCTCTATTTTCCTGGCATATCACTGGGACCATCTCAGGGTTGTAGTCTTTAATGACATGCATCTGAGTTTCAGACTTCAGATCCTTCAGAAAATGTATACTAAAACAAATCCTGTTACTCTAGCAACTTTCTAAATGTTTATAAGAACAATATTTAAAATATGTCCCTATTTGTACCCCCAGTTTTTCAAGTATTGTACAGATTGTTTGCATTACGAGGTTGAGAGGTATGAGCAGAATTATAACTAGGGATCTGGGAATTTGTGCAGAAACAGTCAGGTAGTGTTAACAAACATTCCCTCCATAGGTCTACCAGGTAAGAGAAATAGAATTTAGCTATAAGACAGTTGAAATATACACTGTGTACAAACATACCACTGCCCAAACCAAGGCCATAGGGTATTGTAATAATACCTGCAGAGTAATGATTAGAGCAATGATCATTAAAGTTGTGAGTACTGCAAGGATATGCAAGTTGTTAAATAACATCTCTATCTCACCCACCATATATGCAACAATAATATAAACATACAAATCAAAGGGTATGTTTTACACCAAACCTACTGTTGGGACATATGTCCTATTGTTCAACAAATACTGAAATGTCTTTCTATTAATGTTCCATGTTGAAATACTATCATTGGTGGCCTGTTGCTATCAATGTAACCTGCATGCCATTGTAATGACCACTGTGTTTCCATATATGCATGTGTTCTGTTTGCCATGCAACTGTGCCAAATCTGTCATTTTGGGTTAATGGGAATATCTATGCATGCTGTTATAACTAATCCTGGATTGTGTTGACTATTAGTAACCCACATATGTTCTAAAACTCTAACACCATAGCACGTTTGGGAAGGCCAGTCCCACCTCCCCTCCTCATCTGGCTGTGGCACCAGGCCCTAGCATGTTTGGGACCCTCCCCAGGACCTCCTCATCTGCTGGTCCTGCACCACCTTCAGGTGGAACCAGCTCAGGGGATGGGGATCTCCCTCTCCAGATGTGGGTACGGACAAGATCCTGTCACCCGAAGATAGGTCCAGGGTTTGGTGCATAGCAAGCTCCGAAATGAGTTTGGAGATCTGCTACACCAGCTTGAGGGCCACGTGGTGCAATTAGAGGGTCAGGCTGCCCCTCCTGCTCAGCCCCCAGCACAGCCACCTTCTGGTCTTGAAGGTGCATTGGTGACTGCCCATGGTGTGGGACCTCAGTCCCACTGTTTCCATTTGGGGGCTCAAGGGCTTCCGATTTCCAAACACCCCTCCCCGTCCAAGGTGTTTACCCCCATATGTGTCATATGCCACCCCTGTATGCTGTCTTGTCTGTCTTGTCTGTCTTGTCTGTCTTCCTTCCCAACCTACCACCCCAAATATACCTACTATCCCCAACATCCCACTCTCACCTTAAAAAAAGGGCAATCTGTTCCCCGCAAAAAAAATTCACCCCATACATAGCTGTCCATTTCGCACATGTGTCCACTGGGCACATGTAATCTGGTCTAATTTGCTTCAGAACACATTATTGTTGTCGTCAACCCTCTCTCAGGGGTTTGAGTGTTCCAAATATACCTACAAATTCAGTGTATATTTGCACAGCTGTTGCTGTAGAAGAAATGGACAGCTATGGACCTTCCCTACACCCATCCTGCACATCCCTAGCTACTTTCCATATTGTCTTTCCCTCTGCATGCCCCCTTTTTCACCACTGTCATATCACCGCTTTTTTCTTCTCTTTTAAAGAAATTAGCACTGGGGTAAGTGGGAGTGGGATTAAGCACTTTTAAGCAGTAGTAAGTGGGATTAACCCTGTGTGCATGGTGCTAAGCAATGCCTACACAGATTTAGCACTTTTCAGGCTGTTTGTAAGCATATTTAAACAAACGTTGGCATTGCTTACCGCCTTGCAAACCCATGCAAACCCATTTACAACTGCTTAAAAGTGCCTTAATCATTCTGTATCCAACAGCCCTTGTTCTTCCCAGCAACAAAATAATCAGCCTTTGTAAGTCTCAAACCCAGGACCCTGCACACCATAGCAAGTTACCACTAAGCCTTCTCAGCTGTAGACATGTCTGATGTTTTCTCAAACATATCATGCAGCACAGACTTTGAACAGTAGAACAGTAGGGACAATGTAGATATATATATATATATATATATATATATATATATATATATATATATATATGGATCTACCTTACTAGATCGACATGTTAAAACAGCGAAAACGACTTCACCGATGCCAGAAGATTGACAGTTCACAAACACGACACCGCATACACCCTACACATCATACCAACAAACAAAACAAATCCCCTATCCAAAACCCACACACACAACACAAGCACACCAAAATCCTTACAAACCAACACTAGCCCATACATACACAACTATCTACAACCCTAACCCAAACCCTTACCCTAAGGTCCGTCACTATCGCACACTCACCTAACCCGCGCCCTAACCCTAACTCACTTATCCCACCCCTACCCCTACACACCGTCAACATTGCACACTTACCTTACTCGCACCCTAACGTCCGTCACTACCGCATACTTACACATCCTTTCCCCATCGCAGTATTCTCAGCGTCGGTGTCTTCCTCCGTCGGTCTTCTGCTTGTCGATCTTCTGGCATCGGTGAAGTCGTTTTCGCTGTTTTAACATGTCGATCTAGTAAGGTAGATCCATATATATATATATATATATATATATATATATATATATATATATATGGTATGTGTGTGTGTGTGTGTGTGTGTGTGTGTGTGTGTGTGTGTGTGTTTGTGTGTGTGTGTGTGTGTAGTGCATTCGGACATTGGATCCACACTCTGAACCTCTCACTGCAAAACATCTGACCAAAGGCACTGTAAATGGGGATGAAGGGTTCCAAAATAGGGACCTCTTGTAATTATGGCCATTATCTCTTCCACCACAACTGAACTGTTCTGCATTGCAAAACTTGAACCCAGGACCCTGTACAACATTGCCACAACAAATTACCACTAAGCCATCTCAGCCGAAAGATTTTGGGATGACTTATCTAACATATCATGCAGAACAGTCACTCTGCCATAGGGAATGTACAATGTGGAAGCACTAAACATTCTAATGATACATATACACACACACAGATATATATATATATATATATATATATATATATATATATATATATATATATATATATATTTATATGCATATATAAATATATAAATACTTATAGATATATATAAAGAGAGTCCCCCAGATTCACTAATCTTCCATGCAGGACTAGCTTAGTCCTGCTTGGAAGCGACCGTTTAAGAGCAGCACGGCAGCGCACCATGCATATTAATGAAGCTGCACTGCCTGAGCTCTGAAATGGACACGGAGTGTGGACGAGTGCAGGGATGTGTCTGAGAGCAGAGCTTTCACAATATGCATGACCCTGCAAGAAAGAACTGCAGTTTAGCAATAACAATGAGTGAGACCACTCATAAGTGGTTGCATAATCCCAGCAACACCCACCAAGTTTATAAGAGCAATTGTTAAAATATAATAGTATAAGCAAGTTAATTTTTTTAGCAAACAGATAAAAGTTAACCATAGGTGCACGAGTTTGCCCATTGCTTAGCTATGTATACTGCAGCTTAAATGGCACAAGAAGATAAATATCAAGATATATATAAATGAGACAGTACTGCAATAGTGTAGTGGGCAGAGCATTCACCTTATGAGCAATCATTCCCGGTTTGAGTCTCACTTCAGTGCATAACATTTTCTATGTCAAATAACTTTATGAACAATTTTTGTTGCATAACCTACTAAATAACATATATTTGTGACCTAGAGTACTGCATTAAATGCAGATTTGAGGTGTCATTGTAATAATGTTGTAAAATCCACAGATAAACACATGTGCCCCATATAGTATATGTACACATGAATCAAGGATACAAATCGAAGGTATAATGTGTAATGAATGATAAATACATAGAGTGTTCAAATCCACCATGTTCCCAAGAACCATTTTACATTTCTGTCTAAATTAGTTAGGGGGTAAGCGGGAGTATCCACTATTAAGCAGTAGTAAGTGGGAGTAAGCATATTTAAGCAGTAGTAAGTGGGTTTAAGCTCGTTTGGATGGGGGTAAACAGTGCTCACACAGGTTAAGCAATATTGAAGCAAACTCTCTGTAAGCATATTTAACCAGAGGTTAGCATTGCTTACCTTCACGCAAACCCACGCAAACCTGCTTAGAATTGCTTAAAATTGTCTTAATCACTCTGTATGCAACAGCCGCTGTTCTGCCCAGAAAGAAAATAAACAGCCTTTGCAGGTCTTGAACACAGGACCATGTACACTATAGTCACAGTAGCTATCCACTAAGCCATCATAGCAGTACATACAATTGAAGTATCACCAAACAGATCCTCACTATAGGAATGTTAAACTTAACGTGAAAGAAATTTATATACAGTTTTATGTTGTATAACTTACTACATAACATAAATATGTGAACTGGAGTACTGCATTAAGTCCAGATGTGAGGTGTCATTGTGATAAAGTGTTGAAATCCCCTAATAAACACAAGGACCCCATACAGTGTATATACACATGAATCATGGATAACAAACACATATATAACATGTAATGAATAATAAATCATTGCCAAACAGCAAATATTATGCAAATTAAAATTTAAGCAACATAAGCTTTGCACAGCCCTGCTTACTAGATGTAAGCAATGTGTAGGCCAGTGAAATCAGTTTGCCCATTGGTATACCCCTTTAAGCAATAGCAACCTTAGTTAAGCAGTTTGCCCATAGCTTAGCATTTTCAAAACCGTCCAATCACAGCAAAGTGTGGGAAATCGGCCCTATTTAAACCGAACAGGTGGGGTTGCAGCTTCCTCCTGTAGGCATTATGACCAGTGTGGGAGAGGGAATGCACTTTCAGGCACAGCGGTGGGGCCTCCAGGAGTCCAAAGTCATGGCAGGACTCCTTGTTAAAGACCATGACCAGAGACTGCTGCAGGGCCAGTACCAGGGTTCCCAATATAAAGTGGAAGCCAGGGACTGTCTCGCCCATGACCTCACCAGATCCACTGGCATACCTCGAACTGATGAGCAGGTCAGGCATCATAGATCCAAGAGGCAAGGCGGACGGGGGATGTCCCAACCGTGTGTACAGTCCACTACCTGTTTAAAAATTGCCAGCTCATTTATATTATAGATAGGTATGGCTAAATATTCCTCTTATGTCTTTGACAGTGGCAGATGAGCGGGCTGTGAACTGGGAAGCCCATGCCTCTAGATTGCAGAGGTTGCGTCGCGAGGTAGGTTAGTAATACTCTTGCATGTACTGTCATAAGAAATAAGTCTAAAAGTAGTAATAAGTTAATTGCCAGTATAAAACCTGTAATGTTTAATGCATGTACTGAATACACCAGAGAATATGGCAGGAAGAGTCTCATATAGGTTGTATGTAAATAAAAGGTTAACAGCCTGACAATAAAGGTCTAACTGCTGAACTGCATGTGTTTACTCTGGTATCACATGATAATGTAGAGTTGCAATCTCTTAATAGTACTGTTGTATTAAGCACTGTTACCGACACTGTGCTACATAAATAAAATATGTAGGAATGTCTGTATATGACTGTTGCAATCACAAGAGGTCATGTTGTACAACTGAGGGAGACTTTGACAGAAAACAGTGAAAAGATAGACAACCTAATCCAAACAGCACACTCAACTGAGACGTGAACTGTTGTATTTTTAGCACACACAACCATGGTTCAAATCCTGGGAGTGGTAGTAAGCTGTATTGAGAATCATACCCCACAACTGTACAGATATGTCCAGAATGTCCAGTTAATTGGCCCATAAATGTTGCCTGTCACCCTGTCCCCCCTGGAAAATCAGTGGGATGATCACAGATGTTTAGGCAGCAAATGATGTCAGACATCTATAATAACAAACCTGTCACTCTAGCAACTCCCCAAAATGTTATGAGAGTAATAAGCAAAGTATATCAAATCTCCACCCCCATGTTGTGAAGCTATGACCAGAGTGTGTGCAGTAACAGAGTGAAACGTATGTGCATAATACTAATGTGGAATCTGGTAATATGTGTGGCAACATTCAGGTAGTGCTAATAAACATTCCTCCAACAGGTCAGTCAGATACAAAAACTGTGCCTAGAAATAAAAGATTGAAATCCTGGACTGGTACTGTTTACTCTGGTATTTTATGGCATTCTTAGTGTTGCAGTTGCTCTGAATAATAAGGTATTACTCATCACTGTCATCCACATCATGCTACATAATAAAACTGTCTAGGAAACCTTGTATAAGAGTGCTGTAATTACAAGGTCAGATTGTAAAACCACGGGAGACTTATAGACAGAAATCAGAGAAGAAATACACAGCAATATCTATATAGTACACTCAACTGTGATGGACACTGTTTTACTTTTAGCAGACACAGCCATGGTTTGAATCCTGGGAGTGGTAGTAAGCTGTATGCAGAATCATACCCCACAAGTGTACAGAATTGTCCAGAATGCCCAGTTAATTGTCCCATATCTACTGGCTGTTACCCTGTCCCCCTGTCATATCAGCGTGCTAATCTCCGATATGTCGGCAGTATTTAATGTCACATACCGGACTGTCAGGCCTGTACATATTTGGAAAATGTCAAGGAAAACAAACGTGTCATTGTACAAATCACCAAAGGTGTATGAGGGCAATAGTCAAAATATGTTCCTGTTTCACCTGCATGTTGTCAAGACATGCCTAGAGTGTGTGCAATAAGAGATGGACAGGTATGTGCATGACATCAACCCAGAATCTGGGAATATGTGTAGAAACAGTCAGGTAGTGTTAACAAACAATACCTACACAGGTGTACCAGGTAAGAGGTATCTACTGCAGGTAAAACTCAGTTTATGTTTATAGTTGTCTACATCCATACCACAGTCAAAACTAAGGCCATAGGGTAGTGTAATAATACCTATAAGGTACAGATCACAGCACTGACTGGGAAAGTAATGAGAACTACAGGGATATACAAGTTCTTACTTGACATCTTTCTCTCCCCCCACCATATCTGCAACAATAAACAAAATACACAACTCAGTGGGTATGTGCTCTATTAAATCTACTTTTGGGACATAAGTCCTATTGTTTGATAAATATTTAAATTTGTTTTTATGCATGTGCCATGTTGAAATACTCTCACATTGGTGGCATGCTGCCATCAATGTACCTGCATGCTGTCATAATGGCCACAGTGGTTCCATATATGCATGTGTTCTGTTTGCTATGCAACTGTTCCATATCTGGTGTTTTGGGTTAATGGGAATATCTATGCAAGCTGTTATACCTAACCCTGGAATGTGTTGACTATTACTAACCCACATATGTTGTAAAACTGAAACACCATAGCGTGTTTGAGAAGGCCAGTTCCAGCAGACTCACCTCTTCCACCACATCTGGCCATATCACCAGGCACCAGCACATCTGGGGCCCACCCCGGCACCTCCTCGTCCACTGATCCTGCACCACCTTCAGGTGGAACTGCCTTAGGGCATGGGGCTCACCCCTCTCCGGGAGCAGGCATGGACAGGACACTGTCACCCTTCGCCAGGTCCAGGGCGTGGTGCATAGCGAGCTCCACAGGGAGTTTGGAGATCTGCTATGCCAGCTTGAGGGATGTGTGGCACAACTTGTGGGTCAGCCTGACCCACCTACTCAGCCCCCAGCACAGCCACCTTTGGGGCGGTGAAGGTGCAGTGGTGACTGCCCATTGGTGGGGACCTCAGTGCTACTGTTTCCACTAGGGGGCTCATGGGCTTCGGACTTCCAAACACCCCTCCCCATCCAAGGTGTATACCCCCCCACATGTGTCAAATACCACCCCTGTATGCTGTCCTGTCTGACATGTCTGTTATCCTACCCAACCTATCTCCCCAAATATACCTACTATCCCTCCCCAACATCCCACTCTCACCTTTAAAAAAAAAGGACAATCTGTTCCCCAAAAAAAATCTCACCCCATACATACCTGTCCATTTCGAACACATGTCGACTGGACACATGTAATCTGGTATAATTGGCTTCATGACATATTATTGTTGTCCTCACCCCTCTCTCAGGGGTATGAGTGTCCAAATCTACCTACAAATCAGTGTATACACACAGCTGTTGCTGTAGAAGAAATGGGCAGCTATGGACCCTCCCTACACCCGTCCTTTACATCCCTAGCTATTTTCTTTACTGTCTTTCCCTCTTTGTGCCCCTTTTTCACCACTTTCCTATCAACCTTTTTTCATTTCTATTAAAGAAATGAGTGTGGGGTTAAGCGGGAGTAAGTCCTTTTAAGCAGCAGTAAGTGGGTTTAAACCTGTTTGCATGCGGGTAAGCAATGCCTACACTGGTTAAGCAATTGAGAAGCTAAATAAGTATAAGAAACTGTAACCGAAAGTTAGCAGTGCTTAAACCACCCAAACCCACACAACCCACTTACAACAGCTTAAAAGTGCCTTAATCACTCTGTATCCAACGATCCTTGTTCTGCTCAGTAACCAAATAAACAGCCTTTGCAAGGCTTGAATCCAGGACTCTGCACACCACATTCAAAGTGATTTACCACTAAGCCATATCACATTTACATAGCTCTAATGTTTCCACAAACATACTATCCAGCACAGTCATTCAACAGCACAGGAAATATATTTATACATGTAGATGTATGTGTGTGTGTAAGGCAGCCACGGTGGTGCAGTGGTTAGCATTGCCGCCTCACAGCAAGATGTTCTCTGGTTGGATCCTTGGCTGGGGTGCCTTCTGTGTGGAGTCTGCATGTCCTCCCTGTGGTCGCATGGGTTTCCTCTGGGTGCTCCAGTTTCCTCCCACATCCCAAAGACATGATGTAGGTGGATTGGACACCCTTAATTGGCCCTAGAAGTGAGAGTGTGCATGTGTGTGCCTTCTGTGGAAGGTTGGGTTTCGGGCTGGCACCTTGACACCGTAAAACTTCACTGCCAATCATGAGTGTACAGGTGATCCACTGTGGCAACCCCTAACTGGGAAAAGCAGAAAGAAGAAGAAGATGTGCATGTGTGTGTGTGTGTGTGTGTGTGTGTGTGTGTGTGTGTGTGTGTGTGTGTGTGTGTGTGTGTGTGTGTGTGTGTGTGTGTGTGTGTGTGTGTGTGTGTGTGTGTGTGTGTGTGTGTGTGTAGATATATATATATATATATATATATATATATATATATATATATATATATATATTATATATATATATATATATATATATATATATGTATGTAACTACACATACACACAAAGAGAAATGTATAGGAAGATACATATTTAGAGGGTCCACAGCATACTGAACAGCCAGTATTCCTACAGTTGCCACCTTTTCAAATAGACAGTGCATGAGTCACTCATACAAAAGACATTTGTTGCCTGAAACATATACCCACAGAGAAGTCAAAGGATATGACACCACACACAGGTTTGCATACATAAGAAAGTTTTATTTGTGTACTATTACAGTTGTATATGCCATATGATATAGCTGTTTAGACTTTGAAATACATACTAACTGATTAATGCAACTCTCAAGCAGATCATTTTATACAGTTATCTGAAAGCATAACATATGTCACTGTTCAGGCCAAGGCCTTCAAGTAGTAAACAGTAAAGACAGACTGGGCCACAGAATAACAATCAATCAACAGTAAGTAAAACAGATGTATAGTCCAGCAGCCTCTAATTACACTCTGTACTCAATGCCTAGGGGGAAAAGACTTAAGATGACACAGTGGGATGTATCTGTTTCATAATGCATAACTGAAAACATCACAATCACACTGACAAATAGAATCATCTGTATGGCAGTAAGCAGTAGGCCACCAATGTTCCCAAGGTGAAATGTATGGTGATGTACAGCCATATACCTTAAGGCAGCTTACTTCCTGATATCCCTCACATGTTGTAACAGCCTAGGTTATATATGGTGCATACCCCTCCATAGACTGACTTACAGGGGCATATAACACTGTTACATACACTGACCTCCAGAATGCAGAAGGGCACACCTGTTTTATGCACCTGAAGCCCACATATATATATGGACCTTACCCCATAATATGTGGGGGGGCCACAACAGCAATGGAATGATGGCAGGAATGGCAGCAAGACATAATCACTGGCCACTACATAACAACCCCTTACTGCATGTCATATGGACAAAGCCTGGTATGTAGGTGGAGGACAGAGGCCAGAACACAGGTCCATATGTAAAATAGTGTTGTCATACACTGAGAAAGTTGCTGGTGTTACAGGATAGTCTGCATCATACCCTTACTCGGGAATATGAAGTCAGAAACACAAATGAATGTAGCCATGTACTGATAGCACTCAACACAAACACTGCCAGTGACATATCTGAAACAAGACCTTTGTGGTGGACAGACAAAACATAACAAGCACACCTCTGGCCATCATGTGGATAGGCCAACAGTTGAGAGCTATGCAGACAGACTACATTCCATGTTAAACTAGCATGTACACACAAACCCTGTAACACTGGTGCTCTACAATGCATATAACAACACTACTCACACTGTCTGCAGTTCTGGAACCTTATACAAATATGTAGTTGGCCTGAGTCTGCAAGTCCTCTTGTAAGAGGTATTGCTACCTGCTGTCTGTAACACTGCTGCCCACACACAGGAAGGATGTCCACCCTACAGGAAAGGTAAAGGGATCACACCCACATGATGTAAGGATTTATAGTAGTGAGTTGCCATGACAGTGGTAATTGAAAGTATTATGTAGCATGCTGCATGCAGGTAGCAAGTGAAGGACACTGATTGGTGCAGAGGCCATCATCTGATCAGGTGCATCTAGCTGAACAACTGCTATGGACATTATAGTGTCTGTCCCTGTGGGTAGTGGGCCTTATCCTTAAACTGTGCAGATCAGCATTGACTGACAAGATGTAAGCCATCATAGTGTGTGTTTTGTAATGGAAAACATGTATATTAGTGTGGCCAATAGATGGAGGTGGAAGTAATGCCATTATGATGGACACATGGGTTCGATAGCCCACCACTTGCAGGGCACTCATGTTAACGTGTAATGTAGCATGCAGAAATGTCATAGGTGTGTAATACGCTTACCTGCAATCTGTCGTATTTATACACTCCTAATGTTAGGCTATGTCCATATGTGGCACCAAGCAGTGTGTGTGTTGTAGCAAGGCAGTAAAGATGTTAAAAAACTTTACATTGTTAATCCTAGGGATCCCAGTTTCTATGCCCTACCTAAAATACACAAAAATCTTGCTGACCCCCCTGGTCGCCCTATAGTCTCGTGCTGCGGTTGCTTTCTTGAACACATTGGTATATTATTGGACTTTATTCTTAAAAAAGAATTTGTCCATGTTTCTTCACACATTGGGAATACTAATGACTTTTGTACTAAAATCAAGAATATGCTATGGGACAGCAAATTTTATTGGGCCACGGTGGATGTAAAGGCACTTTATACAAGTATAAAGAAAAAATGGGGTTTGGAAGCCATTCAAAATATACTGGGGGAGGGCCCACGTACCTCATATATCATTTCATTGCTAGAATTTGCACTAACTCACAATTATTTTTGTTGTGAAGATAAGATATTCTTGCAAAAAGATGGTACTGCAATGGGTGCGAATTTTGCCCCCAGTTATGCGATACTGTTTATGTCCTATTTTGAGACTACTTTTCTATATAGGCTTAAGTTTTTTCAGAACAATGTTGTGCTCTATTACAGATATATTGATGACTTGATCTTTATATGTACTGGTAGTATTACTGAATTTGAGGGCTTTATTACTAGTCTACATGAGAACAAATTTGGTCTTGAATTCACTTATGTTCTGAATAGAACTACTATTCAGTTCTTAGATATTTCATTATATGTGGATTCTTATAATAGAGTACAATATAAACCATATAGAAAAACTACTGCAACTAATAACTTTCTTCATGCTACGAGTGCGCATCCAAGACATTTGATTGAAGCATTACCCTATGGCGAATTTAAACACACGTTTGAGCATACTTCTGAAACTAATTTGTTAGATTCTGAATTTAGGATGGTCACAAATAGACTTCTGGAGAGGGGCTATTCGGAAATTTCAATAAAGAATAGCAGTAATAGATTGTGTAATCCTGGCTCTTTCATTAGAAAGACTGATTTATTATATCAACAAAGGGAGAATATATCTGTTATGAATGAAGAGAATAGAATTTTTTATGTGAGTAAATATTCTCCTTTTTCTTCCTCTCTTAAAGAAATAGTAGATTTTCTGTGGCCTTTTGTATATCATAATGATGAAATTGGCCATCTATTTCCTAATAAGGTTTGTTTTTCATTTGGTAGATATGCAAACCTGAAAGAGAAATTAAAATTCAAATCTCAGATTAGGTTAAATATGGTAAATGTTATTTCATCAGTAAAGGGTATGTTTAAATGTGGAAAATGTAGAATTTGCCCAAATGTTAGGAATTTAACAGGAAATTGCATTAATGGCATTAAGTACCAAGCTTTGGATACTTTTAATTGTAGATCCTGCGGGGTGGTTTATATTATAGGTTGTGGGTGTAATCCACCGAAATATTATATAGGACAAACCAAACGCAAGCTGAAGTTAAGAATTATGGAACACATGGGTGACATCAGAAATGGGAGGATGGAAAGACCAGTTTCAGAACATTTTAATATGTTACACAATGGGAAGCTGGACTCCTTCTTTTTTTGTGCTTTGGCTAGACCTGGCATTTATACTAATGGGAATTTCCTGTATAAATTGTTAAAATTGGAAAGTATGTTTATCCTTAACTTTGGCACTTTAAAACCCAAAGGTTTAAATTTAGAAAACAATCTAACTATTTAAATTATTTATTTATATGTAGAATTATGTCTTAAGCTGTTTTTTCTTTAACAAGAACTTTAGTGAGTGTGCGTTTTTTTCTTCTATGTTTCTTTCCTCTATGTATGGCCCTTTTAATTTATCTTGTCTCTAATGCATTAGTATGATTATCTAATTAATTAATTAATTATGTAAATATGTATAAAATGATGCATGTGTTTGTGAATGTTTATTCCTTTGAAGGCTGTGGAAGCCGAGGTACCAGAATAAATTTCTGTGCGCATCCGTGCGAGTTGTTCCTGCTCTTTTGGTGGTTTCGTGCATTATTTGTTCTACTTGGTTGTGCTGTGTGCAGAAAGAGAGTTAGAGAGTGTGGACCTGATGTCTGAATGTACCCCATATATGTGTGTATATATATATATATACACACATATATATATATATATATATATATATATATATATATATATATATATATAGATAGATAGATAGATACAACTCATAATATATATCTACACATATATAGAGACATATATATGTGTATGTCTACATATATGCAAACACACACATATATATATAAATACGTGTCCCCTAGTTTTGCATCACAGTGCTGCATGCTATGTGTGAGGGAACATCACACATATCAACACACACACACACACACACACACACACACACACACACACACACATATATATATATATATATATATATATATATATATATATATATATATATATATATATTCAGCAGTATATATATATATATATATATATATATATATATATATATATAGATAGATAGATATTCAGCAGTAAGTGTGTGCAACATGTACAGTTATGTCATGTGTGAACCCCTTGTTGGGACCACATTGCCCTTGATTGTGAAGGTTGGATTGGGTATTTGGGGAAGGATAGCAGGTATATTTGTGGAGTTGTGTTGGGTTGAAACATAGAGAAGACAGCCTATAGGGGCAGTATATGACACATGTGGTGGATAAACACCCTGGATGGGGAGTATTGTCTGCAATGTGGAAGCCCATGAGCCCCTATATGGAAACAATGGGAACAAGGCCCCCACCCATTGCCAGTCCCAACATCAGCTTTAAGTCCCTGAAGATGCCTGGACTGGAGGCTGAGCAGGAGGAATATATGGACCCTGTGAGTGAGTATTGAGGGCCTCAAAGTGCTGTAGCACATCCCCCAAGTTTTTGTGGAGCTCCATATGCACCAGACCCTGGATCTGACATCTGGTGACAGGATCATGTCTGTGTGTGCTCCTTGGGGAGGGAACACAATCCCCTGAGGTGGTTCCACCTGAAGGCAGTGCAGGACCAGTAGACGAGGAGGCCCCAGGGGGTTTCCACATGTGATATGGCCTGGTAACATGGCCAGATGAGGTGGGAGTGGTGGTTCTGCTGGCAACTGTTCCCTAAACATACTATTGTGTCATTGTTATAGAACATATGTGGGTAGTAATAGTCCACACATTCCTGGATCATGTCCAACAACATGCATAGATATCCCCAATAACACAAAACAACAGATGTGCAGCAATCACATAGCAAACAGACCACGTGTATATATGGAACCATGGTGGTGCTTACAATGGCATGCAGGTGACATTGTCTGTAACAGGCCAGCAATGATAATGTCCCCACAGTGAACATGGCTACAAACACATAACACAAAGTGTGGTACAATATGATATATGTCTCAATGGCAGGTATTCTGTAGCCATACCTATTGAGTTGTGTGATCATATTGTTGTTGCAGATATGGTGAAGGATAGACAGAGATGTGTATTAAGAACTATGATAACCTTGCTGTATGAGTTGCTCAGACCTGTTTCCATCTTTATGTCTTTCAAGCAAGATGTCCCATGAGAGACTCCCTGTTTATACAGTGGATGAAAATGAGGTCATCATCACACACCTGGTGCAGCACTACCAGGTGTTGTTCAGCAGAACAGCCCATGAGCAGCAGGAGCAGACCACCCTGTGGAACAATATTGTCCACAAGGTAAATTATGTCGGCCTGCATAACCACAGTTATGATTAGGTCCGGCATCATTGCAATGACCTACTTCGCAATGCCCATCGGCTTGCTCCTGCAGTCAGGGGGGATTACCTAGCAATGAAGGGGGTCATGCCATCCTTCCCCCCATGACACATGTTGAGGAGCTCTTTGCCAGCTTCGGGGCACCTGCCCGCCCACACACACACAACAACTGGCAGAGAGTATAGTGGAGGTGGGTGCTACCCACACACCAGCAGAGGAGCACGCAGGTAAGGCCACAGGGCACATCAGTAGACCTCTGTTGCATATCCATCCGCATCTGTACAGGTAGATCATGCATATGTGAGCTGACACATATATATATATATATATATGTATATATAGTCTGTTGCTACATAGTAGTAATAAACAGATGTGCATAAGCTGTAGTATTGTAGGCTTGTACTGTTGATGTACTGTAATGCTTCACCCACCCTGTACCAATGCCACAGCTGTGGCTACTGCATCACATCTCTCACACACTTATGTAGGTCCCTCTTGTATACCTCCAAGGCAGCAGCCTGTTGCTGGTGAGTATGGTTTTTGTTCATGCTTGCCAATACACCATTCATGTAATGTCTATGGTATATTCCATTCACACATTTAACACACCTACCCATAATGCATGCCATACATGTTCATGTATTGTTGTTGTTAACTGCATTGCATCACAGTGGTCACCATGATGGTGTATCTGAATGATATGTCAGACTCCTGCAATATATCTAGCATCCTGTCATTGCAAAAAGTAACCACAGTTATGAACATAATGGTGGGGCAAATAGCCCAGAGTAGAGACATGTGTGAAACATCACCTTTATACAGTGCTACAGCAGTGTATATACCAGTATTACAATGGCAACTGTTACAGATCTACGCTACGACATATCATAATACTGCGGTCCACAACACTTACAACCTGCAATGTGGTCCCAGCATGAGCAATGAGTGTGTAATATGGAATCCTAGGTTAGGGCAACAAATATGGGGAATACATTCCTTTACAAACACTGGAAGCATATGTGTGCACACACTCCAGATAAAATATAGTGGAAGCAGCTGTTGAGGTACTGACTGCATGCATTTGTCATGGAAATGCACCTTTCAGCAAGTACATGCCCCCATTGTCACATCAAGTATTGGTCTGCTGTCCAAGATATTTGGCCATCAAATGTGCACACTTACTTGCAACAGAGGCAGCTGTGGCTTGCACACAACTTACATGACATGGCATGGGCCCCATACCCAACAGGTAGCATCCATGAGCTGGACATGTAGCCATACTTCACCATTGCATATACCATGGCAAACAGTGCAGACAGTCATTTATGTGGCAAGGATGTATAAGACAGGAATGATGTAGGAAATAAACAGATGGCCATCCAAGACAGATGATGTCACATGTAGCAAACCGGTCATGCAGGCTGCTTAATAACATGCCACAATACTGAGGGGGTTGCAGGGAAGTCTAGCAAGTACTGGCTGTGCAGTACATGTGTCAGCAATTGCTTGGGCTCTGCAAATGTGTGGGCTATGGGTTAGGGTAATCAGATGTGACAGTTGTACCACAGGAACATCAGCCAGACCTCTCTACAGGTAGCATATGCATAACAGAAGAGGTCCCCAAAAGGCATGTGTTGCAATGTGTACTGGTGTACCAAGACCATATTGTAAACCTACAGACAGTAACACGTATAATACATGTGCTGCACAACCAACACCTCACCCCACCTCAGGCCCACCATACCATGCTGGTGCCAGTGTACACCTGTATGTTTGCCATTAATTAGCTGGGACTAGGCTGTTTCATGTGGTGCTCAGTGTTTGTGACTCTGCAAACTGACACATGTGTAGGCCATAGTTGTCAAGCATCTGCAAAAAGGCTGAAGGTGGGGAGGGGGTGTCATCATGACACAACATTGCACTGCAGCAGGGATCCAAATGATGCTACAAATGTCTGTATCTGCACGCTGTCAGGGTCAGGAACTATGGCAGATGTAACCCTGACTCCACAGCAATAGTGACGGTAGTGTGTGAACTCCAAAGGATGTGCACATGAGTTGATCTTGCAATCATGCAGAGTTGGGGGACATGTGTAGGGCAGACTGGCCATATACGGGCAAATGCAGATGGTCCATGCTAGTATACCCCTGCCAGGAATAGTGACTGCTGTAGTACGCAAAACAGTAGGTGCAACAAACCATCATGATAAGGGTATGCACACATATGCACCCACAAAGTATATGCATCTCAATCAGCATCAGCACAACTAACACATTTGCTTGACACTGCATTTGATTGTACAGGACATATGCCACATGTCAGGCTCCTGTAATGTTAACATATCCAGTAATGTGGTCCCATGGCATATCAAGGAAGAGGGTGTCAAATCAATAAGGGTGTGTACACTCCCCATAGACATGCGAAGGTTTGACAGTTGTCAACGTAATACTATTGTATTGGCCATACATGCACCACTGATGATGACATCCGTAAATCAGGCATCAGGCATTCACAACTTATATCTGTCCACATATCATCGCAGGTATGTGTCGGACAAACACATAGGGGCTGTGAGCATTAGAGCAGATATATCTGACACAGTAATACACATTCAGTAATGGTGTGTACACCTGTGAGGTATGGTGCACAGTACAAGGCAGGGTGCTGAACAGGTGCACAGCAATACTGTGTACATGAGTGTGGTGTTTTCCAGGGTAAGGGGCATCACCTACTAACACAGCCCATGCATAACACACATGTATACTGTTGCTAGCATGCATTGACTATAGCTGCACTGCATGCTATTGAGTACCATATGTTATGCATGTTGACAGATGGGTAATGGGAGGTCTATGTGTACTATCTTTGTGCAACCTCACCTGTAAGTGTGTGTGTGGGTGGTGGGGGGCTATTTTGTCTGTAAGTGCAATCTGGTGGAGTGGAGGGTGGTTGATGCATGTAGGATATGTGTGTGTGTTTGTGTGCATGTGTGCATATGTGTGTGTGTATATATGCGTGTACTGTTAAGCAATGACGTACAGGTCTTAAAGTGCATTTCTTGTTTTCCCCTCACAGGTGGTGAGGTGGGTCAGGGTCCCTCCTGCATGCAATCTGATGTTGCTGTTCATACAGACACTGAAAATGATGATAGGTGTGTTGAGGCACAGGCAGGGTTGTCAGAGGCCATAACTGCTCCATCATTTCACCTCCCCCTGTTATCAATCCCTTCTCCGCATACAGTCACAGTGCCTATAGATACCACATCACCAGTGGCCATAGCAGAGGGACAGTTGGCAGTTGGTGGTAGTGCACAGGACAGTGTGGTATCTATGGGTAGTGTCTGAACAGAGCAGCCATAGCCGGATGTCCATCAGGGTACCACATAGGCAGATGTAATGGGGTGCTCGTGGGAGGGACACTGGTCATAGTCCCCCTGGCAGAAGTGCCACATCTGGTACCACCAGAAGCATGTTTCAGGCTGTCATGGAGGTACAGGCTTGTATGGAATGGTACACCAGATGGGGTCTGAGGCGGCAGAGTGCTGCTTTGTAATTTGCAAGTGACAACATCCGTGATCTTGCAGGTGCTCTCCTTGATTATACAGAGGTCATGGATAGATGGTTGGGTGAGATGGTGGGCCTCATCGACTGTGGCTTGTCCATGCTAGAGCATGTGGTGGGAGTAATGTGATGGCCACGTAGATGTAGGTCAGCAACACCAAAATCTGGCAGTCAATGTGGATATGCAAGAACAATAAGTCGCTCCCATAGTGGCAGTACCAGCCCCAGCACTGCAGGGGGGATGCTGTCCACACCTCACCAAAGCAGGCCACATGCACATGGCCCTGGCCAGTCCCAGGAGGGACCTGGTTCCAGCGGACATATGTCATCATCAGGGGATAGTAGCATATTGAGGCTTGTACTTGGACATGCCCATGGAACCCCGGGCAGGCACAGTTCTCATGTCCATTTACCAGAGGCGGTGAACTGCACAGCCTTCCAGGTATGGTCTGAAGCAGTCAAAGAAATACCTGTATAGGGCAGCCACATGGCAGAACTGTGTGCATGCATACCCACACACAACACTTACACACCTAGGGCAACCCCATACCTACACACACATCACCATGGCCATATAAGTAACTTACACCCCTCACTCACACACATGCTGTCAAACATATGGTCATCTTAGGTCTCTGGGAGACCAACAACACACCATGTGCATATGATGATACCTGTGTCACATCCCTGTCATCCATAACATCGATGTAGGGACAAGCTTATATGGTTCTGATGCACACAGTGACTGTACTTCAGTGTACAAATGTACTGCTGTGTAGCATGTTGTCAGCAGTAATGTTTAATGCTTACATGTCAGGTAGTGTAACTGTCCAGACATGATGCATTATAGCTGTTAGTAACACTGGGTGATTGTGGTTTCCATAATGTTATCCATTTGTGTTGTAGGTGTCTATGTGTCAGCAAGAGGATGATCTGCTGTCATATCTCACAAGGGGAATGGCACTGTGGTGACACCATGGCTGTGCCATATCCTGGGTACAGTTGAACACATGTCACAGGTCTGTATAACAGTTACTGCCTGTGCCGCATGGACAGATGACCCCCTGTGACATGTATATTCAGCAACCTGAAGTAGATCCCTCCACATACACGCACACTCTTACTTGGCAACACTGGGACTAGACCCCCACCTAGGTATGTAGCGCTACTGATATGTGTGGCTTTAATTGCACACACCACACAGCATTTAGGTTACATGTTACATGCATAACATCCCCAGGCATATACAGTAAGGTAATGGGGGATGTAATGGTTGTATATGGACAATACATAGTGTGACATACTACCATATACACATTAACAAACACATAACAGTCATATCTGAGAGACCTGGGCCTATCAGTGCTAACTAACTTGTCAGTGTGTCCAGTGTGTTACAGGTATGCTGCACACGGCACATGCATAGCTGGGCTGGATAGTGTTATCAGTTACCTGTATGGTTGGTGACAGTGGTCACCATACAGTGGTACATAGGTCATGTATCGGGGGTACCATGGTGTAATGACAGTATACCCAGCACCCACACCCCAATGTGGATATGGTATGCACTGGAAGCCATGATGAAACTCTGACATACCCACCATCACACATTGACCAGGACTGCAATACAACCCATTGTCCATCCCAAGAGTGCTACTACAGGGATATTCATCTAATGCACATGCCACAGGCATAATAGGGTGATGCATTGTTATGCCTCTCCTATGGGCAGCAACATCACTATCCCTAATACTGTGTGGCAATGTGTATTGTAATAGCAGTATGTGGCCTTGTAATGCTGCACCCTACATATATACACACATGCACACACATACACATTTTTCAGAACTCAGTGGGTATCCCATGCCTATCAACCCATTTGTACAACAGTGTTGTGCTGGTACTGCAAGGCTCAGGTAGCCCTTATGGAGAAGAGCATAACAAAGTACATGTAATATCCGGTACAGCAGCAGCCACATCTAACTATAGGAATGGGGGTTGTGGTGGGTGTGAAGGGCCTCAGGGTATTCCCAACTACAGGTGTACTAACACGCAGACACTGATATCCTCAGTAATGCACATGTGCACATTTGTTAGTACTGGGGCGCATCGCTGCAGGTGTTCATAGGTGTTTCCATGGCTATTGTCCATGGACAGATAAAAAGTGAAGGGGATGTGTGTACAGTGCTATCATGCCACCTGACATGTGCCAGCAGGCAATCTACCTACAGACACCAGTGTGGTGACCCTCAGGGTGAGAGTGACATGCATCAGCCAATCCTCTGGGGGCCTCCTGCAAATGGCAGGTGAGGTTTTCCAGTTGACATGTATGCAACATGTATTACATAACATGGTTAGTTTCTGTCTTGGAGACCTACACCCAAGCCTAGTCTGTTGACTGTGGTAGAGTGGAGGTATCCATGGCATGTGGTGCATACATGGTGTTGTGTCCTATCTGAGCCAGTTATAGCACAGCTGGGCAGACATATCAGTGTCAGTCAAGCATAGGTTGCCTGTACTTATCCAAGCTGGTACCTGACATCTGCACATCTGTACAGGGACTGACAGACATCAGCTTGCCAACTGTCTATGTTGTAGGATGAATGTGTTGACAGATAGATGTCTGACACCAATAGGTATGCAATTACTACATGTTGGCAGCCCTCACTGACATGTGCTATACAGACAGTAGTCTACAGTTAATTTCCACATTTCAGATCATTATCCAGTAAGAAATATATAATGTGACATAGCTCACACACCAGGAACATGACAGTGAGGACTCAGAGTCCATCTATGCATGCAGGGGGTTTTGTTGCCAGTACTACAATTATCTACTCTTGCTTGGGAAAGAACTGTCAACAGTAGTAATGTCATGATACACTACATGCCAGTGTGACTGCACATAAGCTGGGATACTACCCTTGTATGTAACACATTCACATTGATAAAAGTGTTGTACAGGGCATATATACTCAAGTGTCCTAGAGAGGAGCTCACACCCCTTGCTACTGTAATGACAGCACATAGATGCATGTTATGTACATGGCATTACATACACCTGTTACAGATGTCATTACCCTGCTATGTTATCAGACTAGGATGTGAGCATAGGTTACCAGGGCTGAACCATGTTTAGCAGGTGTCAGCATTGCTGCAATATAACAGCTAAGCAGATTTGCGCACTGGTAAGTGAAGTCAACACGGTGTAAGCGCCCATACGTTAACCATATCTTATGCACCGCTTAGCACAAATCTGTGCAAACACACTTACATCTGCTCAAACCTGCCTTAACCACTCTGTATCCAATAGCCCTTGTTCTGCCCAGCAACAAGGCAAACATCCCTTACAGGTTTTGAACCCAGGACCCTATACACTATAGTCACAACAGTCAACCACTACTCCATGACATCTATGAAGACAGTTGTTGTTTTTCCAATACATCTGTCAGTAGACATATTGAATAGTATTGAACAATTGCTGTGACTTCTACAATTGTATAGTACATGTTAGTGATATTACTGTTGCATCACATATGTTGCTTTATCTAAATATAATATGGTGTGATACATCTGGGAAGGTATACACAACAGTAATTTTTACACATGACAAGGATATGGATATATACATATACATATGTAGATATATGTATACATGTACATACACATATATATTCATATATATAGATTTATACACGTCTTTATAGTGCATCATATATATGGCCATTTATAGATCTATCTGTATCTATCTATCTATCTATCTATCTATCTATCTATCTATCTATATGTATGTACATCATACATGTAAATATATATCTATTTATGTTGATATCTATATATATATATATGTAGATATCTATACCTATATGTGCATATATATTTATATATCTGTATATGTGTAGACATATATAGATGTGTATATGTATATATATATATATATATATATATATATATATATATATATATATATATATATATATATGTGTGTGTGTGTATGTATATATATATATATATATATATATATATATATATATATGTATGTAGATATGTATATGTGTATCTATCTATATAGATATAGCCTCTTAGTGTAAGGGGATGTCATGTATGTATAGCAGGTATATATGTAGACTGTTGCTACTGTAACAGGGTTTGTCTTAACAGACATGTTGTGTGTGGGAGGTCACATTGGCTATTGACATGTACGCCATCAGTTACTGACAGACATCCTAAGGAGATCATAGTACAGTACCCCTGATAGCACAGTAATGATCCTGTAGACTACAGCAGAGATATGACCAATATATGTGGACAGTCTGGCACACTCTGGTCAGTCCAGAGGTATACACAGATTCCCTTAGTGTGAGACATGCGGACCAAGCCTGACAATGTGGATGTTAACAGCCATGTACATGGGTATATCACATAAATACTGGACTACATATGCCCACACAGTTTAAGCATTCACACACTCCTGTATATCCTGACACATAACTGGTGGTACAGAGGTCACATGGCCACACACTACCCAGTAGTTAGTGACATCCATCTGTACAGCATCCCACAGCTTTGTCAGAAATACAGAACAGTTATGGTGGCTCGGCAGCAGTACATCTTGCAAATATCTGGACATAACATCACACTGGGTAATTACACTAAGCTGCTAGGCATGTAACAAAGCACTGTGCAAACTACAGGCAGACTGCCACAACACTGGCTTACATTTCGTATGGGGGAATACACATATGCCTGCAAATATTGCAGGCTCTACAGGTATGTCACAGCACAGAGTAACAGACACTTGTGGAAAAGTGCATATCCACAACCAATGTGAATATAGCCACAGCCACATATGGTACACAAGCTTAATATTACACTATATGGATTGTCTGATCAACACCATCCTCATACGTGCCACTCACACACTAACCCTACATATACTGGGTCACGATGCAATGTGGTCCAATGCCTGTCTGCCTTATGGGACACGTGCATGGTTGGCCCCTCAAACTTGGGAGCCGATAGGTACCATATTGTCAACAATCACCATAAGTACACAGACCCCACTGCTGTACATACAACCACAGATTGCCCAGGATATGTCCTCATAAATAATCCCTACTATACATAACATGTCTAGCAGTCTGATATCTGGCTGGATTGTTATCAGGTATGATGTTAATATATAATGGTGTACAGAATATATGCATCTCTTACTGCATGACATATGTACAAAGGATGACAGACTTGTGGCTGGAGCCACAAACACTGGGCCAATATTGGCATGTTGCTTTGATACCCTCATACATTTACTGTTGAAACAGGGTTTGTTACAACATATTTCCTATGAAGGATATGAAGTCAGCCGCTCTCATGGCTGTCACCATGTACTGACTGCAATCCTGATTATGCTTCTGTATTTCTAAGATAGGTGAACTGTGAGTAACACAAGTCACATAAGACTCGAAACACTGGCCAATCTGCAGATAACCCTACAGGTGGGTGTTTCCTCAAACACTGTCATGACAACACCAAACATACTTGTCATAGGTGACTCCATAGTCAGACACACTGACGTCCCACTCACCAGGCTGAACAAGGAGAGGGTCACAGTAAGCTGCCTATCGGGCGCTAGAATCCGCCACATAACACAAGCACTCGGGTCACTCCACAGCAAGTACAAATATGACACAGTCATTGTCCATGCTGGTGTGAACGACCTGAGACGCTCTCCTGGACTGCATGAAAAGAGACATAGAGGAGCTCTCTGATTATGTAGCCCAGGCAGGTATGACCCTAACCCTGAGCAGTATCCTTCCTTCACCAAGAATGATGCCACAATATAGAGACAAGATGATCAGCTTTAACAATTGGCTTAATGTCTGGTGTCATTCAAAGGGGATCCAGTGTCTGTCTGCCTGGGATGACATGCTTGACAAGCCACGCTGCTTCAAGGGACGGCTTGCACCTGTCACCCCTGGGATTCCGGATATTGGCTAAGGCTCTTGCCACCCCATAGTGCCTTTTTAGGCAAGGCTCAAATTCTAAACCTACCACCCTAGAAAACAAAATGGGAAGAAATTGAGGGTAATGCTGCTCAATGCCAGAAGTCTAAATCTCAAAATGCACGCACTCGAGGCCCTTCTCAGTATGGAGAACATCGATGTCTGTGCTGTAACTGAAACCTGGTTCAAGGCTCCTGAGAGCACCCCGCACTATTAGGTTTTACCTCATATCATGCTCCGCCCCAAAACCCGGACCACTCCACTAAAGCAGGGGGTGTATCCATATTCATAAAGGATACTCACTCCTCCAGGTTGGTGGCAACGCATGAAGCTTCGGAAACCATCCAGGTGCAACTAACAATAGGCAAAACTGCTCTACAAATTGTAGCATGCTACAGGCCACCCTCTCAAACTCAGGAACCCCACACAGCCTTCCTGAAGACACTGGAGGGTATAAATGTATCTCCAAACACCATCATATTGGGTGACTTCAACTACCCGAATATAGACTGGGAACATTACTCAAGCCCTAACTTTCTAGCCCAACGGTTCCTGGAGTTCATAAATTCAAATGCCATGGAACAGCTAGTCACTGTTCCCACGAGAGGAGAAAATATACTAGATCTCATTGTCAGAAACATGGGGACAAAATGCTCCACACCGAAGTATATCCCTCATTGGTGAGATCTGATCATAAACTAATCTCACTGGAAATCCACATCCCCCACCCCAAACAAAAGACCATAGTGAAGAACTTCTAAAGCAAACTTCACACTACTCAAGACTGGTGTGGTATCCTTCAAGGCCCCTGAGTCAGAGGAAACCACAACCCAAGCTGCGGAAGCCCTTACAAATGCCTTCTATGAACACCTCCAGGACTGCATGGATCAGGCAATCCCAAATAAAACCAAGACTCTTTCCACAAAGGGCAAACGTCCAGTCTGGTGGATCCCAGCCATTAACAAACTTTACAATAAGAGGAGAAAGCTATTACATGATAGAACAAAATCCATAAAAGGAAGTCACCCTGATCATTATTAGTAAAAAATACGAGCACTCATAAAATCAACTAAGGCCAATTTTGAGAGAAAAATTGCCATGGATTCAAAGGACAATCATAAGGCCTTTTTCAGCTATGTTAGGAACCTGGGTGGAAACTCACAGATATGCTCAGAATTAGTCCAAAATGATACAAAAATCACTGAACCCACAGACATTGCCAACATACTGGCAGACAGGTTCAGTGCAAACTTCACCCCTCTCCCCTAAAGGAGAGATAACTATCCCAGCCGAGTGTAGCCTCCCGGACATCTCAAATGCGCAGGTGAAAGCTGCTCTCTAAAGCTAAAAACACAGCATCAATGGGACCGATGGTGTCCCGGCTGTGTGCTACGAGCTAAATGAGGAATTAAACCCACACATAAGGCAGCTGTTTAATCTCAGCCTTACCACAGGATACGTGCCCAAGGAGTGGCGACGGCAACTGTGGTCTCACTCCACAAAGGTGGCCCACGGACCCTGGTAATTACCGCCCCATAAGCTTAACAAGTCTAGTCTGCAAAGCTATGGAGAGGATCATAATGGAGCTCATAAACAAAGATATAGGGACTTGCAGACATTGGACCCGACCCAGTTTGGCTTTGTCAAGGGAAGATCATGCCTTTTGAACTTGGTCGACTTCTTCAAATAGTCACCAAGGCCATTGATGAGGAAAGGCAGTCCATACAGCCTACCTTGACCTTGCAAAGCTTTCGACACAATACCCCACTGGTATTGTAGAAAACTTACCAGCTTAAATGTAAACCCATATGTCACAAGATGGGTTGCAAACTGGCTTAAGGACAGAACTCACAGGGTTAGAGTTGCTGGCGCTGTGTCAGACTCCAAGCCGGTCACAAGTGGTGTCCCACAGGGCTCGGTCCTTGGCCCCCTATTGTTTGGCATCTACTTCTCAGAAGTACAGGCCAACATGGGAGGACTTTGGCTGACAAAGTTTGCAGATGACTGCAAACTGGGCCATAGTGGAAAGTGCATCGACACTGATATCCTTCAGAAGGGACTCACGGAAACAGATAGCTGGTGCCAGAGCCATGGCCTGAAGTTAAATGCCAAAAATGTATAGTCATACCCTTCGGGAAAAACAAGGTAACCCCAAGCTACCATATAGGTGGCAATCCACTAAGCACAGAAGAGGTTATCAGGGACCTGGGGACCCAGGTTGACAGTGGCCTTTCTTTGACACTCACATTGCTAAAGTGGTTAGAAAGACCTTCTACATTGCCCACCTGATCATGAAGGATTCACATCCAGATCTAGTGAGGTCATTGTTCCCTGTACTCTTCACTTATCAGACCAATGATCGAGTACAATGCCCCATTCGGGATGTATCTCACCCGACATCTGCAGCAATTGGAGAGACCCCAAAAGTTCCTCACCAAAAGGATAAAGGACTCCAAAATCTGTCATATGCTGCCAGATTGAAGAAACTCCAGCTCTATTCAGTCGCATACCGTCTGCTCAGAGGTGACATGTGCCTGACATACAAGGCCATGTCCAACCCGAATTAATGGACATGCTCCACCTCAAAAATCCAAATCCACCAAAACCACTAGAGCAAGCGACTTAAACCTTAGCACGGATATAAATAGGACGTGCTGGAGGGATAGATTTATCACTCAGAGACTCCCTATGCTGTGGAATAAAATCCCGGTCCATGTGAGGCAGAGCACCTCGCTGACTCTGTTCAAGAGAAATCTAGACCTGTGGATGGGAGATCGTAGGTTTACCCCGGGAATCATCTCTGGGTCACTGCTGGACAGAGGCACAACAAACTAATGGGCACAGTATTTTTTCATATAAGGGGTGGCGTAAGCCACAATAATTTGGGCTAGGCTTATAAATGCCTTAGGGCAGATAGCCTAGTATAAACCTATGAACCTATGAACCTATGTATTAAATCATGTAGACCAGCCATATCCACACAAACCCTGTTAAACCAACATTACTCCAAAGGCAGAAGAACAACACTTACATTCTGTAGTCATGTGTGGAACATCCCCCTCCTGTTTGTTGGCCTATCTCCACAGTGTATGTTGTTAGAGGTATATACCTCTACCATCTGTGATGCTGTTACCAAACATCAACATGAAGTCCTGATCACAGTGAATGAAAAGGGCAAACACCCACATGATGTTCCTAGTTATATAAGTGTGTTTCCATGCAGTTGGCTATAGGAATGTTACCACAGTTCTCCCGCATGCAATCAGCTGATTATGCTTCTGTATTTCTAAGACAGGTGAACTGTGAGTAACACAAGTCACATAATACTCCAGACACTGGCCAGTCTGCAGATAACCCTACAGGTGGGTGTTTCCTCAAACACATAACACTGTCATGACATGTATTAAATTACCACAGTTCTCCCGCATGCAATCAGCTAGTGGGGACTGCAATTTGTGCAGAGGCCATCAGCTGATCATGAACATCCCTTATAAACACAAGCTGCTGCCTAAGCAAAGCAGGTGAATTTCTCCACATCCACCAGAGAGGGAGTGAGAGAGACAGACAGAGACAAAGTAAGACAGGGAGGGGGTGGGAGAGTTAAACCTAAGCATGTTTCTGTCACATACTTACCAGTACAGGGTTTCAACCCCCTGCCTGACTATGTATTGCTATTATATGTCTATGCAGTTATTGCATGCACCACAGAGCTTATATATTGAAGAGCTATCCAAAGGTATATTCAATGGTGAATTACATCCACAACAGTGATCAAGGAGGGATAAGGTAGGTGTAATACACATGCCTGTGCATATGAACAGGTGGAAAGGTCGACACAGCCACACTCTCTCAGAGACCCACACACATTATCACAGTTGGCAGGGTAAGGATTAGACTACCTAACTAGTTTTCCACAATACAGTACAATGCAGGTATCACATGCACCACAGAGGTTACCAGGATGATATGTGGGCAAAGGGTATACCTGGATATTTGACATCAGAAGGCAAGCTTCAGTAGGCCAATGGGAGGTGTAGTGAGTGTGAATGGTGCCCAAATCATTATACTCCACACATACACACAGACACAGGTTGCCAGTACTGACATGCATGGGTGCATTACTTCACAGGTTTGTAATGGCTGACTGTGCCAGAAGGCTGTACAAGGTTAGGTAAAGGGTATACCTTGGCATCAGGCCACATGACAATGGTCTTCTGTGTGACTAAGGGGTGTAGTGTCTGGATTGGGCCAGACAGGTGGATATTGTATTCACTATCCAGTCATCTTGGTTACTATTGTGGGTGGCCAATGCTGTGCAATGCTTGCCATGTATGTGTTTTCTAGTCCATGACATGGACGGTGTCTGGAATGTGCACACATTCCACATGCATGTTCTGTGACATCTGGAAGTGTACCTGGGGTGTCTAGGGCATGTTGTGTACACAGATTGTTATCATCAGATGTGCCATTCCAAGTCTCATATGGTGAGAACTGGCAATGGACACCAGGTTGACCATGCGCCTACAATGACAGCATGATACAGGTATCAAATACAAATCCCTCAGTGCCACATGCTCCAAGGATCTAAACCTTGTCATCACAATGAACAAAACATGCTGGAGGGATAGGTTCCCGACCGAGAGACTCCCAGACTCTGGAATAGACTGCTCTACATGTCAAGCAGAGCGCCTCTTTGGCCCTCTTCAAAAGGAACCTTGACGATTGGATGGTAGATAGGAAATTCACCCTGGAGATGATGTCAGTCACCCTGCTAGACAGGGTTCCAGGGAAGTAAATATTGTGGGAAGAAATAGCCAGGGAATTTTTATGGCTAGGCTTGTATAGGCCCTAGGGCCGATAGCCTAGTACCAAGCTATGAACCTATGAACTCCTTCCCCAAAGGTGTATTTCAAAGTGAATGACATCAGCAGCCCTGCCAAAGTAGGGCATTTGAAATTGTAGTGAGTGTGACTAGCCTAAAAAGCATTGATACTTTCACAGACAGGCACACAGCTGCCACGTTTGGGATTAGAACACCTACCAAACTACTATATCACACTACAGCATTATGCATTTATAGGACACACCACAGAGATTACTGGTCTACTACTTCCCCATAGGTGCATTTCAAAGTGAAGACATCAGCAGGCTTGCCATAGTAGGGCAATGGGGAGTGCAGTGTGTGTGCATGGGCCATAACCCATTCATCTAGAGGCAGACACACAACACTCAGGCTCACACATGTTTATATTCCACAGGTACGTGTATACATCTGCTAGATGACTACTGACTTGTACGTCATGTTACAGTTAGCACAAGCACCATACACACTATAGTGCTGAGGGATACCAGAGGCAAATGTCCACGGTGATTGACATTTGCACATCATGTGGTTTTAGCCAATTGGATGTGTGCTGGGTGGGACAGGCCTCATGACGGGAGGCTCTTTGTCACTGTCACCCTCTTCCACACATCTATGTATGTGTATTTGTGGCCTGTTATAGTGTGTTGTCCTTGGATATATGTGTGTATTCCTATACAATGTGTGTGCAAAGCATGACTGGTACTGAGGAGTGTAAGCACTAACATCTGCGACTGTCAGATATGTATGGTCCGCTGTTGTTGACAGACATGGGCTTCATTTCTATGTGTGTGAGCATGCCCAGTATGACCTTTCAGTATTTTGTTGTCTGACATGGCCTTCATTTCTTTAAGTGTGGGAGCATGCCCAGTATGACCTTCTGTACTGAATGTGTGAATCCATTCCAGGTAGATTGTACTCCAGTGCAGACTTTTGTGTTCTACACCTACAGCTAGCAAACTGTTTCTGTGGGATATCTGTAGATCGGTTGACAATATGAGGTCAAAATGGGAAAATGATAGTGGGTTACTGTAGGTAATTGTGTCTGTGCTGCTTTTGCTACATGGTCCTGGTGTTAGCAGAGATATTCAGACATAAGTAATGTTTTACACTGTGATGTTTTATGTCATCAAGTACTATCAGGTATACATATTTGCTTGCAGTGGTGTCCTGGGGAACACAGGGTGAATGCAGCTGTGTCCAGTATTGTGGTCATCAGCCTACATATTCTTGCACAATCATGCCATTCTGGAGGGGAAGCTGCAGACACTTGCTGCTGGGATTGTGTAAATGGTTCAGCACCTTGGTAGAGTGGTGGCTGAGGATCCCATTCTTATACATCCATCAATGTGACAGTATGGCCATATCCTGCTGTGACCATACCTCACAGCTGTACAGATTCACACACATTACACAGAGACAGGGGTCATAATTCTGGACATTACCCCTTCACATTGTGGTTTATGAGTAAGTTTGTAGCCACCCATTCTTGTGTTTGCAGTCAGGGATAGTATGTTCACACTGCTGAGTTTCAGACTTCACAGACTCCATGCCACCCATGCTACTACCCCCCCCCTCTGTTATTCTATCCTCTTCCATACATTATGCAAACATTATCTGATATGTTCCCTATAGTTATCACCTCATCCCAGCAGTAATTTGGAGTTGGTCCACAGTTCATGCAGTAGGACATGGTGGACATGTTACTGAGATTTGTTCTCATGGCCTTGCATTTGGGTTCTGTGAACTGTGATATGTTGTTATTTGGGAGTTCAAGACATAACAATACATTAGCAGTATGGGTGAGACACAGGCCTTTGGCAGAGGACTGTAGGCCATTTGGAAGTGATGCAGGCTAGCTGTAGCAGGCTGCTGCATTATGTCACTCCTACAGTCCCAAACTGCAATACACTATATTCCCCTGGGGTGACAGGGTAGGTGTGCAAGATGCTCATGCCAATAGGTTCTGTCATTATTGATCCAATGGTGTGGTTGCTGGCAGGGTGTTTCTAACAGCTAGGGACAAACTTGCATGAGACACCTGTTCTGCATGCTGCATTCTTTAGTTATTGCCATACAGAGGTGGGTTTCATAGTGTACTCATTCCTAATAGCAGGGTTAAGACCGGAGAGGTACCTGTGGGTGGTGGTGGGGTGAACTGGGTGCATGTGTGCTATGGACACTACTTGCATCTGACTCACAGATATGTATGGGGCATTCCACTTATGCTGGCTTGTGCAGGGGCATCAGCTGTTTCTCAATACTTCATACCTATGACCTTTGTGGCCTGCCAGTGTTTTGTCAGATGATATTGGTGTTCCCTACTACAAGCCCAAATAATGTGCTGCTAAGCTGTATGACAATTCCAAGAGTGGGTCCATTTGACAGTTACATATTATACACTATCTGTCTGGGGTACTTCCTACTGGGTACTGCTTGTATGTCTGGGCCCACATTCATCCCATGTCCATCTTTCAGATGGTGACAAATATTACATCCAAACATTTACTATGGCTTACCGCTGGAATGTGTTTTGCTGGGAAGCATTCTTTTTGGCACTGGAATTGTGAGAACTTGGCTCTGGCATCGGCAGTATTGGCACATGGCCACCAGGGCAAACCTCAACATGCATACATACTGACCACTCTCACACAATATACCACACACACCAACCTAACACACACAGCCCTGCATATTGTACACATGCTACAATCTATCCTGCTACCTTGGCCAGCTCAGGTAATCTGTGATCCACTGTTATATCTACACATACATGTTACTAGATTTCTACATAGGATTGGGGGGGCACATCCGGCTGTTACTACATTTCTACATAGGATTGGGGGCACACCTGACTGTTAATACATTTCTACATAGGATTGGGGTGGGGGACTCACCTGAGTGTTACTACATTTCTACATTGGATTGGGGTGGGGGGGCACACCTGACTGTTACTATATTTCTTCAAAGGATTGGGGGAGAACACCTGACTGTTACTTCATTTCTACATAGGATGTGGGGGCATACCTTACTGTTACTACATTTCTATATAGGATTGGGGGTGCACACCTGACTGTTACCACATTTCTGCATAGGATTGGGGGGCACACCTGACTGCTACTACATTTATACAAAGGATTGAGAGGCACACCTGACTGTTACTACATTTCTACATAGGATTGGGGGGTGCACCTGACTGTTACTACATTTCTACATAGGATGTGGGGGGTGCACCTGACTGTTACTACATTTCTACATAGGACTGGGGGGCACACCTGACTGTTACTGCATTTCTACATAGGATTGGGGGGCACACCTGACTGTTACATTTCTACATATGATTGGGGGGCACAACTGACTGTTACTACATTTCTACATAGGATTGGGGGACAAACCTGACTGTTACTACATTTCTACATAGGACTGGGGTCACACCTGACTGTTGCTACATTTCTACATAGGATTGGGGGGCACACCTGACTGATACTACATTTCTACATAGGACTGGGGGGCACACCTGATTGTTACTGCATTTCTACATGGGATTGGGGGGCACACCTGACTGTTACTAAATTTCTAAATAGGATAGAAGGGCACACATGACTGTTACTACATTTCTACATAGGATTGGGGGGGGGCACACCTGACACTTGTACACATTTGCTATGACTGTACTGGTATTTCAGGTACTCCATTTCATTCTGTATGCAAACCTATTGTGCTGACTAGAGGCATATCAGTGTACTACAGGTCTTAACTTTGATTGACCTACATTTCAGTTTCTGACTTATTACCCTTCAGAACTAACATCCCACTGCCTGACCTGTTGTAGTCTGTCTGTGTAGTTCTGGGGGGGATGTTCTCCATAGCTATCAATCAGATGCATTAGCATAGACTTTGTTTGTGTTTGTCTACACCTGTCCTGCTGGCTGAGACTGTTGTTGGGTATGTGAGCCTTCCTGACTGGCATGTGTGTGTCCTATGGACACGCATGTGGCCCAGCACATTTCCTGCAGTGTGTTTTGTCACCTTGTCTAATACTGGCTACTATGGTGACACCAGTATCTGTTACAGATCTCATGCTGTCACTATAGGTGTCTACTATCTGCTGGCATCCCATTCAGCCACCTGATTCCCTTGCATGCTCACATCCATGCCATAGATACAATTAACAACACATACTACTCCATTCGGCATTTGGTAGGAAGAGGGACTTACCTTGTGGCTGTGCCAGTATTGAGGATGGTGCTGGAGGGCTGATTATGTTGGATGCACTTAGTACACTCCCTATACATGGTTAAGCACAGGTAGTGTCATGTTTGGCTCCCCTTTTACTGTATGTGTGAGTCAGAGAGAGGTGTCATTCCATGGGCTTCTACCCTGTCAGTGTATGTGCTATTCATTGCCTCTTTGCCACGGACTGGGCATACTGGTCATGCCTCCTTCTGCCTACTGGGGCAGGCTCAGGTTGTTCCTCCTCTGAGTAACTCTGTGCTTGTGCAAGTCTTGGCAATGGTGGAGGGCTGCATGGCCTTGCCCCATGCTGTCCCTGCTGCAACTGTTTCCACAAGATCATAATGTGTGGCATGGCACATACGATGACAATTTGGGTACATGTAGCTGGTGAGTAATGCAAGGCTCTACCAGATGTGTCCAGGCACCAGAACTGTGACTTAAGCATCCCAAACACATGCTCTAATTTGATTCTGGTCTGTGCGTGTGCTTCATTGTGGAGTTCTTGTTTGGGTGTGTGATGGGTATCATCAGCCACAGCTCCAGTGCGTAAATAGCATCCCCCTTCCAGGTCACGGTAAGGGATGTCCCCATTGGCAAATATCTGGTACAGCTGTATTGGAGTCATGATAGCTTCCAAGGCAGTCAGCGCACACATTCATTATAATGCCCTGGGCATCGCATATGACCTGGCAGTTGATGGAGGGGAAGCCCTTGCGGTTGATTTAGACCCTACCCCGCTCACTTTGTGGTGCTTTGATGCATATGTGCATGCAGTCTATAACAGCCAGTACCTCACAGTATTCTGCTATTTGGTGGAAGAGACACATGTTATTAACCAACGCCTCATGGGTGTTGTGGAAATATGCATGCTCACCGGCATGTGCTGACATGGCATCCAGGAACTGGTGGAGTACCCTGGGTGCTGATGCTGGTGAGATCCCCATGATATCCCCAGTTGGCCTTTTGAAGGTACCTGTGGCTAGCATTCTTAGGCCTACACATACCTTGGTATACACTGGGATGGGTTACCCTCTGTTGGTTCTGTGTGTGAGGTGTGGCCAGCAGAGCTCAACAGTTAGTTGTAGGAGGTCCCTGTCCACCCTATAGCACTCCACTATCTCCAGCTCATGTAGCCCCTGGTAGGTTAGCCTGGGTCTGTACTCTCTTCTCCTTTTATTTGCTGTGGGCTGGTCCTCAGCATTCTCATCCTCACCACCCTTAGCCTCTTCCACATGTTGATTTATGATAGCTGCTGTAGCCCCTATCATTTTGTTGCTTTTGTTTGGTAAAATTTCCCCACTTGTGTACACTGGTGGTGTAGAGTTTGTGGGAAAAACAGTGGGAAAGGTGTTTTCATAATTTATAGTGGTCTTCTGGGCTGGGCTGCTGCCTGTGTAATTGGCTGATTCTGATACATTTCACCTGCCAGCTATGCTAGTTCTCCTTTATTACATTCCTATTGCTGTTTTCCCTTCCCATTGCCTTCCTGTTTATGCCCGAGGGGGGGGGGGCACCATGCAAACACAGTGTTCAGATGTGCACAGAGCTGCTATTTCCTGGTTTACTTTTTTTCCCCTTTAAAACCTGGTGTGCGGTGCGCTCACCCATTTAGGCAATGTAAATAGTGCTAGGCAGCCTCAGACACATGCCCTTGCTTAGCTCTGCTAAGCTAAGGGCAGACCCGAGCACATGGATCCAATAAGCTTACAGTATGCCTGACACACCCCTCTATGATGTCAACTAGCTCTTAGGCTTTCACCATGGTCTTCCTGCACCTACCCAGCATGAGGGAGGATCTAGGATTCGGTATCATTCCCCTCATTTCCATAGGATTGTCTGCTAATGCCTAGTTACAAGTCCCACACTGAGCCTTCCCTCTTAGCAACCACTATTAACTGGTCATGTTGTCTTCTGCCTGCCATTGAGTATAATGGGAAAATTGTGATTTTGGATAGAATGATTATTTCAAGTTTTTTTTTTATTTTCGACCCGATCACATTTGTGCACCCGCTACCCTACACTTAAACAACTGAAATCGGCTAAAAAAAATAAAGTTTTTTTTTTTTTGCAACTGTTTTCCATGCCAATGGCAATACATTTGGCCATTGGCATGGTTTCCAAATAATATACACCCTTTATTTGGAGCTGTCATAGCTCCGTTTTGTAGTTTGCAGAAATGTACTCGGTTACTAACCGAGTACATTTCTGCAGACTACACTAGTCCTGCATGGCCGGCTGCCAGCTTTCTGGATTGCAAATTCACCTCATTTGCATGGTTTTTACCTGCAAATGGGGTAATTTGCATACAGGAGCTGTGTCTATGCAGGAATAGTGCAGGATCGCTCATGCACGTCCCGGGAGTTTATTCCTGGATCGCACGGTAGTCATATTGCCTCCAGCAGCTCCTGCACTATTTCTGCATGCTGTGTAGAGCTTGCTGAATCCTGGGTACTATATATAGAGGGTGCACAGAATATGAAGCAGCCATTATTCCTACAGTTGCCACCTTTTCAAATGGCCAGTGTCTGATTCTTTCCTACAAATGAGAATTATTGCATGAAACATATACCCACACACAATGCAAAGGACATGACAACACACACAGTTTTCATACATATTAATATTTGTGTACTATTTCAGTTGTTTATGCCATTTCTTATAGCATTTAGGTGTTTGAAATACATAACTGATTAATGCAACTCTCAAAGAAAATATATGATACAGTAATCTGCAAAACACAACATACTTTGCTGTTTAGGTTAAAGCCTTCAAGTAGTACAACAGTAAACAACACACTTGCTTTGAAGATAAAAATCAATCAGCACTTAATTAAAGATGTAGTTCAACAGCTGTCAATTACATTCTGTAGTCAACCCCCTAGGGGAAAAGTATCAGTTGTCATAATGTAAATGTATCCATTACATAACAATGCTTAACTTAAAATGTCACTATCACACTGACAAACAGAACTGTGTGCAAGACAGTAAGTTCTAGCCCACCACTGTCCCCATGGTGAAATGTATGAAAATGTACAGCCATGTACCTTTATGTTTCTTATTACTGATATTCCTCACATGTTGTAACAGCCTAGGTTAAAACATTTAATATCCCTCCCCCATAAAATGTCTTACAAGGGCATATAACAGTGTTCTCTATACACTGACCTCCAGACTGTACAGGGTCACACATGTCTTGCCCAGCTGTAGCTCTCATATATATGGACCCTACCCCACAACTTGTGTGGAAGTCCACAACATCACTGGAATGATAGGAATGTCAGCACTAAATAATAATAGACCATACCTATCAACCTCTTACTGTATGACATCTGAACAAAGTCTGGTGTATAGGTGGAGGACAGAGGCTGAAACACAGGGGCATATTTGAAATATTGCTGTTTTACACTGTGAAAGTTGCTGGTGTTAGAGGATTGATTGCAACATAGCCTTACTCAGGAATATGAAGTCAGAAACACAAATGGATGTTGCCATATACTGATAGCAATTAACGGAGAGAATGCCACTGATATGTCAGGGGCAAGACCTGTGTGGGGAACAGAGAAAACATAACAGCCAATCCTCTGTCCATCATGTGGATAGGCCCACAGTTGAGAGCTATGCAGACAGACTGCATTCCATGAAAAACTAGCATATACACACAAACCCTGTAAAACTAGCAGTATTCAATGCATATAACAGCAATACTCACACACTGTCCCTAGGTCTGGAACTTTATACAAACATGTAGTTGGCCTGTGTCCACAAGTCCTGTTGTAAGAGGTATTTCTACCTGCTGTCTATAATACTGCTGCCCCCACACATGAAGGATGTCTTCCATACAGGAAAGGTAAAGGGACAACACCCACATAATGCAGTTATTTATAGTAGTGGGTTGCTATGATATTGGCTATTGGAAGAACTACACAGCTGCCTGCATGCAATTAGCAAGCGGGGAACATAAATTCACTTGAACATGAGCATCACCTACAAAAGCCATACTTCAGCCTATTCAAACAAGCTCAATTCCAGTAGTGGGGAGAGAGAGAGAGAGAGAGAAATACAAAAACAAATCTCAAACTAAGAAATAAGAAACAGAAACATCCTGTACACAGAAGGAACCTGAAGATAAACCAGGTATATGAAACATGTAAGCATGTCATTGAATGTAGTACTTAGTCTGTAATAATGGGATAGATGATTATGAAAGATGTAAATGTGCCATCAATACTTGCTGTAATGATGTCTGCTGAACAAATGCTATGGACATAGAATCTGGCTCTGTCTGCAGTTGACAGGTATGTCCCACTGCAGACAGAGCCAGATGCTATGTCCATAGCATCTATGGACATAACATCTGGCTCTGTCTGCAGTGGGCCATACCTATCAACTGTGCAGATCTTCACAGAATGTCAAGATTTAGCCATTATAGTGTTTGTTCTGTTCCCCCAAACATCTATATTAGTCTGGCAAATAGCTGGAGATGGAAGTAATGAAGTCATGACAGACACGAGTTTCAGACCCCACCCCCTTCAGAACAGTTATGGTAATGCGAAATGCATCATGCTACAAACTTCATATGTATGTAATAGGCATATCTAGGATATGTCCCTATATACCCCCCCCCAATGTTAGGCTTTGTCCACATGTGATGCACTAAGAAGTGGATAGGTCAGGTCACAGCTAAGGAGCCTGATACAACCTGGGAAAGGACAGCTCACATATGGCAACCACTTGAGTGTCTGTGCCACTGCTAGGCCAGTTAATGGGATGTTGCCCATATCCATATCTTACTTGTGAATATGAGTATTATATGTGTTTGTATTGTAAATCTAGGATACCTATATAGGGCATGAGCATAGTAAAGCACTTTTGTAGATGTGTGCATTAAACTGCATGTGATATATTGAATTAATAACATTCAACTATACAGTGTTCTTCTGGACAATGTTCACATTTGTGACACATATCTGTAGTCATTTACACATATACTTGTGTTGTGGCAGCTATATTAATACTTTATCAAAATTGACTTCCCTGTTTTGGCACCCAGTGATGTGAACCAATGACCAGAAGTCCTGGTATAACAGGTTGAGATGTACAATTGAGCTGCAAGATTGTAAATGCAGTGTGCCATAATGACATAGGATGCAAATGTATGCCAGGTTTCCCCTGAGCATGTTTATGTATGCGAATGTTCAGCTGAAAGGCACAGAAGTAATAACATGGGTCGCAAGCAGTCTGAAAAATAGGATGTGCAAGTTGCACATGTGTGTAATATCACTGTTACTGCATACAACAAAATAAAATGTGTACTGCTACTGATTGCTGCATTGACATGACACATATGGGTGCTACAGTAGGCATGCTTATCAAGTGGTAATCAGAAAAGTGTACAACTGTGTTATGACCTACTGTCCATGCTCACCACTAATAGCTATATCAACACCCATATACACTGGATATCAAAGTGTACACACCCCTGTTGGAATGCCAGAGCTATGTGCTGTATGCCAATGAGACCACAGAAAGTCATGTCAAAGTGTTTCTCACCTCAAATGTGACCCATAACCTGTACAATTCTATTGAAAAAGAAACAAAGCTGTTTCATGGAAGGTGAGCAACCATTGCCAAGTGAAAATGTGATATGACGTTAGAGTACAAACCAAGACAAATGGATGCTGTGATCATATCAGTGTAAGGGTGTGCATACATTCAACTGCCTTACTGTACTGAATATTAATACCCATATGTTTCCACAGGACAGGTTGTTATGTTCCCTATTGAACTGAGCAGGCTATAGGACACATCACAGGTGGGGATTGCGTTGACATGTGGTTTGTGGGGTCATGTTCCAATTGCACAAATACCGTGCATTGTAACAGGGGTGTGTACACTTCATATCCACTGTAGCTGTATGGAATCAGCAGTACCTTACCTGTATAACCATCCTCCACCAATGATAGGGTAATCCCTCTTGATGGACAGCACCAAGACACAAAGCACATAATAGGTTTCTATAGTGGCTGTACAGGGACACATAGGTGCAGACCATAACTTGGAAGCAAGTGCACCTCTCTCTGAACAAGCATGGAGGTTCATAGTTGACTTCCTGTAAGGCTGACTATGACTAGAAATCAGACATATCCAAACCACCAAGGCCAATTGCAACCATGTCCACACATATGTACGTAGTCTCAGACCCAGTAACACATTTCAACCTGTACTGGGGGTAAAGCACACCGCATACACACATGCCATGGATACAGGCAACCTGCATCAGACAGGATAGGCAGGAACAGTGGCACCCTGTCAACAGCATTAGTACAGGGGGATATGCACATCACCCACACTCCTCCCCACATCAGTGGTGAGAATGGACAAAATGCCAACTGATGGCAACAACAGCAAGTGTCCATGGGCCATGAGAACATCACAGTTTGCCTCCTGCATGAACACAGGCATGTGCTCACAGTTCCATCACACACTACAGTCAAACACAAACATACCACCATTCACACACCATCCACATGGAAGATGACCACTGTCATCCCTCTACACAGAAATGAATGGTGAATAGTGGATTATGCCATTAAGTGTCCAACATTGGGTGGACTGGACAGGTCAGGCCCAAGAGTGCAATGCAAGATGTCAAAGCCATGATAGCTTACAGTGTTATGGTATAGTTTGGATTATTTGCAAGTAATATCCACTGTTGATGTGCATGTGGACAACTGTATGAGGTCATGTGACTTTTTTACTGCTTATGTTTTCCAGGTACAATGTCCCGGAAACGTCTGCCCGCATTCATAAACCTGGAAAACGATGCAGTCATCCAGTACCTCATCATGCATCATGCCATCCTCTTCAGCTGGAGGGCCCAGGATCTGCAGAAGAGGACAGTCCTCTGGAATGAGCTCATCCACAGGGTAAACGATGTCAGCCTGCACAACCGAAATTATGAGCAGGTGTGGCATTGCTGCAGAGATCTGATCTGCCATGCCCATCAGTGTGCTGCTGCAGTTAGGAGGGAACAACTAGCCACGGGTGGGTTCATGACATCCAGCCTCCACTGACACATGCTGAGGAGCTCCTCTCCAGCCATAGGGCACCCACCCACCAGCCAAGCCAGCTGGCTGAAGACAACATTGTGGAGGTGGATGCCACCCACACAATGGACGAGGAGCGTGCAGTTAAGACCCCAGGGCACATTACTAAACCATTGTTGCTTATTCATTTTCATCTATAAAGTATCTACATGCATATGTCAGATAAGATAGTCTTTTGCTGCAGTGTAGTAATGAACAGATGTGCATAATCTCTATGTATTGTGGGTTTGTACTGCCAATGTGCTGAAATGCTGCTCCTACCCTGTACCAATGTCACAGGTGTGGCTACTGACATTACTTCTCTCACACAACTACTTAGGTCCCTCTGGTATACAACTGGGGCAGCAGCCTGTAGCTGGTGAGTATGGAGTTGTTTTGGTCAGGTTTGCCAATACACCGGCCATGTTATGTCCGTGCTATTTGCCATGCACACATTTAACACACCTACCCATAATGCATGCTGTACATGCTCACTTATTGTTGGTGTTAACTGCACTGCATCACAGTGGTAATCATGGTGGCATATCTGAAGGGTATGTAAGAGTCCTGCAGTATACCTAACAAGCTGTAAGTGCAAGATGTGTGGACAGAGATGAACATAATGGTGGGACAAATGGCCGACAGGAGGGACATGTCTGAAACATTACCCTTATACAGTGGCTACAACAATGTATACCCCACTATTACAATGGCAACTGCTCCTGATATAAACAATGGCAAATCACAATACAACATTCCGCACCTTTTACAACCTGTAATGTGATCCTAACATGAGCAATGAATGTGTAATATGGAATCCTATGTTAGGACAACAAATATGGGGAATACATACTTAACAAACAGTGGGAACATATGTGTGCATGCACTCCAAATAACATATTGTGGAAGCAGCTTGTGATGTACTGAAAGCATTCACTCTTCTCGAGTACACACCTTCCATCAAGTACAGGGCTTCAGTGTCACACCAAGTAATGGTCTGCTGTCCAAGAAATATGTCCATGACATTTGCCCACTCAACTGCAACAGAGGCAGCCGTGGCTTGCACACATCTTACACACCATGAAATGGATCCCATATCTGAAAGGTAGCACTCAGGAGTGGAAAAAGTAGCTTTACCTCACAATTTCATATACCATGACTAACAGTGCAGACAGCCATGTATGTGGGTATGAAGTATGGGACAACATTGATGTAGAAAATAAACAGATGCCCATCCAAACAGATGACAAAACATATTGCAAACTGGTCATGGAGGCTAACCAGAAACATGCAGCAACACTAATGGATTTGCAGGAATGTCTAGCAAGTACTGCCTGTGCAGTACCTGTGTCAACAATTGCCCGTATACTGCATAAGTGTGGCCTATGGGTTAGGGTAATCAGACGGAAGAGTTGTCCCACATGATACATCATCCAGGGCTCTCTACAGGTAGCATAAGCATAACATTAAGTCTCCCAAAGACATGTGTTGCAATGAATAATGGTGTCATGAGACTAAAGCTCAAACCTACAGACAGTATTCATAAAGATACTTGTGATGCACAAGCAACATCTCACTCCACCTTAGGGCCACCATCCCCAATATTTAGCTTGCTGGTGCCAGTGTACACCTTTAGGTTTGCTGTTCATTAGCTGGAACTAGGCCAGTAGACATGGTGTTTGGAATTTGGAACACTGCACAATAACACTCATGTGTGGCTCTTAGTTGTCAAGCATCAACAATAAGGCTGAAGATGGGGAGGGTTTTCAGTTTGAAACACAACAGTAAACTAATGAATACATCCAAAGCTTGCTAAGAATGGCTGTATCTGAATGCAGTGAAGGTTATGAATTGTGCCAGACATAACCCTGACTCTACAGCAATAGTGAAGCCACTGTGTGACCTCCAAGGGCTGTGCACATGAGCTGACCTTGCAATCTGGCAGATATGGGGACATTTGTAGGGCAGAGTGCCCAAATAATGGCAAGTGAAGATGGGCTATGTTAGTATACCCCTTCCAGGAATAGTGACTGCTGTAGTACACTTAACAGGTGCTTCAGCATACCATTGTGTTAAGGGTGTGCACACTTATGCAAACCACATATTGTATGCATCTCATTTAGCATCTGCACGACTAATACATTTGTATGATACTGCATTGGATTGCACAGGTCATATGTCACATATCAGGTGTGTGTAATGTTAACAAATGTATTGTGGCCCCAATGCATATCATAGAAGAGGCTGGCATGTCAACAAGGGTGTGTACACTCCTCATATCCACATTAAGCTTTGAAGGCTGTCAGTGTAACTGGATTTTATTGCACATACATGCACTGCTGATGATGAGATCTGCAAATCAAGGGACAGGCATTAATTACTGACATCAGTCCTCATATCATCCCAGGTTTGTGTCAGACAAACACATAGGTGCTGTGAGCAACAGAGCAAATATAACTGCCACACATACACACATTCAGCAATGGTGTGTACACTTGTGAGGTATGGTGCACTGTACATGCCAGTGTGCTGTACACGTGCACAGCAATACCATGTACATGGGTGCAGTGTGTTCCAGTGGAAGGGGCATCACCTACTAACACAACTCATGCATCACAGAGATGCATAAAGTCAGTAACAATGATTGAGTATGGCTGCAGTGCATGCTGTTGAGTGCCATATGTCATGGATGCTGACTGTTGGGTAATGAGAGGTCTGTGTAATATCTTTGTGCCACCTCACCTGTAAGTGTGTGTGTGTGTGTGTGTGTGTGTGTGTGTGTGTGTGTGTGTGTGTGTGTGTGTGTGTGTGTGTGTGTTTGTAGAAGTAAACCATAATATAATGCACAGGTCTTAATTTACATTTCTTGAATGCCCCTCACAGGTGGCGAGGTAGGTCAGGGTCCCTCCTGCAGACAAACTGATGTTAGTATCCATACAGACTCTGACAATGATGATAGGCATAGTGAGGCACAGGCAGGGTTGTCTGGGGCTGAATCTGTGCCATTGGTTAACATCTCACTTTTATCCACCCCCATCACTGCACACAGTCACAATGCCCATACATACCCCATCAATAGTGGCCATAGATGAGGGACAGTTGGGGGTTAGTGGCATGGGACAGGAAAGTGTGGTAACTATGGCAAGTGTGTCTGTATACAGCAGCCATAGCCAGATGACCGACGAGGTACCACACAGGCAGATGTACAGGGGTGCTCATAGGAGGGTTGCTGACAATCATGCCCCTGGCAGAAGTGCCACAGCAAGTGTCACCAGATGCATGTTTTGGGCCATCATGGAGGCACAGGCACATATGGAACGTTACACCAGAGATAGTCTGAGGCTCCAGAGGGCTACTCTTCCTGCTGTACGTGACAAAATCTGTGATCTTGCAGGTGCCCACCATTATTTTGCAGATGTTATGGAGAGATGGTTGGGTTGGATGATGGGAATCCTCGACTATGTGGTGGCTGTGGTAGAGCATGTGGTGGGAGTAGGGCATCAGTCACATGGACGTAGGTCAGCAACACCAACAGGTGGAGGTCTACGTGGATGTTCAACAACTGACAGCCACTCCCATAGTGGCAGTACCAGCACCAGCACTGCAGGGGGGATGCTGTCCACAGCACAACACAGCAGGCCACATGCACATGATCCTGGCCAGTTGCAACAGGAATGCAGATCCAGAGGACAAGTGTCATCATCAGGGGAGAGTACCATAGCTGGGCTTCTGCATGGTAGAGCCTGTGGAACACCTGGCAGTCACAATTCCTATGTCCATGGCTGGACATGGTGAACTGTACACCCTGCCATGTATGGTCTGCAGCTGTCCAACAAACTCCTGTATAGGGCAGCCACATGGCAGAAATGTGTGCATGCATACACACACACACATCACCAATAAACTAGGGTACTGCCATACCTACACACACCATGCCTGCACAGCCCATTTAATAAAGAAACCCCTAACCCACACACATGATGTCAACAAAATGGCTCATCCTAGGCCTCTGGCAAACCCACAACACACCCTGTGCACATTATGATACCTATGCCACATCCCTATCATCCATACAATCGATGCAGGGACATGCTAATATGGTTCTGATGCACAGGGCAAATGTACTAAGGTTTAGCAATGTAATGTTGTTTAATGTGTTTTCAGCTGGAATGATTAATGCTTACACATCATGGTGTGTAACTGTCCAGCCATGATGCATCATAGCTGTTATTAACACTGACTGATTGTGGTCTCCATAATGTATTCTGTTCGTGTCTATGTGTCAGCAGGATGGTGGTCTGCTATCCTTTCCTACAAGGGGTGTGGCACTGTGGAGACACATTGACTGTGTCATATACCGGGTACAGCTGAACACAAGTAACAGGTCTGTATAACAGTTACTGCATGTGCCACATGTCTGATAGGTCTGAGAGGTGCATACAGGTGAGTGCATGGTGGCTGATGTAAGCAGCTCTTCTACAGTGGACAATGGTAAGTGTACTGGGTGGCACACACCAAATGTTTGTGAATAACACACACAGAGGCTTTGGTGTTGACGCAGTACACAAAGAATACTGTTCACATGGATGTACTTCATTTTGCAGTGAACTCATTTTAGTCTATGTAATTCCACCAAGACCAAATTCCCAAAACATCACATCAGTAAATAATCAGTCAGCCAGTTTAATGTCATTGTCAATGGTACTGGAGGGTATATATCCTCTTCCCCAATGCAATTCAATCCTGGAGTTGGTAAACATAGGTGTGCTGGTGTGGGGTGCATTCCAAGATTGTGGTCATCTAGTGTACACCCTCCGCACAGAACTCCCTACCTCAGTTACAGCTCCATTGGAAAATTACATCTTTTAAATACCAATTTCTATGGTCTGAAGTAAAGGGGTAAACTATTTTAACTTTATTCTTCTGGATCAGTGGTCTAATTAGTTCTATCTGGACAAAGAACATCTTATTTACCCTATTATTGGGATAGGAGTCTGAGCCACATGTATCCAAAGGGCCTAGGATCTATCTCTGCATATTCAGTATTCCGAAAGTTGGGTATGGCAAATGAATCAGATACGATGGAGATACAAACTACTAAAGCTAAACCATCAATAATCTTTTCCCCAGAAAAAGAGGTAGTCTCCAAAAGACAGAAAATCAACAAGCAAACATTGGAACCTAGTAAAACAAGCGCTAAAACTAAGACTGAACCTAACTTTCACCTAGATGAACTCAAATTAGCGCTTCAACCTATCCAGCCTGCCATACAAGGATTTTCTGAACAACTTGCCAAGTTTGGAAACACCATCTACCAAATTGTAGACAGAGTGGACACCCTCGAACATAAGACTCAGGCTAATGAATCTTTAATCCAGACCCTATCTGAAGAGCTTCGTGCCAAAAATACATCTTTAACTGAACTTCAAGCAAAATTAACGGACCACGAGGCAAGAAGTCGTCGCAACAACATACTTATCAGAGGACTCCCTGAAACTTATGAAAACCATGACCTACTAACCACAACCAAGCAGATTTTTTAATTACTTTTGTGGTAGGAAGGTTATTCTACTGATATAGTTGTGGAGAGAGTGCACTGTGCCATGCACAAATGGCAGGACCCCTCTGCTCCACGTCAAGTCTACACCAGACTGTTAAACTTCCAAGACACCCAAAAAATATTATTGGCTGCTAAAAAACAAAAGTCCTTTATTTGGAATAAACACAAGCTTACTTTCTTACAAGATTTGCCTCTCTCGATCAAAACAAGCAGACAAACATTAGCTCCGTTTTGTGCTGAATTACTTAAGAAGAACATCAAATTTCAGATGCGGTATCTGAGCACTCTAATATTCTTCTACAATGACACAAAATATGCTATTAACACTCCGAAAGAGGCAAAGGAGGCATTTCTTAAAGCCTTCAACAGTGTCCCTGTGCTGTAATATACCTTATTGTTAAAACCATACCAGCTAAGGTTTTTATCATGGTATTACACTCACCGGATAGTAGGGATCTATCCCCCAATCACTTCTTTAGTGATCATTTGGGCTTTCCAGGCTTGCTTACTGATCGATATTCCAATTTTGGTTTATTTGTGGGCCGCTCAACCTCCGAGTAGCTAGGAAACATATTGAGGCTGGATCTGGCTGTCCAGGGGGTCTTTTGTTGATTTGCGACTTCCTGCTATTCTCACGCAGAATCTAGCCCCTCTGTTGTCAGCACCACAACCAGTTCCTCCTGGCTTGCCAGTTTTCAGCCCTGTGCCTGGTTTATCATCACCTGCATACAAAAAGCCTTCTGTAGGTTCTCAAGTTATTTAGTAAGCGACCTCTCTGCTATCGGAGCCTTATCTCCTCATCAGGTTGGAAATTGTGTTTTGCTTTGGCTACAAGCACCCTCGTCAAATAACACTATTTCCCTGCTGTGGGAGCAAATCTGTCAAGTATCAGTCACAATTCATTGAGAATTCAACATCTTCATTAAATACTTTAAGATGACTGCGTGTCGCTTCAGCGGTTGTACTTTGTACAATAACTTCTTCTCTTTGGCGAACTCCCTGATGCTTAGTAGTGCCTAAATTAAACAAGTCACTTCGACATCCTGCCTTATCTGTTGTGTCAGGGGCATCAACAGTGATGACTAGTACAGATGTTTAAACTGGACAATTATTCTGACATCCTGCCTTTATTATTGAGACTGGGTCGTCATTAGTTTATTCACCTACTTTATTAACTAGTCTATATTGTATTTTCTCTGCTGGGTTAGAGAACCCTTAAGTCTAGATATGCTTCAAAGTTTGGGGATGATCAAGAACTGTTTAATTTATTAATTCCCTTCTGTTTACAACAGTTCTAACTTGGTGTATTCTTGCCTTGCCGATATGTGATTTCAAAGCTTAGTTTGTACAAGCTGTATTTTGGAGATTGTTCAATACAAAGTTTATATACTTAGGCTTAGGGTTTATATTATCCGGTCACTTTTGTATCGATCTGTTATCATCTTTTGACAGGATATTACCTACCTAAATAGACTCAATATTTCTTTTCTGAATGATCACATTTAGATTCAACTGTGTTACTTCCTCACTGGAATCTATCTATGATAAACATTATTTAGTTTGGAGTTAGTGATTCTAGATCATATCATTATTAGACCTAACAAATGTTATATGTCGAATGTTACGGATTTTGCCTAGGTTTATCCTATAATATTGTTTTGATAGAAAGTTATAACTTACAAGGTTAAGACATCTACCTATTAGAGAGTCATTTTACTTAATACCAGGTTTATTGTTACTTATGTCTATTAAAGACATCCATGCTTATGGAGTCTACCACTCACTGTCTACATTCTTGTCTGCCTTCTCTTTCTCTCTTTCTCTTTCCTGTCTTCTGCCCTTCACACTTATTATAGTTATATTATTATCTTAACTTTACCTAGTGCTGTTGTCAAGCTGTTTTATCCACACATAAATAATAAGGGGTATTAATGTATACTTGTTAGCTTTATTCTCTTTTCCTTTCCAAACTTAGCCACTGTCCTCTCACATACTATATCTTATTTCCCTAGTTGGAATAACCCTAGCATCATGTATATTGGATCTCTTGTTAGTCCATCTTATAAGCTTTAGCCAGTGCCAAAGTTTCCCTATCCCCTCATTATTAACATAAGCTTACCTATTTGTTTCTTACTTTTAATATCCTACTGCTTTTAGTGGTGGGACTCAGATGTATGGTGATAGGGTTCTAGTATGATCTATTTTTGGATGATGATTGTTATGTATATATGTACAGTATTATTGTCTGTTTCATTTGTCCTTCTCAAGTTATTATTTGTGACAGTTTCTTATAATGTGTTTCTATTACTAGTTAATAACCTATATTATTTTTGCTTCTATTTCTGTACTTCTTCACTTAAGGGGTTGGGTGGTTAGGCACCGGGTTATATTTGAAGGAGTACTGTGCTACCCTTACTGTTGGTAGTTTCTATTCAGATATTAGAAGATTGATGTGGATCTCCATTACTTTTCTATACCCAATCTTACACTGCACCCCCTCCTCTCATATGGTTCTGATACCTTATCCGAGAAAAAGGATTAATCAAGCCTCAACCCTATTGATCTGTATGTTAGTTAACATGGCTAGGTCCATTGATTCATGGAACATAAGAGGCTTACAAAATAAATCTAAAAACTCTCTTTTTTTGCATTTGTTGTTCAAATTGCAGGCCAATATTTGTTTTTTTACAAGAAACTTATATGCGTAAGGAAGACTGGTCGAAATAAACTAAAAGAAAATGGATAAGATCTATAATTGCTGCAGGTAATAGCTCTAACTCAAAAGGAGTGGCTATCAAAAATGGTAGATGGTGTTATTTCATATCTCAATTTCCTAACTCTAGTAAACCAATCCATTTTTTTAATCTTTATGGTCCATGTGCGCAGCAACAAGTCTTTATATTAGAAATCTATAACATTCTTTGCACATTCCAGGTTCACCAACTTATTCTAAGTGGTGATTGGAATGCTGTCATAGATCCTAGCATAGATCGCACCAGTAATTCTCCCTCGTACAATTTCCAAGTCTCTTTAGCCCTAGAGGAACTGATAACTGACTTCAGCCTTATTGATCCTATTTCATTTAGTGAGTTTTTAACTAAAGATAAAATATACACATATTATTTGAAATGCTACAACACTTGGTCGCGATTAGATTTCTTCTTAATTTCTGAATCCCTCTCTAATTTTAAGATAAACTTCACTGCAGAACCTAGGTTTCTTTCTGATCATGCAAGAATTTCCCTCAATATTTTGTACACATCAAAGGCACCTTCAACCCCCCTCTACAGCAACTGGACACTAAATAACAACCTGCTCCGTAACAAGGATATAATTCAAGAAACTAAAGAAATCCTAACAGACTTCGGCTCTAATCTTGAATTCTCACAAATCCCCCTAGATATCGAATGGGCGGCCTGTAAGGCCAAACTGAGAGGCTTGCTGATCAACAAGGCCTCTTATTATAAAAACTTTACAAAATTAAGGAAACTAATCTGATCTCAAAACTCTCTGACTTAGAAAAGAAACAAAGATCAAGCCCAGACTCGGGCCTAGATAAAGTGATTAGTAGTACTCAAAAAGAATTACTGGAACTTCATCAACAAAACTTTACCTTGTTTGAACAAAAACTTATTGCAACATATTCAGAGTGGGCGCAAATCCCTTCTAAAACTCCTGCAAGAATAACAAAAAATAATCAATGTACTCCCAGAATTTCCATTTTACAATACCAAAATAAAATGTATAAATCTGACTCAGAAATAATTCAGCTGTCTTATTCCCTTTACTCAGATGTATATGGCAGGAAGGAAGATTCCTCTCCTAACTCGCATATGGAGAGCTTCCTGAATATTATAAACTTCCCCTCCCTGAATGAAACTCACAGATCCATGCTTTCTGCTCCGCTGAATCTTCAAGAAATCCAAGAGGTTATTACCAACCTCAAACTAGGCAAATCCCCTGGTCCTGATTGGTTTACCTCTGATTTCTTTAGGGTCTTCAATCTAATAATCTCCCCCATTCTTTTAAAGGTATTCAACTTCATTATAAAAAATGGAATCTCGGACCCACATTGGAACACCTCGAAAAACATTCTGATTTTGAAAAACAAGCAAGATAAAGAAGATCCCCACAAACATAGACCTATCTCTTTAATAAATTTTGACATAAAAATCCTATCGACTATTCTGGAAAACAGACTTAAAAAATTATGCCCTCTTTAATTTCCCCGGACCAGGCAGGTTTTATGTCTCATAGACACACTTGGGATAACTCCCTAACCTTTGACTCCTTAATTCAATTTACAAAAAAAGATAAAAGAACCCGATCTATGCATTAACCCTTGATGCTTCCAAAGCCTTCGACAGAGTTAATTGGGATTTTCTGTTCCTAACCATTTCTCACTTTAATATACCCAGTGCTTTCTCTGATATGATTAAAATATTATATAAAGACTCATCCACTTATCTCTATGTAAATAAAAACGTATCTAAATCAATTAGGATTACAAATGGTACAAGGCAAGGTTGCCCATTATCCCCCTTTCTTTTCAACATCTTTATTGAACCATTCTTCTTTTATATTGCTCAGAATTCTTTACACTCAATCCCCAAAGTTCTAAATACTAACATAATGTTTTCTGCTTTTGCAGATGACCTCAATTTATATTTTCAATATCCCAACACAGACCTGTGTAAAATCATTAACACTATTAATAAGTTCTCGAAGGCTTCAGGATATCAGATCAACCATAAGAAATCACGCATCTTTCCTATTAACCCTGTAAGTCATAAATCTAATTACTTTTTGGATTCTCCCTTTCAGACAACTTTCAACATTAGCTATCTTGGTATACATTTCGAACATAACCAAGCTTCCATGCTCGAAAATAACCTACTCAGAACATGGTCTAAATTTTACAGGACCTTCGTAGATGGGAACTAATGAATCTATCTCTTCTATCCAAAACTGTGATAGTGAAGATGAACATCTTACCTAGACTCCTTTACCAATTTAGCACCTCAAATCATATGATATCTAATACTCTTTTCTCTAAGATTAATAAAGAATTAGCCAAATTTATGTGGTTTCCTAAATCAGTTAGGATATCGTACTCTAAGTTAACATACCCAAAGAGTAGGGGTGGTCTAGGATTACCTAACTTTCAACTTTACTATACGATTATTTGTGCAAATAGAATTTTGTCCATCTCTAAACTTAATCAGGGAGAGTATAACTCTTCCCCTACCTGGATGAAAATATGGTATCAACATGTTCTAGCCAATAAAATTAATCCCAAAGCTTTTCCCTTTCTTTCTCTGGATGCTGTCAACAATTCCAAATTATCCAGCACCCTAAAACATAAAATGAGGTTATTCCAAAATCTGATAAAAAACATCAACCTTGATAAAGTTCTTCCTTTACTTCAACCTCTTCATTTAAATCCTAATATTAAGATCAAACAATTTGATGATCAATCTCTCTGACTTTCCTCTCATTAAGGATGTTGTAGTATGGGACATTCTCAAATATAAGGACAAAACACTTTCTGCCCTATGCTTAATTCTTAAGGACAGGACCCTAGTTAAAACTTTAGGTACTCATCCCAAGTTTACATATAGAAGAGGGACTAACCTTAAAAATCTGGTGGAAAGATCTACGGATAGAACCACAAAGAAAGTAGTAGGAATGAGAAAATGTGAGAGGTGTCAACAATGTAGATATATGTACTTGGACAAGACAGTTGAGATCAACAATAAGGTTTATTTTCTAAAAGGGAACTATAATTGTGACTCTAAAGGAGTCATTTATGTGGCTCTCTGTGAGGACTGTCCTTCTTTTTACATAGGAAAGACGGAGAGAAAATTTAAGAAAAGAGTCTATGAGCATTTATATGCAATGGAGAGGGGAGATGTAACAAATGCACTTGCCAAACATGTTCTTGAATGTCCTGATCATAGTTTTAGATTTTGTGTAGTACAAGTAATAGAAAACAGACTTAGGGGAGGATCCTGGCAACTGCATCTTGAAGAGCAGGAACTCTTTTGGCAGTTGAGAATGGATGCACACTTTCCACCAGGACTTAATGATGTAGCATCAATTAGATGTATACTTAAACTTAAAGCACTTTGAAGGTAAAAGAACTTAATTGTATATAGGTAACATTACCTTTATTATTATTTTTTAAAAAATTTCAAAGTGCTGTTAAGGTAGTTTACTATTTCTATCCAGTATTGGTTAGGCATAAAGGACAAATAGGGTTAAATATCTATTTATTTATTTATTTAGCGAAAGAGTTTAGTATTTTTATTATTCTTTAATAAGTAGTATTTGCTTGAACTCTGTTTAAATATAAGCTTGTTGAACCATTGCTAATCTCATTGTGTAGATATTTTGGTGTGGTAGTAAATATATTTAAAATTTAAAATTGAATAATAACAGTTTTTCAAATTTTAAAGTCATTAACACTTTATCTTATTGTATGTATAGTATTTTTAACATTAATTTATAGAGACTCTTGATTTTGGATGATGTTAAGTTGAGTAGTGGGAGGTCCTTCCATGGCTCATTATCTAATAATGTAATTAAGTATTTTTTGTATTTAAATTAAATCTTGAGCATGGTTTTTCTGTCTGATGAAGGTTGAGCAATTGGCTTAACCGAAAGCGCTTACAGTTACTGTCATTAAAGCCCGTCCCAATTTCTTCTAAGCTGTTTCCTTGCATTTTGTGTTTTTATCAGTTTTCTACTTTGAGTTTGTGTTCGTATTCTTGCCTTACCGATATGTGATTTCAAAGCTTAGTTTGTACAAGCTGTATTTTGGAGATTGTTCAATACAAAGTTTATATATTTAGGCTTAGGGTTTATATTATCCGGTCACTTTTGTATCGATCTGTTATCATCTTTTGACAGGATATTACCTACCTAAATAGACTCAATATTTCTTTTCTGAATTATCACATTTAGATTCAACTGTGTTACTTCCTCACTGGAATCTATCTATGATAAGCATTATTTAGTTTTGAGTTAGTGATTCTGGATCATATCATTATTAGACCTAACAAATGTTATATGTCGAATGTTACGGATTTTGCCTAGGTTTGCCTAGGTTTATCCTATAATATTGTTTTGATAGAAAGTTATAACTTACAAGGTTAAGACATCTACCTATTAGTGAGTCATTTTACTTAATACCATGTTTATTGTTACTTATGTCTATTAAAGACATCCATGCTTATGGAGTCTACCGCTCACTGTCTACATTCTTGTCTGCCTTCTCTCTATTTCTCTTTCCTCTCTTCTGCCCTTCGCACTTATTATAGTTATATTATTATCTTAACTTTACCTAGTGCTGTTGTCAAGCTGTTTTATCCACACATAAATAATAAGGTATTAATGTATACTTGTTAGCTTTATTCTCTTTTCCTTTCCAAACTTAGCCACTGTCCTCTCACATACTATATCTTATTTTCCTAGTTGGAATAACCCTAGCATCATGTATATTGGATCTCTTGTTAGTCCATCTTATAAGCTTTAGCCAGTGCCAAAGTTTCCCTATCCCCTCATTATTAACATAAGCTTACCTATTTGTTTCTTACTTTTAATATCCTACTGCTTTTAGTGGTGGGACTCAGATGTATGGTGATAGGGTTCTAGTATGATCTATTTTTGGATGATGATTGTTATGTATATATGTACAGTATTATTGTCTGTTTCATTTGTCCTTCTCAAGTTATTATTTGTGATAGTTTCTTATAATGTGTTTCTATTACTAGTTAATAACCTATATTATTTTTGCTTCTATTTCTGTACTTCTTCACTTAAGGGGTTGGGGTGGTTAGGCACCGGGTTATATTTGAAGGAGTACTGTGCTACCCTTACTGTTGTTAGTTTCTATTCAGATATTAGAAGATTGATGTGGATCTCCATTACTTTTCTATACCCAATCTTACACTGCACCCCCTCCTCTCATATGGTTCTGATACCTTATCCAAGAAAAAGGATTAATCAAGCCTCAACCCTATTGATCTGTATGTTAGTTAACATGGCTAGGTCCATTGATTCATGGAACATAAGAGGCTTACAAAATAAATCTAAAAACTCTCTTTTTTTGCATTTGTTGTTCAAATTGCAGGCCAATATTTGTTTTTTTACAAGAAACTTATATGCGTAAGGAAGACCGGTCGAAAGAAACTAAAAGAAAATGGATAAGATCTATCATTGCTGCAGGTAATAGCTCTAACTCAAAAGGAGTGGCTATCAAAAATGGTAGATGGTGTTATTTCACATCTCAATTTCCTAACTCTAGTAAACCAATCCATTTTTTTAATCTTTATGGTCCATGTGTGCAGCAACAAGTCTTTATATTAGAAATCTATAACATTCTTTGCACATTCCAGGATCACCAACTTATTCTAAGTGGTGATTGGAATGCTGTCATAGATCCTAGCATAGATCGCACCAGTAATTCTCCCTCGCACAATTTCCAAGTCTCTTTAGCCCTAGAGGAACTGATAACTGACTTCAGCCTTATTGATCCTATTTCATTTAGTGAGTTTTTAACGAAAGATAAAATATACACATATTATTTGAAATGCTACAACACTTGGTCGCGATTAGATTTCTTCTTAATTTCTGAATCCCTCTCTAATTTTAAGATAAACTTCACTGCAGAACCTAGGTTTCTTTCTGATCATGCAAGAATTTCCCTCAATATTTTGCACACATCAAAGGCACCTTCAACCCCCCTCTACAGCAACTGGACACTAAATAACAACCTGCTCCGTAACAAGGATATAATTCAAGAAACTAAAGAAATCCTAACAGACTTCGGCTCTAATCTTGAATTCTCACAAATCCCCCTAGATATTGAATGGGCAGCATGTAAGGCAAACGGAGAGGCTTGCTGATCAACAAGGCCTCTTATTATAAAAACTTTACAAAATTAAGGAAACTAATCTGATCTCGAAACTCTCTGACTTAGAAAAGAAACAAAGATCAAGCCCAGACTCTGGCCTAGATAAAGTGATTAGTAGTACTCAAAAAGAATTACTGGAACTTCATCAACAAAACTTTTCCTTGCTTGAACAAAAACTTATTGCAACATATTCAGAGTGGGCAAATCCCTTCTAAAATTCCTGCAAGAATAATAAAAAATAATCAATGTACTCCCAGAATTTCCATTTTACAATACCAAAATAAAATTTATAAATCTGACTCAGAAATAATTCAGCTGTCTTATTCCCTTTACTCGGATGTATATGGCAGGAAGGAAGATTCCTCTCCTAACTCGCATATGGAGAGCTTCCTGAATACTATAAACTTCCCCTCCCTGAATGAAACTCAAAGATCCATGCTTTCTGCTCTGCTGAATCTTCAAGAAATCCAAGACGTTATTACCAACCTCAAACTCGGCAAATCCCCTGGTCCTGATTGGTTTACCTTTGATTTCTTTAGAGTCTTCAATCTAGTAATCTCCCCCATTCTTTTAAAGGTATTCAACTTCATTATAAAAAATGGAATCTCGGACCCACATTGGAACACCTCGAAAACCATTCTGATTTTGAAAAATAAGCAAGATAAAGACGATCCCCACAAATATAGACCTATCTCTTTAATAAATGTTGACATAAAAATCCTATCGACTATTCTGACAAACAGACTTAAAAATATTATGCCCTCTTTAATTTCCCCGGACCAGGCAAATTTTATGTTTCATAGACAAACTTGGGATAACTCCCTAACCCTTGACTCCTTAATTCAATTTACAAAAAAAGATAAAAGAACCTGATCTATGCATTAACCCTTGATGCTTCCAAAGCCTTCGACAGAGTTAATTGGGATTTTCTGTTCCTAACCATTTCTCACTTTAATATACCCAGTGCTTTCTCTCATATGATTAAAATATTATATAAAAACTCATCCACTTATCTCTATGTAAATAAAAACGTATCTAAATCAATTAGGATTACAAATGGTACAAGGCAAGGTTGCCCATTATCCCCCTTTCTTTTCAACATCTTTATTGAACCATTCTTCCTTTATTTTGCTCAGAATTCTTTCCACTCAATCCCCAAAGTTCTAAATACTAACATAATGTTTTCTGCTTTTGCAGATGACCTCAATTTATATTTTCAATATCCCAACACAGACCTGTGTAAAATCATTAACACTATTAATAAGTTCTCGAAGGCTTCAGGATATCAGATCAACCATAAGAAATCACGCATCTTTCCTATTAACCCTGTAAGTCATAAATCTAATTACTTTTTGGATTCTCCCTTTCAGACAACTTTCAACATTAGCTATCTTGGTATACATTTCGAACATAACCAAGCTTCCATGCTCGAAAATAACCTACTCAGAACATGGTCTAAATTTTACAGGACCTTCGTAGATGGGAACTAATGAATCTATCTCTTCTATCCAAAACTGTGATAGTGAAGATGAACATCTTACCTAGACTCCTTTACCAATTTAGCACCTCAAATCATATGATATCTAATACTCTTTTCTCTAAGATTAATAAAGAATTAGCCAAATTTATTTGGTTTCCTAAATCAGTTAGGATATCGTACTCTAAGTTAACATACCCAAAGAGTAGGGGTGGTCTAGGATTACCTAACTTTCAACTTTACTATACGATTATTTGTGCAAATAGAATTTTGTCCATCTCTAAACTTAATCAGGGAGAGTATAACTCTTCACCTACCTGGATGAAAATATGGTATCAACATGTTCTAGCCAATAAAATTAATCCCAAAGCTTTTCCCTTTCTTTCTCTGGATGCTGTCAACAATTCCAAATTATCCAGCACCCTAAAACATAAAATGAGGTTATTCCAAAATCTGATAAAAAACATCAACCTTGATAAAGTTCTTCCTTTACTTCAACCTCTTCATTTAAATCCTAATATTAAGATCAAACAATTTGATGATCAATCTCTCTGACTTTCCTCTCATTAAGGATGTTGTAGTATGGGACATTCTCAAATATAAGGACAAAACACTTTCTGCCCTATGCTTAATTCTTAAGGACAGGACCCTAGTTAAAACTTGTAGGTACTCATCCCAAGTTTACATATAGAAGAGGGACTAACCTTAAAAATCTGGTGGAAAGATCTACGGATAGAACCACAAAGAAAGTAGTAGGAATGAGAAAATGTGAGAGGTGTCAACAATGTAGATATATGTACTTGGACAAGACAGTTGAGATCAACAATAAGGTTTATTTTCTAAAAGGGAACTATAATTGTGACTCTAAAGGAGTCATTTATGTGGCTCTCTGTGAGGACTGTCCTTCTTTTTACATAGGAAAGACGGAGAGAAAATTTAAGAAAAGAGTCTATGAGCATTTATATGCAATGGAGAGGGGAGATGTAACAAATGCACTTGCCAAACATGTTCTTGAATGTCCTGATCATAGTTTTAGATTTTGTGTAGTACAAGTAATAGAAAACAGACTTAGGGGAGGATCCTGGCAACTGCATCTTGAAGAGCAGGAACTCTTTTGGCAGTTGAGAATGGATGCACACTTTCCACCAGGACTTAATGATGTAGCATCAATTAGATGTATACTTAAACTTAAAGCACTTTGAAGGTAAAAGAACTTAATTGTATATAGGTAACATTACCTTTATTATTATTTTTTAAAAAATTTCAAAGTGCTGTTAAGGTAGTTTACTATTTCTATCCAGTATTGGTTAGGCATAAAGGACAAATAGGGTTAAATATCTATTTATTTATTTATTTAGCGAAAGAGTTTAGTATTTTTATTATTCTTTAATAAGTAGTATTTGTTTGAACTCTGTTTAAATATAAGCTTGTTGAACCATTGCTAATCTCATTGTGTAGATATTTTGGTGTGGTAGTAAATATATTTAAAATTTAAAATTGAATAATAACAGTTTTTCAAATTTTAAAGTCATTAACACTTTATCTTATTGTATGTATAGTATTTTTAACATTAATTTATAGAGACTCTTGATTTTGGATGATGTTAAGTTGAGTAGTGGGAGGTCCTTCCATGGCTCATTATCTAATAATGTAATTAAGTATTTTTTGTATTTAAATTAAATCTTGAGCATGGTTTTTCTGTCTGATGAAGGTTGAGCAATTGGCTTAACCGAAAGTGCTTACAGTTACTGTCATTAAAGCCCGTGCGGATTTCTTCTAAGCTGTTTCCTTGCATTTTGTGTTTTTATCAGTTTTCTACTTTGAGTTTGTGTTCGTATTCTTGCCTTACCGATATGTGATTTCAAAGCTTAGTTTGTACAAGCTGTATTTTGGAGATTGTTCAATACAAAGTTTATATATTTAGGCTTAGGGTTTATATTATCCGGTCACTTTTGTATCGATCTGTTATCATCTTTTGACAGGATATTACCTACCTAAATAGACTCAATATTTCTTTTCTGAATTATCACATTTAGATTCAACTGTGTTACTTCCTCACTGGAATCTATCTATGATAAACATTATTTAGTTTTGAGTTAGTGATTCTGGATCATATCATTATTAGACCTAACAAATGTTATATGTCGAATGTTACGGATTTTGCCTAGGTTTATCCTATAATATTGTTTTGATAGAAAGTTATAACTTACAAGGTTAAGACATCTACCTATTAGTGAGTCATTTTACTTAATACCAGGTTTATTGTTACTTATGTCTATTAAAGACATCCATGCTTATGGAGTCTACCGCTCACTGTCTACATTCTTGTCTGCCTTCTCTCTCTATTTCTCTTTCCTCTCTTCTGCCCTTCGCACTTATTATAGTTATATTATTATCTTAACTTTACCTAGTGCTGTTGTCAAGCTGTTTTATCCACACATAAATAATAAGGGGTATTAATGTATACTTGTTAGCTTTATTCTCTTTTCCTTTCCAAACTTAGCCACTGTCCTCTCACATACTATATCTTATTTTCCTAGTTGGAATAACCCTAGCATCATGTATATTGGATCTCTTGTTAGTCCATCTTATAAGCTTTAGCCAGTGCCAAAGTTTCCCTATCCCCTCATTATTAACATAAGCTTACCTATTTGTTTCTTACTTTTAATATCCTACTGCTTTTAGTGGTGGGACTCAGATGTATGGTGATAGGGTTCTAGTATGATCTATTTTTGGATGATGATTGTTATGTATATATGTACAGTATTATTGTCTGTTTCATTTGTCCTTCTCAAGTTATTATTTGTGATAGTTTCTTATAATGTGTTTCTATTACTAGTTAATAACCTATATTATTTTTGCTTCTATTTCTGTACTTCTTCACTTAAGGGGTTGGGGTGGTTAGGCACCGGGTTATATTTGAAGGAGTACTGTGCTACCCTTACTGTTGTTAGTTTCTATTCAGATATTAGAAGATTGATGTGGATCTCCATTACTTTTCTATACCCAATCTTACACTGCACCCCCTCCTCTCATATGGTTCTGATACCTTATCCAAGAAAAAGGATTAATCAAGCCTCAACCCTATTGATCTGTATGTTAGTTAACATGGCTAGGTCCATTGATTCATGGAACATAAGAGGCTTACAAAATAAATCTAAAAACTCTCTTTTTTTGCATTTGTTGTTCAAATTGCAGGCCAATATTTGTTTTTTTACAAGAAACTTATATGCGTAAGGAAGACCGGTCGAAAGAAACTAAAAGAAAATGGATAAGATCTATCATTGCTGCAGGTAATAGCTCTAACTCAAAAGGAGTGGCTATCAAAAATGGTAGATGGTGTTATTTCACATCTCAATTTCCTAACTCTAGTAAACCAATCCATTTTTTTAATCTTTATGGTCCATGTGTGCAGCAACAAGTCTTTATATTAGAAATCTATAACATTCTTTGCACATTCCAGGATCACCAACTTATTCTAAGTGGTGATTGGAATGCTGTCATAGATCCTAGCATAGATCGCACCAGTAATTCTCCCTCGCACAATTTCCAAGTCTCTTTAGCCCTAGAGGAACTGATAACTGACTTCAGCCTTATTGATCCTATTTCATTTAGTGAGTTTTTAACGAAAGATAAAATATACACATATTATTTGAAATGCTACAACACTTGGTCGCGATTAGATTTCTTCTTAATTTCTGAATCCCTCTCTAATTTTAAGATAAACTTCACTGCAGAACCTAGGTTTCTTTCTGATCATGCAAGAATTTCCCTCAATATTTTGCACACATCAAAGGCACCTTCAACCCCCCTCTACAGCAACTGGACACTAAATAACAACCTGCTCCGTAACAAGGATATAATTCAAGAAACTAAAGAAATCCTAACAGACTTCGGCTCTAATCTTGAATTCTCACAAACCCCCCTAGATATTGAATGGGCAGCATGTAAGGCCAAACTGAGAGGCTTGCTGATCAACAAGGCCTCTTATTATAAAAACTTTACAAAATTAAGGAAACTAATCTGATCTCGAAACTCTCTGACTTAGAAAAGAAACAAAGATCAAGCCCAGACTCTGGCCTAGATAAAGTGATTAGTAGTACTCAAAAAGAATTACTGGAACTTCATCAACAAAACTTTTCCTTGCTTGAACAAAAACTTATTGCAACATATTCAGAGTGGGCGCAAATCCCTTCTAAAATTCCTGCAAGAATAATAAAAAATAATCAATGTACTCCCAGAATTTCCATTTTACAATACCAAAATAAAATTTATAAATCTGACTCAGAAATAATTCAGCTGTCTTATTCCCTTTACTCGGATGTATATGGCAGGAAGGAAGATTCCTCTCCTAACTCGTATATGGAGAGCTTCCTGAATACTATAAACTTCCCCTCCCTGAATGAAACTCAAAGATCCATGCTTTCTGCTCTGCTGAATCTTCAAGAAATCCAAGACGTTATTACCAACCTCAAACTCGGCAAATCCCCTGGTCCTGATTGGTTTACCTTTGATTTCTTTAGAGTCTTCAATCTAGTAATCTCCCCCATTCTTTTAAAGGTATTCAACTTCATTATAAAAAATGGAATCTCGGACCCACATTGGAACACCTCGAAAACCATTCTGATTTTGAAAAATAAGCAAGATAAAGACGATCCCCACAAATATAGACCTATCTCTTTAATAAATGTTGACATAAAAATCCTATCGACTATTCTGACAAACAGACTTAAAAATATTATGCCCTCTTTAATTTCCCCGGACCAGGCAGGTTTTATGTTTCATAGACAAACTTGGGATAACTCCCTAACCCTTGACTCCTTAATTCAATTTACAAAAAAAGATAAAAGAACCTGATCTATACATTAACCCTTGATGCTTCCAAAGCCTTCGACAGAGTTAATTGGGATTTTCTGTTCCTAACCATTTCTCACTTTAATATACCCAGTGCTTTCTCTGATATGATTAAAATATTATATAAAAACTCATCCACTTATCTCTATGTAAATAAAAACGTATCTAAATCAATTAGGATTACAAATGGTACAAGGCAAGGTTGCCCATTATCCCCCTTTCTTTTCAACATCTTTATTGAACCATTCTTCCTTTATTTTGCTCAGAATTCTTTCCACTCAATCCCCAAAGTTCTAAATACTAACATAATGTTTTCTGCTTTTGCAGATGACCTCAATTTATATTTTCAATATCCCAACACAGACCTGTGTAAAATCATTAACACTATTAATAAGTTCTCGAAGGCTTCAGGATATCAGATCAACCATAAAAAATCACACATCTTTCCTATTAACCCTATAAGCCATAAATCTAATTACTTTTCGGATTCTCCCTTTCAGACAACTTTCAACATTAGCTATCTTGGTATACATTCGAAGATAACCAAGCTTCCATGCTCGAAAATAACCTATTCAGAACATGGTCTAAATTTTACAGGACCTTCGTAGATGGGAACTAATGAATCTATCTCTTCTATCCAAAACTGTGATAGTGAAGATGAACATCTTACCTAGACTCCTTTACCAATTTAGCACCTCAAATCATATGATATCTAATACTCTTTTCTCTAAGATTAATAAAGAATTAGCCAAATTTATTTGGTTTCCTAAATCAGTTAGGATATCGTACTCTAAGTTAACATACCCAAAGAGTAGGGGTGGTCTAGGATTACCTAACTTTCAACTTTACTATACGATTATTTGTGCAAATAGAATTCTGTCCATCTCTAAACTTAATCAGGGAGAGTATAACTCTTCCCCTACCTGGATGAAAATATGGTATCAACATGTTCTAGCCAATAAAATTAATCCCAAAGCTTTTCCCTTTCTTTCTCTGGATGCTGTCAACAATTCCAAATTATCCAGCACCCTAAAACATAAAATGAGGTTATTCCAAAATCTGATCAAAACCATCAACCTTGATAAAGTTCTTCCTTTACTTCGACCTCTTTATTTAAATCCTAATATTAAGATCAAACAATTTGATGATCAATCTCTCTGACTTTCCTCTCATTAAGGATGTTGTAGTATGGGACATTCTCAAATATAAGGACAAAACACTTCCTGCCCTATGCTTAATTCTTAATGTCAATAATAAATACATGGTTATTCTCCATCAATTACGAGAATTAATCTCATCAAAATTTGCTTATCTTCCAGCCAACAGTCAGGATATCACCAAACTCTGTGAGATTATATATACGGTTTCAAGTTCAGAGAAAATGCTCTCTAAATCATATAACCTTTTGAACTCTATAATACACAATTCGGTCTTCCTCTTCTCCAGGTATTGAGACAATCATGGAACCCTTTTACGGAGGCACAAAAATTATCTGCTATAAAAACTACCTTAGAATTATCCCCATTTAAAAAATTAATTTACACACAATTAATGATTAAGAACAACTCGTATTATACACCTTCTGTGCCTAATAGTTTTTCCTGCAAGAATACCCCCTCCTGTACGTGTTGTTCCTTCCCAAAATCTGACTTCCTACACATAGTCTGGTTCTGCAAATATTCCCACAAACTTTGGTCTTGATTAAAAGTACTCCTCGAGAAAATGGGTTACCACAAATCTACTCTTTCTTGGGAAATTGCGATCCTTCACATACCCAATATAAAACTTTCTAAATTAGAATTGCACGTACTAGTCATTCTTTGTTATTAAATTATATATCACTAAAAATTGGGTGAACCGCACCAAACTTTGCTGGAATAACTTCAAGGAGATGGCCCTTACATATATTTCAGCACAGAAGCTTATCACGAAAGGACCTAGGAAAAGAGCCTTCTTTGAAAAAGTTTGGAAAAGTCTATTCGACCTAATTCTTTGCCACTAATTTGGCTCATAGCTCCTATCTCGCATTTTGGTATAGTTCTCACTTTAAGCTTAACTTGGAGAACCACTGATATCCCTTATAACTCCGACTTTCCTCTTCTAATCCATCTCTCTATATGGTAGCACATTTGTTTGTAAATATTGTACATACTTTAGTGTGTTTTATAGGTTTAGGTTGTATTATGTTTATCTGCATATTCATGTCTTCATGTAATGTTCATCTAATCATTTATGTGAAATAAATAAAAAGTTATTTGAAAATAAAAAAAGGTGTGCTGATGTGGGTGGCACAGCCCCCCACTTTGGAGGGTGTGGGGTGGTGTAGAACCACACATAGTGTGATTAACAACTAATTAACCTGTTAACATAAACTATACAGTGTAACAGCACACTAAGTGGGGGGATACGCACAAAAATAACCCCAATGTGGGTGGTTGTGCCCAAAACAACCACACCCAACTATATACCAAATCCAGGATTGCTGTACAGTTGTACAGTAGGGAATAGGGCATTTACACATCCACTACTAGTTTTGATGGAATGAATTTCCACAAGATGATTGCTTTGAAATGTTACCTTTTGCCAGTTAGGTCTCGGACAAATGATCTCCTGGGACATATATTTTCTGCAAACTGAAGTAGATCCCTTCACATGCACAATCACTTACTTGGCAACACTGAGAGTAGAACCCCTACCTAGGTAGTTATTGCTACTAATGTGTTTGGCCATAATTGCACACACTACAGAGCTTTTAGGGTGAGGTATGTCCCGAGTTTCCTGTTAAGTGAAGAACATCACCAGGCCTTGCACAGTATGGTAATGTAGGATGTACTGGGTGTTAATGAACAATGCATAGTATGACATACTATCTTATGCACATTGACAAACACATACAATTATAGATACATTTGACAGATCTGGTTTAGCAATGCTAACTACCTTGTCAGTGAATCCATACTGTTACAGAGTTTTTGCACACAGCACATGCATCATTGGGCTGGATAGTGCAATCAGTTACCTGTATAGTTGATGGTGGCAGTGATCCTCATACAGTGGACCTTGGGACACGTACTGGGGGCACTATGGTGTAAAGACAGTATACCCAGCACCCACACCCCACATTAGATATTGTACTCACTGAAACCCATGATAATGCTTCATAGGTGAGCTTCAGAAGTTAGTACTAGGCTAACTGCCCTTGAGGGCCATTTTAAGGCTAGCCAATTACCCCTTTTGAGAATCAAACCCTGCACCTTCTGTTTATAAGGTGAACACCTTAACCATTATGCCAACCTCCCAACCCCCCTGACATACCCACAAACACACATTGACCGGGACTGCAATACAAACCCTTGTCTATCTAATCAGTGCTGCTACAGGGATATGCATTTATTGCACATGCCACAGGGATAGTAGGGTGAGGGTTTGTCATGGGTCTCCTAATGTCAGCAAACATCACCATCCCTTATAATGTATGGCAAGGTTTATTGTATTTGGAGAATGTGGCCTCAGAATGCTGTCTTCTACAAATATGCACGCTCACACACAATTGCACACACATACATACACTTGGCTGGACTCAGAGGGTAACCCATGCCTATCTACCCATTTATAGAACAGTGGTATGCTGGTACTGCAATCTCCTGGCAGCCCATAGCGTGAAGAGTGTAACAAGGTACATTTAATGTCAATTACAGCAGCAGCCATTTCTAAGTATAGCAATGGGGGGTGTTGTGGGTGAGATGACCCTCAGAGTATTTTCAACTACAATTTTACAAACACACAGACACTGTTATTCTCAGTAATGCACGCTGACACATTTGTCAGTACTGAGGTCCATAGGTGCAGATGTTCCTAGGTGTGCACCATGCTAATGTCCATGGAAAGATGAGAAGAGTAGGGCATGTGGGTACACTGGTATCATGCCAACTGACATTTGTCAGCAGGCTATCAACCAATGCCATTTGAGTGATCCCCAGGGTGACAGTTAAATTCAATATCCAATCATCTGGTTTTGTCTTGCAGAGGGCCAGTGAAGTGCTCCAGTTGACATGTATGCTACATATATTACATAACATGGCCAGTGTCTGGGTTAAAGACCTGTTCTGTTGACTGTGGTAGTCTGGTTGAGGTATCCATAACATGTGGTGCATAGAAAGTGGGGTTTCCTAGCTGTGGCAGTCATAACACAGCTGGGCATACATGTCAGTGTCAGTCAATCAGAGATTGCCTGTAAGCAGCCAAGATGGATACCTGACATCTGCACATCTATACAGAGGACAGACATAAATTATCTACCCAACAGGTTATGCATTAGGATGAATGTTTTGACAGATAGATGTCTGACACTGATAGCTAAGCCATTGCTACATGACAGCAGTCCTCAATGGCATGTCCTAAACACATAGTAGTCTACAGTTAATATCAACATATCAGATCAATATCCAATAGGAGATACATACCAACATACAGCTCACACACCAAGAACACAATAGTCAGTACTCACAGTCCAGTTTTCCATGCAGGGGTGTATGGTTCCAGTACTTCAATCTGCAATCTACTCTTACTTGGAAAAGCACTGTTAAAAGTAGTAACATAATGCTACAATACATGCAAGTGTGACTGCATATAACCTGGGATACTACCCATGTATGAAACACATACACAGAGAAAAGACTGTGGTACTAGCCATGAATTTAGCTTCGTGCAAACCCACTTAAAGCTGCTCAAAACTGCCTTAACCACTCTGTAGCCAACAGTCCTTGTTCTGCCTGGCAACAAAATAAACAGCCCTTGCAAGTCTTGAACCCAGGACACTCTAGACTATAGTCATAGCACTTAATCACTAAGCCATCTGAGCTGTAGAAATGTTGGTTTCTTTTTCAAATATATCATTCAGTACAAGCACTGAATAGTAGTGAACAACTGCTTTGACTACTACAATTATTTAATACTTGTTAGTGAAAATAGTGTTGAATCGGTCTTTCTAGATCTAAATATACACATAGATAAATATGGTGGGATACATCTGAGAAGGTATATACAACACTCATGTTTACACATAAGGATATGGATATATATATATATATATATATATATATATATATATATATATATATATATATATATATATATATATATATATATATATATATCTACATACATATGTAGATATATGTATACATGTACATGCACACTTATATATTTATTTATGTATATATATATATATATATATATATATATATATATATGTGTGTGTGTGTGTGTGTGTGTGTGTGTGTGTGTGTGTGTGTGTGTGTGTATAACATATGCCCATAATATGTAGTGGAGTCATAACTCAGCACCATAGCTCACAATGTCTTAGTGCAAGGGAATGTAATCTAAGAATCTAAGTATTGCAGTTATAAATGTAGAATGTTGCTACAATAACAGGGATTGTGTCAACAGACATGTTGTGTAGGATGGCTCTTCTGAAACTGACATGTACGCCATTCTTACTGAAAGACAACATAAAATGATCATAGTTAAGTATCACACAAATCACAGTAATGATCCTGTGGAATACAACAGAAATATGACCAATAAACGTGGACAGTCTGAAACAGTCTGGTCAGTCCAGAGGTATACACTGAACTCCTTAGTGCAAGACGTGTGGACCAAGCCTGACAAAGGGAATGTTTACAGCCATGAAAATTGGGATATATCACAAATACCGGAGTAGATAAGCTCACACATTTGATGCATTCACACTCTCCCGTCTGTCCTAACACATATTATTCGATCCAAAATACGATCACAACTTCAAATGCAAAGGCCACACACCAAACCTTGGAGGAAACTCCTTTTATTTCACCGACTGAGCGCTTTCACCATAAAATGGCTTCTTCAGAGTCAGTGTATTACAAAAATCTTGTACAATATATAATCAGTTAATAACCTCATCAAGTTATTCAATTAATTAATTAGTCATTTAAAACAACAGACCTCAAAAAAACTTTTTAAAGTTCTTACACCAATTCATTAATCACTTTTAAACTGTCATTGTAAAAATTATAACACATATATATGCGTACACATTATATGATTCATAACATTCTATTTCAAAGTAAAATTAAAAATTAAAAATTATGATTTTATAAATTTATAATCAAGTATGTTTTTTGTTTTATCCATTGTAATATGTAAATTAAATATTTTGCCCTCAAATTACTGTTGTGCCAATGTGTTATATAATACTAGCCTTGTATTTCAAAACTGGTTTTATCGAAATGTAGTCATTTATTCCAGGGTATCTAGTGGCATTTAATCTAAATTGCCACATCGTTTCCAATAATGCTACCCTGTTTCCTACATCACCCTCCTGATCCAACATTACCCTGTCAATCACAAAAAATACAAACTTCTTGAATTCCCTACAGTTGATGCTGTGAACATAGAGTGCATTGTGGGAATCCTTGTTCTTTATAGCTCTTACGTGCTCCATCATCCTATCACGTAACCTACGGGTGGTCATACCTATGTAGAATGCCTCACAGGTAATGCATAGACTCACATATACTACATTCTTGGTGTTGCAATTACATTTCCCCGGGCAAGGTAACGAATACCCCCACCCTTTGACACATATGTTAGAGCCTTCTGCTATATACCTGCAGCTTCTACAGTGACCACACTTGGACATTCTTGATGTCTTAATTTTGTCCTCACTTTCTAAGATCCCTTTCAAATTGTTCCCCTTACTATATACAATCCTAGGTTTGATACCTAGAATACCCTTGATGGCATCACTTAAACAAAAATCCCACATCCCTCGTAATGACTTGACTATTTCTTCACTTCTCTCATTGAATTGCAGCACAAAACATGCTCCTAGTTTTTCCTTTCCCTGTCCTTCTTGGTTAGTGTCTAAAGTACCTTCCACTCTTAAAATAGGTGAGTATGCAGAACCTCTCTGTTTATAAACCTCCTTCTTCAATCTTAACAACAACTCCAACGGGTAACCCCTGTCCATGAACATACCAATCAATTTGAACATCTCCTGCTTGAATGTGCATTCCTCACTAACTAACCTGGACAACCGAACCATCTGTCCTTTTGCCACCCCTTTTCTCTGATGGAATGGGTGGCAACTCTTGAAGTGTAAGAGGGAATTGGAATAACTATCCTTCCTATGTATGGAACTAGTCAAACCCCCTTCCCCCTTTGCCAAAGCAATGTCCAGATAGTTAATGTTGTCCTTGTTCCACTGGTAGGTGAACTTCAAAAAACTAGTGGTTTGGTTTAAATGTTCAATAAACTCAATTGCCTGCAACTCGTCACCCTTCCATATGATGAGCAAATCGTCCAAGAACCTATTGTATAAAATAATGTGCTCCATGAACCTAGTTGGAAAAACAAGGGTTCTCTCCCAAGTCAAGAGTACCATATTGGCAAAGACAGGGGCACACCTAGCACCCATGGCTACTCCTGAGCGTTGTTGAAACGTCTCCCCCTCAAACTTCAAGAAGTTGTTCAACAGAACAATTTCCATAAGTTCACAAATGACATTAATTCGGTCCTTGTCCACATTGCTACTAGCTAGCAAACTCTCACGGAACATCTCCAATCCCTCCCTGTGGGGTATAGTAGAAAACAGGTTCACCACGTCAACCGTTAAAAAACTATACTCCCAATACTCTTCCTTGATGTTTCTCAACCTTTCAAGACAATGCCACGAATCTCTAATCACATGAGGTGCCTCATCCAACACCCTTTTACACATAAAGTCCACAAAGGATGCCAAGGGTTCCGTCTTGGAACCCCTGGCAGCTACAATCGGTCTAAACTGTAAGTTAGACAAACCCTTGTGGACCTTAGGGATCCCAAAGATGTTGGGTAGGGCTGCATTCTTGACCATCAAGTAGTCATACTCACTTTCTGAAATGGCTCCTTGAAAGAGAGCATCACTCAAGAATAATTCAATTCTTCTATAAGCGATGTTGATTTCATTCCTCGAAACCCTCTTGTATGTTTCATTGTCCTCCAAAATGAACATCATGCATGCAATGTAGTCAACCTTGTCCATCAAGACCATTCCACCCCCCTTGTCCGGTTTCATACACCTAGCACCCCCTGTTCTTTGAAGCTCTTTTAACAAGGACCTCTCCTGTGCCCCTAAGTTGTCAACTGATGGATGCTTAGTTCTACAAATTCTCCTGAACTCAAAGTCCAGAAGCCTTTCAAGGGCCGAAACCTCACTACAAGGTGGGGGAATGAACGTACTACGCCTAGAAAGGGTTTTACAACTGGTGTCAATGTTGTTGTTATCCCCCATGTGGTTCTCGTGAAAGTAAATTTCTAAATTGAGTTTTCTTGTAAATAATCTCAAATTGACTAATAGTTGTGCTGTGTCCAATTTGAAATTTGGTACAAAATTGGTACCTTTCGTGAACAAATCAAAATAAGTGTCATCAATAATCTTGTCAGTATAGTTATAAATAAAATAATCACTCTTCTGCAATACTTGACATACCAACTTAGATACACTACTATCAGTATTGTTGTGAAGCAAATCAATGTTAGGTGATTCGGGTACAACATTCACTAACTCAGTCTCATCTTCATAGTTGTCATCTAAAATTTCATCCAAAACCAGTTCCTCCAACACATTGTTATTTGTCATAACCTCACCATCCATAACTTTGTCAATCTCAGTTAGTATTAGTGTCTCCCCATCCATTTGTTTGTCTTGTGTAATTAAATCCACACCCCCATTTACATCTTCCATGTCATTTTCTTGTCTCACACAATAATGTGTTTGCATACTGAAAGAGCACCTTCTACAATCACCAGTCACCTTAACCAAAGGTACAACATGGCTCCCTTCACCAAATCTGACAAGGTCTTGACCAGAGCCGCAATCAGTTAAAAAAGCTCGTAGTTTTCTTCCCTCCCCCACCCCCTGCGGGGTGTGTCCATAAAAGTTGTTAGCTGTTTCTTGTTTTGTAACCTCTTGGACCGACGTGGCCCCAGGGGTGATCCCAAAAAATCAACTTCCTCAAGAGTTACATTATCCCTCTCCATATTTAAAACCCTTGGTGTGTCATTGACTTGGTCAAAGTCACACTCGTTGTCATGAGCAACCCCTTGATTCCCTACATTCTCTTTGTAGGCATAGTGGAGGTGGGAACCACCCCTATTGGTAGATTTACCCGGTGGATAAGCTGTATTGTGGCCATAATCAGTTGTATCCCTCGCCAATTTCTTGGCCTTAATAGTCATACTTTTTTCCACAAAGCTACCTAGCTTCTTAAAAACATTTTTAAACCGGGCCTCATACTGAAAAAATAACAAGTCAGAATTAATACTATTGTATAACTGTAAGATGCTTTCCCGAATTACAAGCAGTTTTTTGTTATTACTCTTAATGATAATGTCCAATAATTCAAGTCCCGTTCTGTCACACAAAGCAACAAGTTCAGTATATTCATCAGTCCCAAAATCTATTCCCATCGGGAGCTTCCAAAATCTAAGCCCCTTAGGGACCTGGTTCAATTCTTTAGATCGTGTAAGAAAAAGATTGTCAAGTTGTATTGCTTTGTATCTAGTACATAGCTTCTCGTACCTGTTAATCTGTTCACTGAGGTTTAGAACACTTCCACGCTCCGCCGTACGAACAGCATTCCCAATGGTAAATACAGGTTCCTCGAACCATAACAACATATCGTCCAAGCAGCCAACACCATCCCTCCTAGAATCCACGGTAGGTTGCTCAAGTGGCGACTCCACTCTCCCATTCGGGGCTTCCGAGGATCCTTCACAACGGTTGGTGTTCAAACAAGAACCCGGAACAGCAGTTCTCTGTCCCGGTGGTAAACTGCATTCAACATCCGACTGTATTGCTCTAACAACCGACCTCTGCGTAGACGGCCAAACAGGCACGTTACTATCCAAACAGTTGTTCCTCTGCCGTGACGGCAGTTCAACCCCAGTGTCTGAAAGTGTAACTGATACAGCCGTTCAAGACATCAAGAATGTCCAAGTGTGGTCACTGTAGAAGCTGCAGGTATATAGCAGAAGGCTCTAACATATGTGTCAAAGGGTGGGGGTATTCGTTACCTTGCCCGGGGAAATGTAATTGCAACACCAAGAATGTAGTATATGTGAGTCTATGCATTACCTGTGAGGCATTCTACATAGGTATGACCACCCGTAGGTTACGTGATAGGATGATGGAGCACATAAGAGCTATAAAGAACAAGGATTCCCACAATGCACTCTATGTTCACAGCATCAACTGTAGGGAATTCAAGAAGTTTGTATTTTTTGTGATTTACAGGGTAATGTTGGATCAGGAGGGTGATGTAGGAAACAGGGTAGCATTATTGGAAACAATGTGGCAATTTAGATTAAATGCCACTAGATACCCTGGAATAAATGACTACATTTCGATAAAACCAGTTTTGAAATACAAGGCTAGTATTATATAACACATTGGCACAACAGTAATTTGAGGGCAAAATATTTAATTTACATATTACAATGGATAAAACAAAAAACATACTTGATTATAAATTTATAAAATCATAATTTTTAATTTTTAATTTTACTTTGAAATAGAATGTTATGAATCATATAATGTGTACGCATATATATGTGTTATAATTTTTACAATGACAGTTTGAAAGTGATTAATGAATTGGTGTAAGAACTTTAAAAAGTTTTTTTTGAGGTCTGTTGTTTTAAATGACTAATTAATTAATTGAATAACTTGATGAGGTTATTAACTGATTATATATTGTACAAGATTTTTGTAATACACTGACTCTGAAGAAGCCATTTTATGGTGAAAGCACTCAGTCGGTGAAATAAAAGGAGTTTCCTCCAAGGTTTGGTGTGTGGCCTTTGCATTTGAAGTTGTGATCGTATTTTGGATCGAATTCTTTGTTGGTTGCCCTTTGTTTTGGGACATTTCATTTATTTACATTTCACTTTTCGATTCCGCTTCATTACGTTTGGGCACTACGCTGGGCCAATGGAGGCTATCCTTAGAGAAATTTTAACTGGAGTGAGCAAGCTGCTCACCATGTGTGAAAACGGGAAGGTTCCGGAGATTGTCAGTCCCACTAGCTCAGAGGTTGAGCTATACACACTTCATTCCCCAGTAGCTTCTAACTTCAACAAACCTGCTAGGCAGGGGACTGGTTGTTTGGACACTGGTGTTTCTGTTTTGCCGTCGAAGAAGTCTACGGCTGTATCAGTTACACTTTCAGACACTGGGGTTGAACTGCCGTCACGGCAGAGGAACAACTGTTTGGATAGTAACGTGCCTGTTTGGCCGTCTACGCAGAGGTCGGTTGTTAGAGCAACACAGTCGGATGTTGAATGCAGTTTACCACCGGGACAGAGAACTGCTGTTCCGGGTTCTTGTTTGAACACCAACCGTTGTGAAGGATCCTCGGAAGCCCCGAATGGGAGAGTGGAGTCACCACTTGAGCAACCTACCGTGGATTCTAGGAGGGATGGTGTTGGCTGCTTGGACGATATGTTGTTATGGTTCGAGGAACCTGTATTTACCATTGGGAAGGCTGTTCGTACGGCGGAGCGTGGAAGTGTTCTAAACCTCAGTGAACAGATTAACAGGTACGAGAAGCTTTGTACTAGATACAAAGCAATACAACTTGACAATCTTTTTCTTACACGATCTAAAGAATTGAACCAGGTCCCTAAGGGGCTTAGATTTTGGAAGCTCCCGATGGGAATAGATTTTGGGACTGATGAATATACTGAACTTGTTGCTTTGTGTGACAGAACGGGACTTGAATTATTGGACATTATCATTAAGAGTAATAACAAAAAACTGCTTGTAATTCGGGAAAGCATCTTACAGTTATACAATAGTATTAATTCTGACTTGTTATTTTTTCAGTATGAGGCCCGGTTTAAAAATGTTTTTAAGAAGCTAGGTAGCTTTGTGGAAAAAAGTATGACTATTAAGGCCAAGAAATTGGCGAGGGATACAACTGATTATGGCCACAATACAGCTTATCCACCGGGTAAATCTACCAATAGGGGTGGTTCCCACCTCCACTATGCCTACAAAGAGAATGTAGGGAATCAAGGGGTTGCTCATGACAACGAGTGTGACTTTGACCAAGTCAATGACACACCAAGGGTTTTAAATATGGAGAGGGATAATGTAACTCTTGAGGAAGTTGATTTTTTGGGATCACCCCTGGGGCCACGTCGGTGCAAGAGGTTACAAAACAAGAAACAGAAAACAACTTTTATGGACACACCCCGCAGGGGGTGGGGGAGGGAAGAAAACTACAAGCTTTTTTAACTGATTGCGGCTCTGGTCAAGACCTTGTCAGATTTGGTGAAGGGAGCCATGTTGTACCTTTGGTTAAGGTGACTGGTGATTGTAGAAGGTGCTCTTTCAGTATGCAAACACATTATTGTGTGAGACAAGAAAATGACATGGAAGATGTAAATGGGGGTGTGGATTTAATTACACAAGACAAACAAATGGATGGGGAGACACTAATACTAACTGAGATTGACAAAGTTATGGATGGTGAGGTTATGACAAATAACAATGTGTTGGAGGAACTGGTTTTGGATGAAATTTTAGATGACAACTATGAAGATGAGACTGAGTTAGTGAATGTTGTACCGAATCACCTAACATTGATTTGCTTCACAACAATACTGATAGTAGTGTATCTAAGTTGGTATGTCAAGTATTGCAGAAGAGTGATTATTTTATTTATAACTATACTGACAAGATTATTGATGACACTTATTTTGATTTGTTCACGAAAGGTACCAATTTTGTACCAAATTTCAAATTGGACACAGCACAACTATTAGTCAATTTGAGATTATTTACAAGAAAACTCAATTTAGAAATTTACTTTCACGAGAACCACATGGGGGATAACAACAACATTGACACCAGTTGTAAAACCCTTTCTAGGCGTAGTACGTTCATTCCCCCACCTTGTAGTGAGGTTTCGGCCCTTGAAAGGCTTCTGGACTTTGAGTTCAGGAGAATTTGTAGAACTAAGCAGCCATCAGTTGACAACTTAGGGGCACAGGAGAGGTCCTTGTTAAAAGAGCTTCAAAGAACAGGGGGTGCTAGGTGTATGAAACCGGACAAGGGGGGTGGAATGGTCTTGATGGACAAGGTTGACTACATTGCATGCATGATGTTCATTTTGGAGGACAATGAAACATACAAGAGGGTTTCGAGGAATGAAATCAACATCGCTTATAGAAGAATTGAATTATTCTTGAGTGATGCTCTCTTTCAAGGAGCCATTTCAGAAAGTGAGTATGACTACTTGATGGTCAAGAATGCAGCCCTACCCAACATCTTTGGGATCCCTAAGGTCCACAAGGGTTTGTCTAACTTACAGTTTAGACCGATTGTAGCTGCCAGGGGTTCCAAGACGGAACCCTTGGCATCCTTTGTGGACTTTATGTGTAAAAGGGTGTTGGATGAGGCACCTCATGTGATTAGAGATTCGTGGCATTGTCTTGAAAGGTTGAGAAACATCAAGGAAGAGTATTGGGAGTATAGTTTTTTAACGGTTGACGTGGTGAACCTGTTTTCTACTATACCCCACAGGGAGGGATTGGAGATGTTCCGTGAGAGTTTGCTAGCTAGTAGCAATGTGGACAAGGACCGAATTAATGTCATTTGTGAACTTATGGAAATTGTTCTGTTGAACAACTTCTTGAAGTTTGAGAGGGAGACGTTTCAACAACACTCAGGAGTAGCCATGGGTGCTAGGTGTGCCCCTGTCTTTGCCTATATGGTACTCTTGACTTGGGAGAGAACCCTTGTTTTTCCAACTAGGTTCATGGAGCACATTATTTTATACAATAGGTTCTTAGACGATTTGCTCATCATATGGAAGGGTGACGAGTTGCAGGCAATTGAGTTTATTGAACATTTAAACCAAACCACTAGTTTTTTGAAGTTCACCTACCAGTGGAACAAGGACAACATTAACTATCTGGACATTGCTTTGGCAAAGGGGGAAGGGGGTTTGACTAGTTCCATACATAGGAAGGATAGTTATTCCAATTCCCTCTTACACTTCAAGAGTTGCCACCCATTCCATCAGAGAAAAGGGGTGGCAAAAGGACAGATGGTTCGGTTGTCCAGGTTAGTTAGTGAGGAATGCACATTCAAGCAGGAGATGTTCAAATTGATTGGTATGTTCATGGACAGGGGTTACCCGTTGGAGTTGTTAAGATTGAAGAAGGAGGTTTATAAACAGAGAGGTTCTGCATACTCACCTATTTTAAGAGTGGAAGGTACTTTAGACACTAACCAAGAAGGACAGGGAAAGGAAAAACTAGGAGCATGTTTTGTGCTGCAATTCAATGAGAGAAGTGAATAAATAGTCAAGTCATTACGAGGGATGTGGGATTTTTGTTTAAGTGATGCCATCAAGGGTATTCTAGGTATCAAACCTAGGATTGTATATAGTAAGGGGAACAATTTGAAAGGGATCTTAGAAAGTGAGGACAAAATTAAGACATCAAGAATGTCCAAGTGTGGTCACTGTAGAAGCTGCAGGTATATAGCAGAAGGCTCTAACATATGTGTCAAAGGGTGGGGGTATTCGTTACCTTGCCCGGGGAAATGTAATTGCAACACCAAGAATGTAGTATATGTGAGTCTATGCATTACCTGTGAGGCATTCTACATAGGTATGACCACCCGTAGGTTACGTGATAGGATGATGGAGCACGTAAGAGCTATAAAGAACAAGGATTCCCACAATGCACTCTATGTTCACAGCATCAACTGTAGGGAATTTAAGAAGTTTGTATTTTTTGTGATTGACAGGGTAATGTTGGATCAGGAGGGTGATGTAGGAAACAGGGTAGCATTATTGGAAACGATGTGGCAATTTAGATTAAATGCCACTAGATACCCTGGAATAAATGACTACATTTCGATAAAACCAGTTTTGAAATACAAGGCTAGTATTATATAGCACATTGGCACAACAGTAATTTGAGGGCAAAACATTCAATTTACACATTACAATGGACAAAACAAAAAATACATTTGATTATAAATTTACAAAACCATAATTTTTAATTTTTAATTTTACTTTGAAATAGAATGTTATGAATTATATAATGTGTGCACATATATATGTGTTATATATTTTTAAAATGACAGTTTAAAAGTGATTAATGAATTGGTGTAAGAACTTTAAAAAGTTTTTGAGGTCTGTTGTTTTAAATGACTAATTAATTAATTGAATAACTTGATGAGGTTATTAACTGACTATATATTGTACAAGATTTTTGTAATACACTGACTCTGAAGAAGCCATTTTATGGTGAAAGCGCTCAGTCGGTGAAATAAAAGGAGTTTCCTCCAAGGTTTGGTGTGTGGCCTTTGCATTTGAAGTTGTGATCGTATTTTGGATCGAATTCTTTGTTGGTTGCCCTTTGTTTTGGGACATTTCATTTATTTACCTAACACATATTAACTGGAGGAGCAGAGGTCCCAAGCCCACATACTTCCCACTAGTTAGTGACATACATCTTCACAGCATCCCACTACTTTTTCAGAAATACACAACATGTATGGTGGCCAGGCAACAGTACATCTGACAACTATCTGGACATAACATCACATTAGGTAAATACACTGAGCTGCTAGGCATGTCACCAAGCACTGTATAAACTACAGGCAGAATGCCACAACACTAACCCAAGTTTCCTGTGGGGGAATACACATGTAATTGCAAATATAGCAGGCACTACAATCATGTAACAGTACAGTGTAACAGACACCAGTGTGAAAGTGCATACCCACAACCAATCTCAACACAGTCATAGTCACATTATGGTAAGCCTAATTAATAGTACAGTATATGGACTGTGTGAACAAACCCATCGTCATATTTGCCACTCACACACTAACCCTACATATACTGGTCCAATTCACAGTGTAGTCTGATGCCTGACTGTGTTATGGGACATATCTCAGCCTGGTCCTACAAACACATATGCTGATAGGGTACCAGAAATTGGAGCAGCATTCAGCGTCAGACAGAACAGGAACAAGAACACTGACATCTACCCCAGTCTGTACACAGGCAAGCAACATACTCGCAATACACTGCTACACAATACTGGCACTCTGTCAACAATCACCATAAGTACACAGACCTTACTACTGTACAGACTACAACAGAATGTCCAGGTTTTGTTCTCAAATATAAGGCCTCCTATACATAACATGTCTGGCAGTCTGATATATCACTGGCTTGTTATCAGGGATGATATCAGTAAATAATGATATACTGTATATATGCACCTCTTACTGCATGACATATGGACAAAGGGTGACAGACGTGGGGGACAGAGGCACAAACATAAGGCCAATATTGACATATTGCTGTGATAAACTGAGAAAATTGTTGGTGTAACAGGGTTTGTTGTGACATATCTCTTCTGAGGGCTATGAAGTCAGTAACACACATGGATGTCACCATTTACTGACTGCAAACACCAGAGTATGCTATTGCATTTATAAATACAGAAAATATGTGAGTAGCACATCACATCTAAGGCTCCAAACTCAGGCCATTCTGCCTTACAGGTGAGTTTCCTCTAACACATAACTCTGTCATGCTAGACTTTAAATCATACAGAAAAGCCATATCCACACAAACCTTGTTAAACCAACATTAATTCAAATGTAGAACAGCAATACTTACATTCTTTCCCCATTTCTGGAATATCCCCTCCTGTTTGTTGGCCTGTCTCCACAGTGTTTGTTGTAAGAGATATTTCCAACTACCCTCTGTGATGCTGTTTGTCAGACACCCACATCTTACAGTGAAGGAAAAGGCCCACACCCACATGAAGTGCTTAGTTGTAGGAGTGGGTTTCCATGCAATTGGCTATAGGAATGATACCACAGCTGTTCCACATGCAATTAACAAGTGGGGGACTCCAATTCGTGCAAAGGCCATCAGCTGATCATGAGCATTATCTACAAAAGTTAAGCTGCTACCTATAAAAACAGATGTATTTTTCCACATCTACCAGAGAGGGAGGTAGAGAGAGAGAGACAGAGAGAAAGTAAGAAAGGAAGAAATAAAGACCCAAGCATGTTTGTGTATGATCCGTGGGTGGTGAGTGGTATCTGGTTATTATAATGCTTGCCTATATTGTTTACTAATCCATACTGTCACATAGTAATTGCACATGGCAGTAGACATTTATGGCTGTGGATTGTCTACAACAACCTCTACAGTGTTTGACAACTGTTGGCCTTGTAATGTGGACATTGGGACATATAAGTCCTCAATATAATAATGTAGCAAAACACAGACTGCAATGGACCCTGTTATTACAAAAATTCACCCCAACACACACACACACACACGCACACACACACACACACACACACACACACACACACACACACACACACACACACACACACACACACACACACACACACACACACACACACACCAGTACTCAGTTTCAACCCCCTACCTGGCTATGTATTGCTATTAAAGTGTTACACAGTTATCATACATACAACATGGCTTACAGGTTGGAAAGCTGTCCAAAGGTATCTTTGAAGGTGAGTGACATTAGCAGCAGTGATAAAGAAGGGGTAAGGAAGGGTAGTAAGTGTGAATGTCCACAAAATCAGGTGTCAACAAAGACACATGCACACACATTATCACAATTACCAGGGCCAGGATTAGAACTCATACCTAACTAGTTTGTTACACTATAGTATTATGCAGTTATCACAAGTGCCACAGAGCTTATAGGGTTGAAACATGGCCAAAGGGTTATTTCAAGGTGACTGGCATCAGCAGGCATGCTAAAGTAGGACAATGGGAGGTGTGGTGAGTGTAAATGGCATCAAAATCATTAATCTCCACACACACACACACATACACACACACACACACACACACACACACACACACACACACACACACACACACACACACACACACACATATATTTGCCAGTACTAAGATCCATAGGTTCATTGCTTTACAGGTGTGTAATAAGTGAGTGGGCCTGAAAGCTAGGCCAAGGGAATACCTTGGCATCAGGCCACATGACAATAGTCCCCAGTGTGGCACAGGGGTGTAGTCCCTGGAGTGGTCCCCATGGGTGGGTATTGTATTCACCATCCACTCATCTGGGTTGTTATTGTAGGTGGCCAGTGATGTGCACTGCTTCCCATGTATGTGATCTATATTCTATAACATGGGCAGTGTGTGGGATGTGCACATTCCACATGCATGTTCTTTGAAGTGTGTAAGTGTACTTGAGGTCTCTGGGGCATGTTGTGTGGACAGATTGTTATCTTCTGATGTAGCATTCCTGACCTCATTTGGTGAGACCTAGCTATGTAACTGAGGTCATGATTGCACCTACATTGACAGTATGATACGGGTATTTAGTGGAGTTAGTGGCATCTGTCCATACAGGGCATGTGTACAAGGCATGGTATTCCCTTTGTAGGGTACGTTTACAGACTCTACAGTTGTTATAGACTTCCAGTGGGGAACATGGCAAAAGGGCCAATGTACACATTTATTTGGGTACTGAGGGGATGGAACAGGGTGCTATGTCCTTTTACTTGCTAGATGACACACACTCACTCAGGAGATGTAACACATCAAAGTACTTTCTGATGTCAGTGGCACTGTTGTGGTCAACAGACATGTAGTGCACTGCTATCACACCATGGTTACTATCTGGGAGGCAATATGCAGGGAACTACCAATATAATGGTTGTTGCCTAGCCAAGTGTGTTTGTGTATGATACATGGGTGGAGAGTGTTCTCTGAGTAATAGAAGGGTTGCCTATATTGTTCACTAATCCATACTGTCACATGTATGTCTGTAGATTGTCTACACCAACCTCTCCAGTGTTTGACATCTGTTGGCCTTGTAATGTGGACATTGTGACATATACTAGATCCTCAATATAATAATTTAGCAAAACCCACCCCACAATGGATCCTGTTATTACACAATCACAGGAACCCCATAAAGGGCACTGATCTCTCACACACACACACACACACGCGCACACACACACACACACACACACACACACACACACACACACACACACACACACACACACACACACACACACACACACACACACACATTGCCAGTATTGGGATTCAAATCCCTACCAGGTTATGTATTGCTACTACAGTGTACTGCATTTATCGCACACACCATGGAGCTTATAGGATGGATGCTGTCCCAAGGTACTTCTATGCTGAGGAACATCACCAGCCCTTGTAAATACTGGCATTGGGTGATGTAGTGGGTGAGAGTGATGTTCAAACCTCTATTGAATAACCTTTTGGACTATTATGTTATGCATTTATCACATGCACCACTGAACTTACATGGGTTAGGGTTGCAACAGGAACTTCTAAGGTGGATGATATCTGCAGGACTGCTAAAGGCAGGAACTGAGATGTGTAATGGGTGTAAATGAGGCCAACATCATTGGAGTATGGACATACATATGTACACACACAAACACTTGCCACAGATGAGATTCAAACCCATACCTATGTAGTTATTACTACTACATTGTTTCACATTTACAGCAGGAGCTATAGAGCTTACATGTTGGAGAACTGTGACAAGGTATATTTGAATGTGAGTAACATCAGCAGTAGTGCTAAATGAGAGATAAGGGGAGAGTAGTAAGTGTGAATGACATAAAATCAGGTGTCATCAAAGACACAGACTCACTTACACAAACACACACAGAGTCACAGTTACCATGCCTGGGATTAGAACTCCTACCTAACTAGTATGTTATACTACAGCATTAAGCAGATATTGCAAGTGCCACAGAGCTTATATGTTGGAGAGCTGTCCAAAGGAATCTTTGAAGTTGACTAACATTAGCAGCAGTGCTAAAGGATTGGTAAGGGGAGAGCAGTAAGTGTGAATGTCCATAAAATCAGGTATCATCAAAGACACACACACTCTCTCACACAAACACAGTTTCTCAGTTGCCATGCCTGGGATTAGAATTTCTCTCTAATTAGTATGCTATACTATAGTATTACACAGTTATCACAAGCACCACAGAGCTTATATGTTAGAAAGTTGTCCAAGGGTATCTTTGAAGGTGAGTAACATCAGCAGCAGTGATAAAGGTGGGTTAAGAGGAGAGTAGTACGTGTGAATGTTCATAAAATCAGGAATAATCAAAGACAAACACACTCGCTCACACACACAGTTTTACAGTTGCTATGTTTGGGATTAGAGCTCTCCTTAACTAGCATGCTACACTATAGTATTAAGCAATTATCAGAAGTACCACAGTGCTTATAGGTTAGAAAGCTGTCCAAAGGTATCTTTGAAGGTGACTAACATCAGCAACAGTGCTAAAGGAGGGGTAAGGGGAGAGTAGTAAGTGTGATTGTCCACAAAATCAGGTATTATCAAAGACACACACACTCTCTCACACAAACACACACAGTTTCACAGTTGCCAAATTTGGGTTTAGAACTTCTACCTAACTAGTATGCTACACTATAGTATTACACAGTTATTGCAAGTGCCACAGAGTTTAGACAGCTGGCATTTGGCCAAAGGGGTATTTCAAGGTGACTGACATCAGCAAGCATGCTACAGTAGGGCAATGGGAGGTGTAGTGAGTGTGAATGGCCTGAAAATCATTCATCTCCACACAAGGTTTCACAGATGCCATGTGTGGGATTAGAACTCCTGCATAACTAGCTTTCAGCACTACAGTAGTACACATGTATCGCAAGTGCCACATATTTTATAGTTATGCAATCTGGCCAGAGGTTTATTTCAAGGTGATTGACATTAGCAGGAGTGCTAACATGGCAATGGGAAGTGCAGTGTGTGTGAATGGGCCATACATTATTCATCTGGAGACACACACAGACACTCAGTCACACACAACTTTACATTTGACAGGACTGGGTATACAAATGCTAGATGAATACTGATTTGTACTATCGTGTTACACAGTTATCACAAGCAACTCAGACACTATAGGGCTGAGGGCTACTAACAGGAATGTCTACAGTGATTGACATCAGCAAATCATGTGATATCGACCAATTGGATGTGTGGCGAGTGGGACAGGCCTCATAATGGAAATCTCTCTGTCACTGTCTGTCTCTCTCTTCTCCAGATGTCTGTGTGTGTATGTTTGACATATTATAGTGTGTTTGCTTTAGATATGTGTGAGTATTCCTATCCAATGTGTGCGCAAAGCATGAATGATGTACAATGTGGTGCAACAGCCATGGCTTTCAGACATAGTACAAAGCAGCAAAGGGATCTCATATTTGAAAGCTACCAGTCAAGAGTAGGGTACAACAACATTACCGCAGCAGTGCATACACCATGGAACACAGTGGAGACAGTTGTCAAAAGGTGGAGTGAATATGGGACAATAGTGCTGTTGACAAGAACCTGATGTCCCTCCACAAATGATGACAGCACATGTCAAGACCTGACCAGGGAGGTTGCCAGGGGACATACAGCAACACCGAGGGAGATGCAGGAACCCCTTGCTAGTACTGGTGTTCTGTACTACCTGAGAAAACACTCTCCCATATTCTGCATATGTCTGGCCTATGGGGTAGGGTCAGAAGATTGAAGCATTCCCACACACCAGAAACAGCCAGGGATGGATACAGATTGCAATGCAGCACATCATGTCTCCCAAAGGCAGTTGTGAAAATGCGTTATGGTGTAATGAGACTTGGGATTGACCTCACAGCCACAGCACCAACAGGTATGTGTGGTGCACAAGCAACACCTCTCATAACCTGAACACCAACATCCCCATGGTGAATCACACCGGTGGCAGCAGCTTGCTGTAGGGCTGCTGTTCCACAGACAGAACAAGGCCTGTAGTCATGGTGATGGGAATTCTGAACATTTTCTAATAACTCCCACATCTGCCCAAAATCCATCAGCCATCTTCAAGAATGCTGAGGATGAGGAAGTGTGTTAGCCTTCAATATGACAAAGAACTGCAGCATACATCCAAAGCTACCTAAGAATGACTCCACCTGAACACAAACATGGGTATGGAGTGGCCCAACTAGAGCCTAGGCCTACACCAGATATAAAACCCCATTGTGACCTGATGAGGTCTGTGCACATGAACTGCCCTTGCATTCTGACAGAGTTGGGTGAGCTTTGCATGGAAGAGTAGCCAAATAATGCCAAGTCAGTATTTGCCATGCTGAAAGACACCTTCACAAGAAGAGTGACTGCTGTAAGCCACTTACAAGGTGCTTCAACAACTTATCATTTTAAGAGTGCGCACTCATATGCAATCAACATATTGTACATATTGCAGTCATCATATGTTACACGTACCACATGTGTATGTTTATCGATTGGATTACACAGGTCATATGTCACATGTAAGGTGTTCTATTTTTAATGATAGATGTAAAAGATCTTTTTTCTATGATTCCTCAGCAGGAAGGAATAAATATGATAGAAGAGTTTCTGTTTGAACAAGGAGTACCACAAATGGACACTAACTTATATGTTGATTTATTTGAAGTGGTTTTGACCAACAATTATATTATGTTCAACAATCATTATTATTTACAAAAGGTAGACGTTGCTATGGGTTTACCTTGTGGGACCATTTTTTCCAACTTGGTAATGGCCCAATGGGAACAGAAGCACACATTTAATAGTGCATATGAACAGTATATTGTCCTATATTTGCGATATTTGGATGGTATTTTTATTTTATGGAGGGGTGAGCAGCAGCAGGTGAATGATTTTATGGAATATATTAATAATACAACTCAATTTTTGAGGTTTACATGCAATGTTGATGGACAGGAGAGTAATTACTTGGATGTGAATCTGAGAAAGGACAAGGTCAACAAGATGTTTGTAGCAAAATTCACAGAAAACCCACCTATTCGAATAGCTTTCTTCATTATACAAGCTCCCATCCTGTTATTAATAAAATAGCAGTTATAAAAGGCCAATTGGTGCATGCCGCAAGGACAGTTAGTTAACATAATGAATTTCTGATGGTGTAAGAGTCTTATAAACATGTTTTTGAGTAGGGGCTACCCAGAGGACTTGATGAATGAATTGTTTCTCGAAGTAAAACAAGAAAAAGAGAATGGCTATTTTGTACCTATTCTTAATAGAGATGGATTATTGGTGGAAATGCACAGGGCTAATCAAAACACAAGAATTGATTATGTTAATGCCTTAATAACTACATTTAATGTGCATTTTATTTAAATTAAATCAATAATTTTTAGAAATTGAAGACTTTTGGATAAGGAATCAATTATTACCAATACATTTCAGAATAATATTAAAATTATTGCAAGGAAGGTTAGGAATATCAAAAATCTCATTGAACGATGTTACAGGAAAGAAAAAGGTGGGGGTATGAATAAATGTGGCATGTGTACTTTCTGTAAGTATATGTATCAAGGTGAACAGGTTGAAATTAATAGTAAAAAGTATTATATTCATCAGAAATTGAATAGCAAATCCAAAGGGGTGGTATATGTAGCTAACTGTAAAAAATGTTCTGTGTATTATATAGGAAAAACCACAAGAACTCTGAAAGAAAGGGTTTATGAACATTTGTATGCCATAAGGAGGTGGAATTTAGCTAATGCTTTAGCAAAACATACACCGGCATGTGTTGATCATAATTTTGAATTTTGTGCCATTCAGCAGATTTATGAGCAACCAAGGGGTGGACCCTGGAGTTTATTTTTTAGAAAACGCTAAATTAAGATGGCAATTACTATTACAATTGTACTATAAACCAGGTCTTAATGAACAATGTGCCATTAACAGTCTTTTAAGGTTGAAAGCTTTGAGTAGATGAAGTAATAATTAATAATTAACTTCACTTTTTAATAAGCATAGGTTTTATATTCATTCATTTTTATATGTATATGTCAAAAATTACATATTTATAGCATCATGTATGTTTAACCATTTTCTGTACTAACAGTATGCTTACATCATTTCCTTTTGAAGTTGTGATTGAGGGCGGTAACTGTTGGTGTACACTAGTATTTAAAGGACTCTCTGTATTAAATGATGGTCTGATGAAGTCTGCTATTGAGTAGATGAAAAGCGCTTTATCATTTTTAATGTTTAATAAATTTCTGTTTTAAGAAGTATCTGCTATCTTTTCACTTATTTGTTTTTTGAGAGTTTGTTTGTTTTTGCAAACTTTGCCATGGAAGGTGGGTGACATATTTGAATGCATTATTGTGGTGTCATCCTCCATATTGCAGGAACATGGCATGTTAACAGGGTTGTGTATACTTATCATATCCACTGTAAGCTTACAAGGCTGGTGGTGTAACAGGGATTGTGTGACAATACATTCACTGCTCGTTTGCAGATCTGACACTCACATGTATGTCACTCCTCAAATCGGGTATGTTCTGTAGTACTTGCCACTGTGCTATTCAGGTAGACAGCAATGATGTGTACATAGCTGCAGTCTGTACTGGGGAATGGCCATCACACATTAACACTAACCACATATCCCAGAGCTCTATATTGTCAGTTACATGTACAACTGGCTGCAATGCATGATGTTGGTAGGCATGTGTCATGCATGTCACCATGTGGGTAATGTTTGGTCTGTGTAACAGATTTGTGCCATCTCACCTGTAAGTGTGTGTGTGTGTGTGTGTGTGTGTGTGTGTGTGTGTGTGTGTGTGTGTGTGTGTGTGTGTGCATACCAGCCACCATCAAAGTGCAGGTATTAATGTACATATGTTGTCTTCCTCTCACAGGTGGTGATGGGGTCTGTGTCCCCCCCCCTTTTGAAACAATGTCAGTATCTCTGCAGACTCTGCCAATGATGATAGGAATACTGAGGTACAGGTGGGGTTGCAGGGGCTGAATCTGTTCCATTAGTTGACATCCCACTCTTGTGCACACCATCACTGCACACAGTGACAATGCCCACACATATACCATCACCAGTGGCCACAGATGGTTGACAGTTGGCAGGTGGTGGCGTTGAACAGGCTAGTGTGGTTACTATGGCAGGTGTGCGTGTAGATACTGGCTATAGCCAGAGTGCAGGCAAGTTCCCACACAGGTGGATAGACAGGGGTGCTTGCAGGAAGAATGCTGCCCATCAGGCCACCATTGGAAGTGCCACAGAAGGAGTCATCAGACGCATGTTCCAGGCTGTCATGGATGCACAGCTACATTGTGAATCTCACAACACACAAATACTCAGGGTGGTGAATGCAACTCTCCCTGATGTTTGTGGTGACATACATGACTTTGCTGGGTTCACACATCAAAATACTGATGTGTGGATCCAAACACAGACTAATCACCTTGGGAATCCACATCCCTCCCACCCCCCTTGCAAAGGTAACCAGCATGACAAACACCTCCAGAGCTAACCTTGGCCTGCTTAAAACAGAAGTGGCTAGGTTCACGGCACTCATGCAAATAGAGAATAGTTGCTTTACCACCATATCATACACCAATGCACTGTACGAACATGTACACAAATGCATGGCTCTCACCATACCCAATAGAACAAAGATGGTCTTCTCAGAAAAAATGTAAGCCAATCTGGATGTCCCCTGCTATAAAGAAACTGTACAACAGAAGGAGGAAATTCATGCAGAATAAGGTGAAGCAGATAGTGAAGACAACCACAAGGCCTTCAATGGTTATGTATAGAATCTCCACAGCACAGTAGCATAACCCTCAGATTATGTATGCTTGTGTCTGTTAAGATGGTTAGCATATATAATCTAAGGGTTATGCTAATGTGCTGTGGAGATTCTATGCATAACTATTGAAGGTCATATCTGCTGCAATCATGTATTCATAGCTGTCTTTACATGAGTGATGAGAGATCTCAACATTTGGTTGAAACTGATAAGGGAGTATTCCCAGTCTTGGGACTTCATCTTATTCTGCATGAATTTCCTCCTTTTGTTGTAGGGTTTCTTTATAGCAGGGGACCAACAGATCAGCTTCCTTTTTTCTGAGGAGAGCATCTTGGCTGTATTGTGTATGGTGAGATTTATGCATTTGTGTATGTTCGTACAGTGCATTATTGTAAGATTCTGCAGTCATGCAACTAGTCTCCATCTGCATGGGTGCCATGCAGTTAGCCACCTCTGTTTGTAGGTGCCCAAAGTTAGCTTTAGAGAAGATTTTATGGTGGTTACCTTTGTGGGGTGGTGAAAGGGATGTGGATTTCCAAGGTGATTAGTTTGTGTTAGTAACTAACCAAGGAGAAGTTGACTATTGGTGTAGAGCAACATCCGCCCAGGTTAGTAATGACCAGGTCAAGGATGTTGCTACCTCTGGTGGGAGTAAGAACAACCATGTCCAAAGCATTGGAATCAATGAATCCCAGAAAGCATTGGCCAAGTGTATTGGTACATGAGTTGTTTTTCCAGTTAATGGTGGGGTAGGTGATGTCAGCCAGTATGAAAGTGTTAGGTTGGAACTTAATATTCCCCAGGATGCTTAGGAATGAGGAGTGTGAGTTTTGGGCCATGTTTGTGAACCTACAGCAGGTTCTGACCTTTATTGCTGTCTTACCCAATGTTAGCTGCACCTGAAGTATTTTAGATGCATTATGTTGTGCTAACAGTCTGGAGGTGTGTGCATCCATTATGAGTATTGAAACACCACCACCCTTGCAGTTGCAGTCCAAGTTCTGGGCCAGACAGGTGTGGAATGAGTGATAGCCTGGTAGTGCAGGTGTGCTTCCTGCTGCCTTGAACCAGTTCTCTGTTACAGCACAAATGTCAGTGTTCTCCAGTTTAAGGAGTGCTTTGAGTGAGTGCATTTTGAAATGTAGACCTCTAGGGTTGAGCAGCATGATCCTCAGATTACATTTGTTTATAGCTGTTACAGTGGTAATGTGGTCTTTGGAATACTGCCTAAAAAAACACTATAGGGGTAGCAAGAGCCTTGGCCATTATCTGGAAGCTCAGGGGTGACAGACGCAGGCCATCTGTGGCAAAGGATAATGGCCTGTCATACATATCATCCCAGGCACACAGATAGTGGAACCCCTTTAATATGATACCAAAAATGTAGCCACTTGTTGAAATCAATCATTTTCAGCTTGTACTGTGGTATCAGTCTGGGTGATGGAAGGATGCTGCTCAGGGCTAGGGTCATACCTGTCTTGGCTGCATGGTTAGTGATCTCCTCCATGTCTGTTTCCATATAGTCCAGGGAGGTACATCTTAGGACATTCACACCCACATGTACATTGACATAGTTATATGTGTACCTGTTGTTGGGGTACCTCAGTGTGCGTGTTATGTGGTGGATCCTGGTGCCAACATCCAGCTGACTGTCACATTCTCTTTTTTTGACCTAGTGAGTGGGACATCACTGTTTCTCACTACCAAGTCAACTATGCCTATTGTTTTGTCCATGCTATTTTGCCTTAGGCACTTTGCTTGAGTGGCACACTGTTTAGGAGACATATGTGTCTTGTGATTAGTGTCGTGTGGCGGTGGTAGAGTGCATGTCCACCTTGGAGGCCTTTGATGTTTGTGCAGCTTTTCATTGAGAGCCTCCACAAAGGTGGGTGTGTGGTTTGTGTTTTTATATGAAGGCAATGCTGGTGTGTGTTCTGGAGGGCAATGTGCTCCATGTAGTGGAGCGAGTGTTGATCATCTCCTCTTGACCAAATATTCTGGTCTTGGCTGGGAAGTGTGTGGCTTCCATTTTGGATGTATAGGTGCATCTCTTGCAAGGCTGAGTGTAGAGAGGTAAGAGGTGATTGTTGTCAGTGTACATGAGGCAGTTGTTACATTGCCTCAGGATGGCCAAGTTCAGCAGGTTACTAGGTGAAAGCACAGGGAACTGACCTGTAGACATGCCTGGAGGGGTGGTCATTAATAATAATTACTGGAGCTGTTTCATCATAGAACACTTAGTGTTGTTGCCACATTTGTGTGGTCAAATACTACAACACATCTGGTAAAGTGCTAAAGTAATACACTATTGAAAGTGCAGGACAGGAGAGCACTATCATATCTAAGTGACACATTGAAGAGCAGACTTGGGCAACACTCAGAAGCTAACATACAGTCCTGGATTCAGCAATTCTGTATCTGGACTAGACTATATACAGGAAAGGTAACTAATTAGCATTATTTTAATAGCCAAATGTCTGGTATATTATATGTGTCTCCATGTAGTGTAGCTGGTGTGCAATGGATGTGTGAGTGCATATCACATGTCCAACCATCCATGTATACATGTGTCCCATACAGTATACTCACACCCCTTGCTACTGTAATGACAGCATATATAGGCATGTTATGTACAGGAAATAATATGCACCTGGCCTGCAATAAAATATACAGCTCTTGTACCTGTACACAATAGTAAAAATATATAACCACTAAGCCATCTGAGCTGTACTATTTTATGATGTTCTCAAGCTTAGGAGTGCAGTCGGTTTATCATAAGGAAGGAAGACTGTGGAATCAGCAATGATTTAATTAGCAATTACTTGCAGCACTGTCAGAGCCAAGAGCATCTTGTATAATTCTGGACCACGCCAGATGAAGTGGGAGGACCAGTCTATGGGAATACAAATGCATTGGTAATGATACAAAAGGACCCACACCACTGACATCTGCTGCCATCCCCTACACAGTGCAACTAATAAGTACACAGTATACTGCTACAAAATCAGGATACACCATACACAATGGCCAGACATACACTGACCTCTTAGCAATATAACTAAAATGACTGAGGATAGTAAAACAACAGACAACCAGCCATCAATACATACAAATGTTTTAATGTGTTTTGCCATCAAGTATTACAACATTACAAGACATAACTGCTTAAAATACAGGAAGCAAGTGACACTTGTGTATGTTCTTAAACAGCTTCCACTTACACTCCTCAGTTAACCACATAGGGGATACAGTATCAAATGATACAATGTAAATTGATTCTTCACATAACAATGGTTCTAAGTGTTTGATGAAACTGGGAAACAGACCTTTTCCAAAAAAGTACATTGTAACCCACTACAGTCCCCATGGTGAAATGTATGACAAGTAATAGCTATAGAATGTTTGTCCAAGTAATAACAAATACCTCTCACATGTTATAACAGACTGATTCTAAGCCATGTCCTACAATTCCACAGACCCACCTCTTGACTGTACAGGGTTCTACATGTTGTCCAGCCTTTTCACTCATATGTATGGCCTCTACCTCCCTTAATGTATCTTATTCCACAACATCACTGAGATGATAGCAGGAATGTCAGCATTACATACTGATAGACCATACCTATCAACCTTCTACTGCATGACAGCTGGACAAAGCCTGTCATATAAGTGGAGACCAGAGGACCAAACACAGAGCCATATTTGATATATTGCTGTTATACGCTGAGAAAGTTACTGGTGTTACAGGGTTGGTTGAGACATCTCTATTCTGAGGGATATGAAGTCAGAAACACATATGGATGTTGCCATTTACTGGTAGCAATGACCGGAGTATGCCACTGATTTTCCAAGGACAGCACCTGTCTGGGTAACACACAAAACATAACAGGCAAACCTCTGGCCATTATGTGGATAGGCCTACAGTTCAGCGCTATGCAAACACATAACTTTGTTAGATTGACATCCATGCAGAAGGAGCATGTACACATAAAATCTGTAAAACTAACAGTATTCACACCACATAACAGCAATACTCACATTTGGTCCCTAAGTCTGCAACCTTGTCCACCATTTAGTTGGCCTGTCTCCACAAGTCTTGTTGTAAGAGTTATTCCCACCTACTGTGTGTAACACTCAGTAGCCATAGACCTCCAGGATGTGTTCCTCACAGACAAGGCAAAGGGACAACACCCACATTAAGTACTCAATTATAAGAGTGTGTTGCCATGACATTGGCTATTGGAAGAACTTCCCAGCTGCTCTGCATGCAATTAGCAAGTGGAGAACACCAATTGGTGCACAGGACATCACCTGGTCAAGAACAGTACCTACAAAGGGCAGGCAGATACCTATTCCAAACATATGTCTACCAGTACTCCACATTGGGAAACAGAAAGACATGGAGCAACCTGCTGATACAACCCAATGCAGTGTGAAATAATAAAAAGGTATGTTAAATAAGTCAGCATATGAGTGAATGTACTATGTGTTTTCTAATAATGTGAAATAGGATTTTGACAGATTTATGTCTGAGCGAGACTTGCTGTAGTGATAACCTGCTAAACAGCACATATGGCCATAGTATCTGCCTCCCTATGCTGTGACATGGAACACAGCTCGGGACCCTAACTCAACCTGGGAAAGGACAGCTCACACATGACAAATACTGGAGTCTCTGTCAAACACTGTTGACTGTGCCACTGCTAGGCCAGCTACAGGGATATTGTACATATCCATACGCTACCTGTGAATATTAGTATGATACACATGTTTGTCATGTAAATCTATGAGAACTATATAGTGCGTATACACCTTCCACAGCCAGAGAACTGGCAGATTCCACACATGTGGATGGACAGGGCTGCTCATAGGTGGATTGCTGCCCATCATGGCCCTGCCACAAGTGCCACAACAGGTATCACCAGACACATGTTTTGGACTGTCATGGAGGCACAGCCATATGTCACATCTAACACTGGATATATTCTCAGGGTCACAAATGCAACTCTTCATGCTATGTGTGGCAACATCCTTGATCTTCGAGATGTTATTATGCTGAGGTCCGAGATAGACGGTTGGGTGAGATTGTGGCAATCATCAACTGTGGGATCTCTGTGCCACAGCATGTGGCAGGAGGTAGGCATCAGCCACATGGACATAGGACAGCACATGTGCTGGGAGTACAATGGTGTAAAACTGCAAACCATGGCCACATTTGTCACTCAAACACACACAGCCAGAATACTGATCTCACACACAGAAAGATACACACTTGGCACAACTGAGACTAGAAACACTACCTACTTAGGTCTTGCTATTCAAGTGTTCTGCATTTACTGCACATGCCACAGAGAAAGTAGGGTGAAGTGTGCTCCACAGTCCCTCTAAGTTGAATGGCATCCACTGGCCTTGCACATTATGGCAATGGGAGATGTCCTGGGTGAGAATGGCCAAGAAATACTATCAGCTACAGAAATATACACAATAAGCAACACAGATATAGCCATACACACATTTGTCACACCTGTGGTTAGCAGCCCTGCCTATCTCGTCATTCAGACCATACTGTTACAGAGTTTTGGCACAGAGCACATCCCTTATTGGGCTGAAGAGTGTCATCAGTTACCTGTATGGTCGATGGTGACAGCGGTCCTCATACAGTGGACCTTGAGACATGTATTGGGGGTACCATGGTGTAAACATATTACACCCAGCACCCCACCCACATTGCATATAGTACTCACTCATACCCATGATAATGCTATGACAAACCCACAATCGTACATTTACCAGGAATAAAATGCAAACCTTTGCATGCCTATGTAATTATTGCTATTACACTGATATGCATTTATCGCATGTGCCACAGAGCTAGCAGGGTGAAGATTGTCCCATGGGTCTCCTAAGGTGAGCAACGTCACCATCCCTTGTAATGTTTGACATTGTTCAGTGTATTTGGAGAATGGGCACTCAGAATGCTGTCTCCTACAAATATGCACACACACGCACACTTGCAAACACATACACACACACATACACACATATGCCAGGACTCAGGGGGTAAACCACACCTGTCTACTCATTGGTAGAACAGTGTTATGCTAGTACTGCAAGCTCAAGGTAGACCATAGGGTGAAGGGTGTTGCAAGATACCTTTACAGTGCAGTAAACCCTTTCTAAGTATAGCACTGGGGAGTGTAGTGGGTGAGAAGGTCCTCAAAGTAGTTTCATCTACAAGTTTACAAACTCACTAACACTGTTATGCTCAATAATGCACACAGACACATTTGTCAGTACTGAGGTCCATTGGTGCAGGTGTCCCTGGGTGTGTACCAAGCTAATGTCCATGGAGATATGAGATGAGTAGAGCATGTAAGTACACTGGTATCATGGCACCTGACATTTGTCAGTATGCCATCTATCGACTACTGCCACTTGAGTGATCCCAAGGGTGACAGTTATATTCACCATCCACTCATCTGGATTTCTCTTGAAGAGGGCCAGTGAGGTGCTTTGATTGACATGTATGCAACATATATCACATAACGTGGCCATTGTCTGGGCTATAGACCTGTCCTCAAGCATGTTCTGTTGAATGTGGTAATTTGGTTGAGGTATCCATAGCATGTGGTGCATACAGAATGTGGTTTCCTAGCTGTGGCATTTTTAACATAGCTGGGCAGACATGGCATTGTCAGTCAAGCAGAGATTGCCTGTAAGTATCCAAGATGTGACCGGGAACACCCGGAGGTTTTGGGCTCTTGCCATATCAGACACTTGTTTCATGCCTAGGGTTATATATTTCAGGTACACTTGCAGCCTACCCAGTTGTTGAAGGTGTCTACTGAGTTACACAGCAAATGGCCACTGGACCTGCTGATTAGCCTAATGAGCAGGTAGCAGAGGGAGACATTGACCTCTTCATTCCTGGATGACACACCCTTAGTTATGCAATGTGCCACATGGAAGGACTTTCTGTCCACAGTGGCAGTGTGGTGGTCAGAAGAGAGGTTGCTGCCAAGTTGTGTTCACAGACCTCCTATAAGGGCATCTGTCTCCATTGGACTACCACCAATGTGGTCATGTGTGGACAACACATTGATTCAACAGGGGATTGGGACACAATTCTTTACATTGAGTCTAAGGCCAGTGTTCTGACAACAGGTGGAGGTGTCAGTGGCAACTTTATGCAGGATGTTAAAATCATGTGGGGATGGAAATAGACCCCCCCAATTAGCAATTGTCTGCAAACATTGTTAACTACAGTTCATTCCTGTTGGGCTGGATATCAGAGCCACACACAACACACAAGACTGGACACAGGACAAGAACCTGTGATACTCCACACATGACTGGCAGTCTGACATGTAGTCCAATGCTTTCACACTGTGAGATCCATCTGTGAGCCCATTTGCAGACCACTTAGTAACATAGGGATTAATAAATAGATGAGTGTGTTTGCCTGTGATTCCTGTGTGTGGAATTGTATCACAGGACTACAACGGTTACATATCCTGTTTTTGACTCCATATTGTTCTATAGTAATATCACATGACAAACAGATTATAGGATTGAAGAGTGTCCACAGCTACCACAAACGTGGGCCCTATACAGTGGACATTTGATAATTTGTTGGGTGGACCACACAAAAGTGTAGCAAAGCCAACCCCCCAATGTATATGAATCACAACATTAATGACACAACCACAGACAGACACACCCACCCACACTTGCAGGACCGAGCTTCAAACCCCTACCTAACTGCACTACAGTAGTGCACATTTAACAGATGTTCCACAAATCTTACATATTTGAGAGTTGTCCAAAGGTATCTTTAACAGTGAGTGACATCAGCAGCAGTGATAGATGAGGGGAAAGGGAAGTGTAGTAAGTGCCAATGGGCTCAAAATCATGCCTCGATAACTACAGACACTCTCTCAAACACACACAATTCTACATTTGTCAGGACTGAGATTAGAACTCCTATCAAACTAAAGAAAAGAACACACTGTGAACAAGCACCAACACTTCACTCAACTCGATGAAGAAATAAATGTAAAAAGCCATTCTTATTCACTTTAATACCAAAACAAAAAAAATAAAATGAAATGCTTTTCGTTTGGGAAATATCCAAACGTCTTCAGATGTAGAGCAAGAACAAAAACAGTCAGCCCAGCAAAAATCCACTCTATATCAAGAAGAGTTAATTGATTAATTGCCTACAAGTAGATCACAGCACTCATTTAAAATTACACTTCACAGTTGCATTGTTTTTGCTAACAAGACCAAAATGAACCTAAAAACTTCAAGACTTTACAAACATCATGACACAATAGAAATTGTTACTTTTGCTAAGAATAAATATAACTATATGTGCATATGTAATAAAACTAACACCCATCCCTGACCTAATTACTATGCAGTATTATGAAAACATAATCTATACAAAACAAGGTATATAAAAGCATAATATAAAAAATTAATTCATGACTTCATTATTTCATATTAATACTTTGTCAATAAAATAAAATAATATAGTATAAATAACCAACCATCCAGCCAAATAACATGTCAAAATACCTAGGAAATTACCTAAAACGTTTTTTACCTAAGCAAGCTTTTTAATTTTAATATACTTGCTAAAGAATAAATGTCATTGATACCTGTGTGTGTGTGTGTGTGTGGGGGGGGGGGGTACAGGAGTTTAGTAACAACTGCCATTTCAATTCATGTTCTTCGAGGTGTAACTTAACAATGTTACTATCTAAATAAAGAGAAAGAAACGCCAACTCCTACGCTTCCTGGGACCAGGACAAGGAAGCATGAAAAACCAAACCGTGTCCGGTGAACGTGGTTCCAATGAGCTGTGAATGTAAAAGTAATCCAAGAAGCGTTGCCTCTAGCTGTAGTTTAACGCTGTTTATTATTCAGAAAAAGAGCGTTTTCGCCGTGGTTAAAACTACGACTTCTTCAGAACAAGACATTCCATGTCTGTCACAATATTGTGTCATCACCTACTGACAGATATCATTGTTTGCTCACAGTTGTTTGCCAGGGAAATATAAGAGCAATGCAGCAGAGACCAATAATGTCAGGCAAAGACTAGATATTGTGGCACAATCGTACCATTGTGGAGGGGTGGCTACAGACAATTGAGTGATGGGTCTGTGTAAAGTGTCCAGTACCTTGGTGCTAAGCTGGCTGAGGATCCCCTTCTTGTACATTTCTCAACTTAAAGGAATGGCCATATACTGCTGTGGGCATACCTCTTAGCTGTACAGATTTGGTCAGGTTAACCAAATGTAGGACTAATATATCTGGTGGATTTCCCTTCACATTGTGGTTTACAAGCAGGTTTGTTGTTATGCATTCATGGGTTTGCAGTCAGGGGGATGTATTAGCAGACATTTGAGTTTCAGACTTCACACACTCCATGATATCCATGCATTTATGCCCCCCTCTGTAATTCTATCCTTTTCCCAACACTGTGGTAGCAATATCTCAGACATATTTCTATAGTGTGACCTTTATCACAGCAGTATTTATGTCTTGGTCCACAGTTCTTGCACTAGGACATAGAGAGGCATGATACTGGCATTTGTCAGTATGGCCTTGCATTTGTTTTCTGCTTAATGTGTTATGTTTTTAGTTAGGACCCTATGACATTCCATATGATGGCACTATGGGCGAAGCATATGATGGCACTATGGGTGAGCTATGGGCATTTGCCAGAGGCCTGTAGGACACATGAGAGTGATGCAGGCCACTGCATTTTGTCACTCATACGTTACCAGGTTGCTCTGGGGTGACATGGGCAAGTGGGTGAGGTGTTCCTGGAAATCCTTCTAATTCATAGTGATGCATCAGTCTGGATATGTGCAGAGTGCTGCTTATAGCTAGGGAAACACTTGCATGGGATGCCATGTCAGTATGCTGCATCCTGTGTGTATTCCAGAAAAGTCATGTGCTGATTCTGACATAATTCCCAATAGCAAGGGTATGACTGATGAAATACCTGTGGCTGTTGTGGGAGGAGGTGGACTGAGTGCATGTGCGATATGGAAGCTTATGGCACCTGACTCACAGATATGACTGGGACCTACTCCTTCTCCTGCCTTGTATGTGGACATCAGCAGTGTGTCATTACTTTATAACTGTGGTTTATGTGGGCTGCCAGTGATTGGGCAGACAACCAGTATTCCATATTAGACAGACAACTAATGTGATTCTAACCTCTATATTTAATTCCAAAGGTGTGTGCAGCTCATAGTTACTTCCTAGGCACTGCATAGAGTTCTTCCACCTGTGTACTGTTTCTATGTATGGACCCCTGTTCATAGCCTGTCCGGCTTTCTGACAGTAACACATATTGACATCTGGACAGTGAATGTGTACAACTAGTAACACAGGTGTAGCTGAGTAGCAGATTGGTTGGCACTGCAGTTGTTGGAACATGGCCCTGTCAAACACAGTCCTGTACCTAAGCCACTGAGGCACTACATCCAGGCCTACATGCTGTCTACTTCCAGACAATATTAAACACTCACAAAAGACTTGCACACTGACCCCTGCATATAGTGGACATACACAAATTATTATGTTGATTGGGACAGCTCAGGCAATCTGTGCTCCACTGATATTACTCTACAAACGTACATGCTACTGTCATTTATACATGGGGTTGAGGGCGGGCTCACCTGACAACTTTCCACATTTGTACTGACTGCACTGGCATTTCAGTTATAACTGTTTGCTTCCATTTAGTAGTATATTGTGCCCTATCTTGCTGATTGGAGGCATATCAGTGGAGTACTCAAGTTAGATTGTAATGGCATATATTTCAGTTTTAGACATCTTACTCTTCAGAACTATACTGCAACTGCCAGACCTGTTGTGGTATGTCTGTGTAGGTCTGTGGGGGGGCTGTTCACCATTGCCAGCATGTATGGAGCTTTGTCCGACCTTTATTTCTTGTCATCTACACCTGTCCTGCTGGGTGAGGCTGGGGGGGTGGAAATGGGAATGCTCATTGACATCCATGTGTGTGACCTGTGGACACCCACAGTTAGACAGTTAGTTGAGCCACCACATGTACTGCAGTGGGGGTTGTCACATTGAGTACTACTGCCTAGTATGGGGACACCAGCATTGGTTATGGATTTCATGCTGTCCCATATAGCTGTCAGCTATCTGCTGCTATCCAATTTGGCCGACCGATTCCCTTGCATGCTTGCATCCATAGCATAGATATGACTATCACAATATAGTACTCCATTCAGTACTTGATAGTAACAGTGACATACCTTGTGCCTGGGGCGGTATTGAGGATGGTGCTGGATGGCTGACTATGTAGGATGCATGCAGTACACTCCCTATACATGGTAAAGTACAGGTAGTGTCATGTTTGGCATCCATTCTACTGTATGTGCAAATCAGAGAGATGTATCAGTCCCTGGGTACCTACAGTGTCAGTGTATGTGCTATGCATTGCCTCTTTGCCAAGGCATAGGCATACTGGGCATGCCTCTGTCTGCCTCTCGGGGCAAGCTCAGGAAGTTCCTCCTCCAAGTCCCTCTTTGCCTGTGGTGACCTTGGCAATGGTGGTGGGCTGTGTGTCCCCTCCCCATGTTGTTCCTGCTGTGGCTGTTTCAGCAAGATCATACTGTGTAGCATGGCACATACTGTGAACATTTGTCCACATGTAGCTGGAGCTGGAGAGTACTGCAAGGCTCCACCGGATATGTCAAGGCAGCGGAACCATGACTTGTGCATCCCAAACACACACTCTATAATGATCCTGGTTTGTGCATGTGCCTCATTATGACATTCTTGTTTGGGATTGTGTGCATTTCTGATGTGTGTCATCACTCACAGCTCCAGTGCGTAGCCAGCATCCCCCAATAGATAGCCAACTGGGATGTTTCCCTCGGCAAACCCTGATACAGCTGTGAGGAATTCCACATGTGGAAGTCATGATAGCTTCCAGGGCTGCCAGCACACACTTGCATGATAATGCCCTGGGCATTGAACACAACCTGGCAGTTGATGGAAGGCAAGCACTTGTGGTTGATGTAGGCCCTACTCCACTCACCAGGCAGTGCTTTGATGTGGATGAGCATGTGGTCTGTTGCACCCAGTACCTGCGGGTATTCAGTTACATGGTGGAGGAGATACATATTGCTGGTGAATTCCTCACAGGTGTTAGGGAAGTGGATGTGTTCACAAACATGTGGTAGCATTGCATCCAGCATCTGATGGAGTACTCTGGATGCAGATGCCTGTGACACCCCCATGATATCCCCAGTAGGTGTTTGGACAGTACCTGTAGCTAGTATTCTTAATGCTACACATACCTTAGTATCCACTGTGATGGGTTCCCCTCGGTTTGGTCTGGATGTGAGGTGATGCTGGCACAGCTCCACAATTTGCTGACATATGTCCCTGTCCACCCTGTAATGCTCTACAATCTCTAGGTCATGTAGCCCCTGATAGGTCACCCTGGGTCTGAACACTCTCCTCCTCCTCCTGGGTTTGCAGTGGTCGGCAGCATTATCCTCCTCACTACCGTCATCCTCCAGCACATGGTGATGTATCCAAGCAATGGCAGCCTCTAGTATTTTGTCAGTTTACATTCCTAGGTTTACTCCAAAGGTGCAGAGTTTGTGGGGAAATGCAGACTGAAGGGTGTTTCCATACTTTCTATTGGTGTGATGCTACTGCTGCCTGTCAGATTCACTGTTTCTGATACATTCCAGATGCCAGCTTACTTGCTCATGGCTTGGATTTAGCTACTGTGAGTGTTAGACACATTACTGGTGATTTGTGGATGGTTGCCTTTATTCTACTGTTGCCCTTTTTGTAATTGATTTTTACTTGCATCTCCTCATATTTACAGCTCTGCAGCTACCTGGCAGCTGTACTATATTTGCAGGGCCCATTCTGAGTTGCAAACTTCCACAGTATTGATTTCTACATCAGTCCACCTTTATTTTGTGCTGTTGCCCTTTAATTCTATTTACATGTCCTCCCATCTCCAGCTCTGCAGCCACCTGTGAGCTGTATTATTCGAGTGCTTTCATTAGCACATTGTGGGTTGCAGACTCCCATATTGTTGGTTTATACAGCATTTCCCTTGTTCTGATACTTCCTTTACCTTTTCCTTCTACCCTTCCTCTTCCAGCCTGTTGGTAGTGTAAACAGCAAGATTTGTCCCTCCCTTGCATGTGCACATTCTCTTCAGTTTATGGAGTATGAGTACACAGCCTCAGACAAACCCACTCTCCTAGCTGTGATTAGCTAAGCAGACACCAGGCAACAGGGCTCCAATGTGCTTCCAGCAAGCATGACCACACCCTTTTCTTGTTCCTTGCTGCTCCTGTCTACACAATGGTGTTAGAGCACCTACACAGTTAGGTGCAGTCTGACACTTAGAAATTTTCTCCTCCAACCTGTGATTCAGTATAACTCCCCTCATTTGAATAGGACTGACTGTTAATTCCTATTAACTACACTCACACTGAGCCTTCCCCTTAGCAGCCACTATTCACTAGTATTGCTTACATATGCATGCCATTGACTATAATGGCAAAATCATGAATTGTGTGATAAAGGCTTATTTCACCTTTTTTTGCTATTTTCAGCCCAATCCCATTGGCCTTTTGTGAAATGGCTGGAATCGGCCAAAAAACATTATATTTTATATTTCTTCTATTTTTCATGCCAATGGCCATATATTTGCCCCCCAGATTTACTAATCTTCCATGCAGGACTAGCTTACTCCTGCACGGAAGCGACCATTTAGAAGCAGGATGGTAGCGCGCCATGCATATTAATGATGTCGCTGCCCGAGCTCCTATGCTTACACGAGGCATGTAAGAGTGCAGGGGGTGTGTATGAGAGTAGAGTGCTCAGAATAAACACAACCCGCAATGTAGAACAGCAGAAAGGGGTATGCAATGAGAGAGACCGATCACAGGTGACCGCATATCCCCACCAACAGTCCCCCTTGTGTATAACAGCAACAGACTGTAGAAATAAAATGAAGAAACCCTTTTTTTTTCTTTAAAAATCCAATTACAGCTTACAGCAGGTGCATGGGTGTGCAGTTAAAGCAGCTTAAAAGGCTGATGAGGATAACAAGGAAGATATATGCAAATGAAGCAGCATAGCAATAGGGTAGTGGACAGAGTATTCACCTTGTGAATAGGCATTCCTGGTTCAAGTCCCACTGCTGCGCATGCCATTTTACATGGCAAAGCACGCTACGACCAATATTTTTGTTGCATAACCCATTAAGTAACATATAGTTGTGAACTGGAGTACTGCAGTAAATGCACATGTGAGGTGTCAGTGACATAATGAATCTCCAAATGATGTGGATATTCTACAAAAGGGCCTTACAGAAACAGATGTCTGGTGCCAGAGCCATGTGCTCAAGCTTAATGCCAAGAAATGTATAGTTATCCCCTTTGGAAAAAAACAAGTACCCATGAATTACCACTTAGGTGGCAGGACACTAAACATTGAAAGTGTGATGAGACACTTAGGGACACAGGTGGACAGTGGTCTCACTTTCGATAACCACATCACCACAACAGCCAGAAAATCCTTCTATGTGGCACACCTCATCACTAAGGGCTTTTCATCCAGAAAAAAAGAGGTCATTGTCCCACTGTACTCATCCCTCATTAGACCCATTATAAAGTATAATGCCCCATTTGGAATGTACCTCACAAGACATCTGCAACAGCTAGAAAGACCACAGAAATACCTCACTAAAAGAATCACAGGCCTAAAGCAGATGCCATATGCTGACTGTCTAAAAAACTCCAGCTATACTCTGTGGCATATCGTCTACTCAGAGGCGATCTCTGCTTAACATACAAGGCCATGTCAAACCCTGAGCTGTTGGACATGCTCCACTTAAAGAAATCCCAATCCTTCAGAGCCAAACGCTCCAGGGATCTAAACCTTATCATCACAATGAACAAAACATGCTGGAGGGATAGGTTCCTGACCCAGAGACTCCCCATACTCTGGAATAGACTGCCTATGCATGTCAAGCAGAGCGCCTCATTGGCCCACTTCAAAAGGAACATTGATGATTGGAAGGGAGATAGGAAATTCACCCTGGGGATCATGTCAGTCACCCTGCTAGACAGGGGCCCAGAGAAGTAAATATTGTGGGATGAAATATCCAGGAAATTGTTATGGCTAGGCTTGCATAGGCCTTAGAGCCGATAGCCTAGTACCAACCTATGAACCTATGAACCTATAAGGCACTAGTAAGCAGGTGTAAGCAAAAATAAGCAGTAGTAAGCATATTTAAGCACTAGTAAGTGACCTTAAGCCTGTTTGCACAGTGGTAAGCAATGGCTTTACTGGCTAAGCAATTCTAAAGCTAACTCTCTGTAAGCAGATGTAACGGCAGGTTAGCAGTGCTTACCGTCACACAAACCCACTTACAAATGCTCAAAAGTGCCTTAATCACTCTGTATTCAATGACCCTTGTTCTGCCCATCAACAAAATAAACAGCTGTGCAGGTCTCAAACCCAGGACCCTGTACACCACAGTCCCAGTAGTTATCGACCAAGCTATCACATATGTACAAACAAATGAGGTAGTAGCAAACAAGTCCTCACCATAGAATAACCAAAATGAACCTGTGAAAGGCATCAGTATATAGTCATATGTGCCATAACCCACTACATAACATAAATATGTGAACTAGAGCACAGCAGTAAGCCCAGAAGTGAGGTGTAATTGTAACAGAGTGTTGAAGTCCCCAATAAAATACAAACTCCACAGAGTGCATGTACACATCAATCAGGGATACTAGGCATACATATAAGGTGTAATGAATAATAACACAATGCTAAAAATACATTATAATGAAGGTCTAATGTAAGCAATGCTAAGCATTGCACAGGCCAGCTTAGGAGGTGTGAGCAAAGTGTAGACTAGCTAACTCTTTGTGCCCAGTGGTATATCCCTTTAAACAATGCCAACCTTAGGTAAGCAGGTTTGCCCATAGCTTAGCCTTTTCAAAACTGGCCAATCACGGAAAAGTGCGGGAAATTGGACCTAGTTAAACCCAAGAGGCAGGAATACATCTCATAACTGGTTGTAGCTTCCCCTTGCAGACATTACGGCAGTAAGAGGAGAAGGAGTGTGCTTCCAGGCACAGCACTGGTGCATCCAGGAGTCTAAGGTCATGGCAGGACTCCTAGTTAAAGTCCATGCACAGAGACTGCTGCAGGGCCAGTTCCAGGGATTCCAATATAAGGCAGAGGCCTGGGACAGTCTCGGCTGTTACCTCAACAGTGCCACTGGCATACCACGAACTGGTGAGCAGGTCAGGTACCACTATGCTGACCTAAAGCAGCGGAAGGGGGACCTCTTGGAGGAGTGGCTCCAAGAGGCTAGAGCATCAGGGGATGTTCCAGATGTGTGTATCACCCCAATTTGTGTGTAATAATTGCCAGCTCTGGTATATCATGGATAGGTATGGCTCAATATTCTTCTTATGTCCCCCACAGCAGCAACGGAGTGGACCACAAACCAGGAGGCCTGCATCAGCAGCCTGGTGAGGTTGTGACCCGAGGCAGGTCAGTAATACTCATGCTTTTACTGTCATAGGAAATAAAAATAAAAGTAGTAGTAAATTAATTGCTAGTATAAAACCTGTATTGTTCAAGGCAAGTAGTGGACCGTGAACCAGGAGGCCTGCATCAGCAGCCTGGCAAGGTTGCGACCCAAGGCAGGTCAGTAATACTCATGCTTTTCCTGTCATAGGAAATAAAAATAAAGGTAGTAGTAAATTAATTGCTAGTATAAAACCTGTATTGTTCAAGGCAAGTACTGCATACAGTAGAGAATATGGCAGGAAGAATCTCATATTGTTTGTATGTCAATAAAAGTGTAACATCCTGATAAAACAGGTCTAACTGCTGGACTGCATGTGTATATTCTGGTATCATATGGTAATGCAGATTTGCAATCATGTAATAGTACTGTTGCATTAAGCAGTTACCCACACCATGCACCATAAATTGAATGTCTAGGAATGCCTGTATATATGACAGGTGTAATCCCCAGAGGCCATTTAGTACAACTGAGAGAAACATAGACAGTAAATAGGGCAAATGCAGACAACAAAAACCAAATAGCACATGCAACTGAGATGTGAACTGTTGTTTTTTAGCACACACAGCCACGGTTCAAATCCTGCTAGTTGTAGTAGTCTGCATACAGAATAATACCCAACAACTGTACAGATATGTCCAGAATGTCTATTAAAGTGGCCCATATCTATTTCCTATCAACCTGTCCCCATGGGAAATCAGTGGGATGATCCCAGACATATAGGCAACAAACAGGAAATACAACTGATTGACACACAACTATACAACAAATATGGCACACTAGCAACTCCCCAATACTTTATGTGACTAAGAAGCCACATATGTTCCATTCACACTCCAACTTGTTAAGCTGTGGTCAGAGTGTGTACAGTAACAGAGCGAGATGTATGTGCATAATAGTAATGTAGAACCTGGTACTGTGTGAGGGAACAGTCAGGTAGTGCTAATAAACATTCTTCCCACAGGTCTGTCAGATACCAACACTGTGCCTAGAAAGACAAGAATGATGTGCAGTTGCTCTGAATAATGTGGTATTACACATCACTGTCACCCACACTGTCCTACAACATATAACTGTCAAGGAAATCTGTATGAGTGTTGTTATACAAGGTCAGAATGCATAAGCACAGGGGATTAATAAGACAGAAAGCAGATTGGAGATATACAGCAATATCAATATAGCAGACACAACTGTAATGGACAGTGTTTAAGTTGTAGCAGACACAGCCATGATCTGAACCCTGTGAGTGAAATTAGACTGCATACAAATTCTTACCCCACAACTGTACACATGAGGCCAGAATGTCCAGTATATGTTCCCATATCTGTTGCCTGACCCCTGTCCCCCTAGTAAGTCTGTGAGATGATCCCAGATGTGTAGCCAGCAAACAAGGAATACAAGTGATTGTCAACCATCATGAGAACACACCTGTCACTGTAGCAACCCCCAAAACTGTTAGGAGAGTAATATTTCAAGTATGTCTTACCTACACACCCATGCTGTCAAGCTGTGACCAGAGTGTGTACATTAACAGAGTGAGATGTATGTGCATAATACTAATGTGTAATCTGGAACTTTGTTTGGCAACAGTCAGATAGTGCTAACAAACATTGTTCGCATAAGTACGTTTGATACGAACACTGTGCTGAGAAAGAAATACAGACCAATATAACCTGTACTGGTACTGTCCACCCTAGTATTGTAGGGGATTGTGAGTGTTGCAGTTTCTCTGAATAATAAAGTATCACTAGTCACTGTCACCCACACTGTGCTACATAAAATAACTGTGTAGGAAAGCATGTATATGTGTGTGTCAGGTCACTAAAGGTGGAAGAGGACAATATTCTAGATATGTCCAGGCACACCAGCATGTGGTCAACACATGGCCAGAGTCTGTGCAGAAAGAGTTGGATAGCGTAGTGCAAAACCGCAACCCGGAATCCTGGCATACGTGTACAAACAGTCAGTGTTAACAAACATTCCCTCCACAGGTATACCAGTTAAAAGGTGTATACTGCTGGTAAAATCGGTTCATGTGTAATGATGACGACAGACATATCACTGTCCAAAATAAGGCTATACGGTAGTGTAGTACGACTTTTATTTATTTATTTATTTATTTCAGTTTGATTACCGGGGAAGTCCACTGGGCCATGAAGTGCCCATTTTCAGTGGAGGCCCGGGGAGAAAAGCTCCATAAACAATACAATGCAATAAGGGTTACAGAGTGTTGAAGGAAAATACAAGAGTAAAATTCATACAATTAGGAATTTCAAAGCAATACAATACCATAAGGGTTACATAGTGTTAAAAGTAAAATACAAGTGTAAAATTCATACAGTCAGGAAATGCAAATGCATAAATGTACATCATAAGACACAGTTAACAGTTTTTTTTTTTTTTTTTTTTTTTTTTCCAATGGCAACATGGCAATACTGATATTTACATACCTGGAGTCAAGTTAGAAATTTGGTTGATCTGTGACAGTCAGCAAGTCTAATTTGGGAGAATAGAAATAAAAGATTGAGGGAAGAATGGAGCAGGGAGTATAGAGAGCTCAGTGGGGAAAATTCCCTAGATTTTATGTAGGGTGAAAGCAGGAACATTTCTGTTTGGATGACAGTTATAGGAACAGTTGGGTCTTGAAGGATTCTGGGTTAGGTATTGTCCTAAGTGAGGGAGGGAGAGAGTTCCATTTCTTACCTAGAGAGAAGGAGAGTAGAAGCTGGCCAGCGGAGTGTTTGGGTTTGTGGATGGAGATTAGGTTTTGGTGTTCAGATCTCAGAGATCAATTTGGGATGTATGGTGGAAGGATGTTTGTTAAGGCTGGGCATTTATCTGGGTAGAATATTAGTTTGTGAGCAGTGGTTAGTTGGAGATGGTCTAGGTGGTTGGGGAGCTCTAGCCAGTTCAGGGACTTAAGGTACAGATAGCAGCACTCTCTAGGAAAGTGATGTGGACTACAGGAATATACTACTTGTTAATTGACATCCTCCCCCCACCTTATCTCCAACAATAATCAACATACCCACCCCAACTGGTATGTAATGACTCTGATAATGTCCAATTGTTTAATAAATATTTTAATGGTTCCCATGCATGTGCCGTATTGAATTATTCCAACATTGTTGGCATGGTGCCATCAAAGTACCTGCATGCTGTTCTTATTACCACTGTGGTCCCATATATGCATGTGTTTTGTTTGCTATGCAACTGTTCCATATCTGGTGTCTGAGTTAATGGAAATATCTATGCATGCTGTCATACCTAACCCTGGAATGTGTTGACTATTACTAACCCATATATGATGAAATGTAAACACTATAGCATGCTTGGGAAGGCCAGTCCCAGCGGACCCAACTGTCCCACCTCAAATGGCCATGGCACCGGGCACCAGAATATCTGGGGCCCAACCCCGGACCTCCCTGTCCGTTGGTCCTGCACCAGCTTCGGGTGGAACCACCTCAGGGGATGGGGCTCACCCCCCCCAGGAGTGGGCACAGACAGCCACCTGTCACCCGTCACCAGGTCAGGGTCATGGTGTGTAGAGTGATCAATGAGCAGTTTGGTGATCTTCTACACCAGCTCGAGGGACGCATGTCATGATTACAGAGTCAGCCTGGCTTTGCAGCTCAGCCCCCAGCACAGCCATCTTTGGGGCTGTGAAGATGCAGTGGTGACTGCCCATGGGTGGGGACCTCAGTCCCACTGTTACCACTAGGGGGCTTTTGGGCTTCCGATATCCCAACACCCCTCCCCATCAAGGTGTTTACCCCCACATGTGTCATATACTGCCGCTGTATGCATCTTGCGTGTCTTGTTTGTTAACCTACCCAACCTACCTCCACAAATATACCTACTACCGCACCCCAACATCCCACTCTCAGCTAAAAAAAAGAAAAAAGGGCAATCTGTTCCCACAAAAAAAAAATCTCGCCCCATACATAGCTGTCCATTTCACACACATGTCCACTGGACACATGTAATCTGGTCTAATTGGTATCACAAATTATTGTTGTCCTCACCCCTCTCCCAGGGGTTTGAGTGTTGAAATCTACCTCCAAATTCAGTGCATATGCACAGCTGTTGCTGTAGTAGAAATGGGCAGCTATGTACCTTCCATTCAGCCTATCTGCACATCCCTAGCTATTTTCCCTACTGTCTTTCCCTCTTTGTGCCCCTTCTTCACCACTTTCCTATCAACCCTTTTTTCTTTTCTTTTCTTTTAAAGAAATCAGAACGAGGGTAAGCAGGAGTAAGCACTTTTAAGCAGCAGCAAGTGGGTCTAAGCCTGTTTGCATGGGGTAAGCAATGCCTACACTGGTTAAGTTATTTAGAAGTTGAGTACAAGAAACTGTAACCGAAGGTTAGCAGTGCTTACCTCCGCGCAATTCCACTTACAACTGCTTTTAAGTGCCTTAATCACTCTGTATCCAACGGCCCGTGTTCTGCCCAGCAACAAAATAAACAGTCTCTGTAATGCTCAAACCCAGGATCCTGCACACCATAGACAAAGTGATTTACCACTAAACAATGCCAGATATACATAACCTGGACGATTTCAAACACATATCATTCATCTCAGTCATTACACAGTACAGAGAATGTAGTCTAACATGTAGATGTATCTGTGTGTGTGTAACTATATTAATATCTAAACAGATACAACATATCTATATATATGTATATATATATATATATATATATATATATATATATCTATATATATATATATATATATATATAAACTAAAATTAACCGCACTCAAAAAAAATTGAACGAAGAGAAGAATTTTAACTAAGAAATGAACTTCGTGACAATAAAGCATTCAATAAAATAGTAAATAACACCAACTCTTGTAGAACTTTAGCTTCGTCTTTACACCAAGATGAAAGCGCTAAAGTTCTACAAGAGTTGTTGGTGTTATTTATTTATTGAATGCTTTTATTGTCAAGTTCATTTCTTAGTTAATATATATATATATATATATATATATATATATATATATATATATATATATATATATATATATATATATATATATATATATATATATATATATATATATATATATATATATATATATATATATATATATATATATATATATATATATATATATATATATATATATATATATACATATATAGAAATATATGAACATATATTCATGTGAATGCCTACATCAACACATATATATGTCTACACCTATATGTCTACATATACACAGCAAGTTACATATATGTAAGCAGATATATATCTATGTAGGTGTATACGGACATAGTTATATATATGTCAGCAGATATATATATATATATATATATATATATATATATATATATATATATATATATATATATATATATACATATCCATATAGGTATATATGGACATACATGTGTAGATATGAATGGGAGATTAACTAAATCATATGTATCCACATGCACCGTTAATGGGGTTGAGAGGCCCCAAACGATATACATCTTGTACAAATAGGTAGTCCAAACCCCCACAGCCAAACACGTCCATCCTGCAATACACTACCAAGTGTTGCAGATACCATAACCAGGTCCTGACACAACATGGGCACAAGATGTTTAACAGTACTACATCCCACCTGTATGATTTCAGGCTGATATTGGTAACATATCATGCAGTACAGTCTGGCTCCCATAGCAAATATAAAATGTGGAAGCTATCAACATCCCCATATATACATACATATACACAGACACATATATGCAGATACAGATATACATATATATATATATATATATATATATATATATATATATATATATACAGATAGATAGATATACATGTGACTACACATACACACGCAGAGATATATACAGTAAGATACTTATGTAGTAGGTGCACACAATATGGAACAGCCACAATGCCTACAGTTAACACCCTAACAACTAGACACCGGATGAGCCACCCATACAAATGACATTCTGTGCCTACAACATATACCCACAGAGAGGTCATAGGATAAAACACCACACACAGTTTTTCAGAAATGGAAAACCATTATTTGTGTACCATTACATTTTTATATGTCATGTCATATAGTTTTTCAGACACTGATAGCCATATAAGCAGAGTAATGCAACTGTAAAACAGTTATACAAATACTGTAGTCTGGAAATGTTCACAACTGTTGCTGTCCAGGCCAAGCCCGCCATATTATACAATAATGAAGACAGACTGGGCCACAGGATACCACACAATCAACAGTAAGTGATACAGCTGTATAGTCCAGCAGCCTCTATCTACAATCTGTACACAATCACTATGTGGAAAAGACTTCAGTTGACCAAATGGGATGTAACAGTTACACAACAAGGCATAACTGACATCATCACAGGCACACTGGCAAACAGAACAGTCTGTATGGCAGGAGGCATTAGGCCTGCAGTAACCCACTTTATGTAAGTAATGCCAAGATAGGTGAAATGCATGGTACTGTACATTTAGATACCTTAAGGCATCTCATCCCCGATTCCCTCACATTTTGTAACAGCCTAAGTTATGTATGGTGCATCCCCCCTAGACTCAATAATACAGGGCCATATACCACTGTTACATGCACTGGCCTCTGGAGTGCATATGGGCACACATTTATTGTGTAGGTGAAGCCCACACATATATGGACCAGTCCCACCGTATGTGTGGGGGATACAACAGCAGTGGACTGCTGGCAGGAATGGCAGTGTGGTATACGTATATGTTCATATGTATCACTATCTGTATATGTGTAGACATATAATGCTCTGTATATGTATATATCTGGGTATGTACATGCATATCTATGTACATATACACACCCATCTATATATGTTGATATGTACATGTGTAATTATCTATATAGATATCTGGATAATCATATGTACATATATATTCACCATATGCCCTGAACATGGGGTGTAGCCCTACCTCAGCCCCTATAGTCCCAATGTCGTAGTGCAAGGGGATGTCAGGTATGTATAGCAGGTATATTAGTAGACTATTGCTACTGTAATAAGGATTGTCTTCACAGACATGGTGTGTGTGGGATGTCACATCTGCTTTTCACATGTGCGCCATTGGCCACTGACAGACATCCGAAGGACATCATAGTAAAGTACCGCTGCAAGCACGTAATGCTCCTGTGGACTACAGCAGAGATATTGGCCAATAGATGTGGACATTCTGACACACTCTGTACAGTTCAGAGGTATAGACAGAACCTCTTAGTGCAGAACATGTGGACCAAGCCTGAAAATATGGATGATAAGAGTCATGTAGATGGGTATAACACATAACGACTGGTATACATTTGCCCCCATAGGTTATGCATTCACACACCCCTTGTCTGTCCTGACACATAATAACTGCTGGTACAGAGATGCCATGGCCACATACTACCCAATAGATATTGACATACATCTGTACAGCATCCCACCGCTCTGTCTGACGTACATGACTGTTAAGGGAGGCCCAGTAGCAGAACATCTGGCAAGTATCTGGAAATGACATCTCAATGGGTAAGTAGACTAAGCTGCAACACATGCAACAAATCACTGTGTAGGCTACAGGCAGACTGGCTCAACACTGGCCTACATTTCCTATGGGGGAATGCACATGTACCTGCATATATAGCAGGCTCTACATGCATGTCACAGCACAGGGTAAGATACACCTGTGTGAAAGTGCATAACCACAACCAATGTGAACACAGCCACAACTGTATATGGTAAGCTAGCATAATATTACAGTATATGGACTATCTGTCTGACACCATCCTCATATGTGCCACTCACACACTAACCCTACATATACTGGGCCACTACACATTGTGGCCTGATGCCTGTCTGTGGTATGGGACATGTGTGTATGGCCCTACAAATATGTAAGCTTATACAGTAAGATACAGTGGAGCAGCATGTAACATCAGATAGGATGGGACCTAGAACTATGATATCTACCCCAGTCTGTACACAGGCCAAGGTACATATTAAGAATACACACACTGTTGACATTCACCATAAGTACACAGACCTCAGTACTGTACAAACAACCACAGAATGTCCAGGTTATGTCATCAGATATAACTACTGTACATAACATGTGTAGCAGTCTGATATCTCACTGGCTATTTATCAGATATGATGACACTAATCATGGTGTACAGCACATATGCACCTCTTAATGCGTGACATATGTACAAAGGTTGACACAGTTGTGGCTGGAAGCACATACATAGGGCCAATATTGACATGTTGCTGTGATAACATCATGCATTTACTGTTGTAACAGGGTTTGTTGCAACATATGTCCTATGAGGGATATGAAGTCAGTAACTGTCATGGCTTTCACCATCTACAGACTGCAATACTCACACTACCTTCTGCAGTTCACAGATACATGCTCCATAGGTAACACATGAAACCAAAGGCACCACACACTGCCCAGTCTACAGATGACCCTACAGATGGGGAGTCCTCATAAACATAGAACTGACATGGCAGGTATTAATACATGTAGGACAGCAATATCCGCACACATCCTGTTAAACCAACATTACTCCGAATGCAGTATAGCAGCACTTACAGTCTGTAGTCAGGTCAGACACATCCCCCTCCTACACACACTGTTGACATTCACCATAAGTACACAGACCTCAGTACTGTACAAACAACCACAGAATGTCCAGGTTATGTCATCAGATATAACTACTGTACATAACATGTGTAGCAGTCTGATATCTCACTGGCTATTTATCAGATATGATGACACTAATCATGGTGTACAGAACATATGCACCTCTTATTGCATGACATATGTACAAAGGTTGACACAGTTGTGGCTGGAAGCACATACATAGGGCCAATATTGACATGTTGCTGTGATAACATCATGCATTTACTGTTGTAACAGGGTTTGTTGCAACATATGTCCTATGAGGGATATGAAGTCAGTAACTGTCACGGCTTTCACCATCTACAGACTGCAATACTCACACTACCTTCTGCAGTTCACAGATACATGCTCCATAGGTAACACATGAAACCAAAGGCACCACACACTGCCCAGTCTACAGATGACCCTACAGATGGGGAGTCCTCTTAAACATAGAACTGACGTGGCAGGTATTAATACATGTAGGACAGCCATATCCGCACACATCCTGTTAAACCAACATTACTCTGAATGCAGTATAGCAGCACTTACAGTCTGTAGTCAGGTCAGACACATCCCCCTCCTGTGCATTGGCCTGTTTCCACAGTGTATGTTGACAAAGGTAAATCCCCAATCCATCCGAGATGCTGTTTGCCAAACAACAGATCGAGTTCCTGCTCACAGTAATGAAAAGGCCCAACACCAACATGATGTTCCTAGATATTGGAGTGTGCTTCCATGCAGTTGGCTATGGGAATGTTACCACATCTGTTCCACATGCAATCAGCTATGGGAGGGCTGCAATTCATGCAGAGGCCTTCAGCTGATCATGAGCATTACCTAAAATACACATGCTGCTGTCTAAGCAAAGCAGGTGTAGGTCTACACATCCACCAGTGCGGGAGTGAAAGAGGCAGACAGAGGCAAAGACAAGTCAGTGAGGGGTGGGAGAGTAAAATTTAAGCTTGTTTGTGCCACCCACCTAACAGTACAGGGTATCAAACCCTTGACAACTATGTAGTGCTATCACAGTTTTATGCAGTTATTGGATGCGCCACATGAGTTACCTGCTGTGGAGCACTCAGAACATATATGGGATGATGAGTGACATCTGTAATAGGGATATGGTAGCTATATGGTCGGTGAAGTACACTTGCCTGTCCACATGAGCAGGTGCCAGCGTCAACACAACCACACTCTCACAGGAATGTACACACATTGACACACTTGGCAGGACCAGGATTACAACTCATCACTAGTGAGATTGCCACAACACATTACTGTGCAGGTATCACATGCACCACAAAAGTCATACGGAGGTTATATGGGCAAAGAGTATGGGGAGGTGTCTGACATCAGACAGCATGCTTCAGTATGCCAATGGGGATTGTAGTGAGTGTGGATGTGATCATGCGCATCATACAATAAACACACAAACACACAAGGTGCCAGTACTGACATGCATGGGTGCATTTCTGCAAGGGTGTGTGGTGGTCGACTGTGGCAGATGACTATACAAGACTAGGTGATGGGTATACTTTGGCATCAGGCCACATGACAATGGTCTGCATTGTGGCTCAGGGCTGTAGTTTCTGCATTTGCCCACACAGGTGGGTATTGTATCCCCCATCCAGTCACCAGGGTGACTATTATGTGTGGCCAATACTGTGCATCACTTGCCATGTATGTGTTCCTTAGTCCATGACATGGATGGTGTCTGGAATGTGCACACCTCCCACATGCATGTATAGTGACATGTGGAACTGTACCTGCAGTGTCTGGCCCATGTTGTGTACACAGATTACCATCAGATGTGCTAGTCTTGGCCACCTGTGGCAGGAACTGGTAATGGACAGCATGTTTACCCGGCACCTACATTGATAGCATGCCAAGAGCATTCCCTGGTGTCAGTGGCATTTGTCCGTACAGGGCATGTTTCCAGGCATGGTATGTCCTTTGTGGGTCACATGTGATGGCACCACTGGTGTTGCAGATGTCCAGTGGGGAACATGGGGATGGTGCACTGTCTGCATTTACATGCCCACTGGACAGAGTGCCATGCCCCCTGTAGCCTACTGCAATCACACCATAGTTACTATCAGTGGCCATTATCCAGTGTACTACCCACATATTTGCTGTTGGCTAGGCATGTATGTGTGTGCGTGTGTGCGCGTGTGTGTGTGTGTGTGTGTGTGTGTGTGTGTGTGTGTGTGTGTGTGTGTGTGTGTGTGTGTGTGTGTGCGTGTGTGTGTGTGTATGTGTGTCTGTGTGTGTCTGTGTGTGTTTATGAGACATGAGTTGAGTGTGTGCTCTGGGTAATACTGGGGTTGCTAACTGTGATTGCCTGGCCTTGCTGTCACATGTATGGGTATGGATTTGCACCTCATCCTCTCTGTTATTTCACATCTGTTATCCTGGTACGGTGGACATTGTGATATATACTAGGGCCACCATATAAGACATTTGCAAATCCCACTCCCCATTGGGTCCAGCTGTCACACACTCACACAGGATACTAGTTACACTCACACACAAACACACACACCTGTCATCTCTGAGAGTAGAACCCCCTAGCTAACTAGTTTATTACACTACAGCACTATGCAGTTATAGTACGTGCCATGGAGATTACTGGAGTATTCTTTCCCCAAAGGTGTATATCACATTGGATGACATCAGCAGGATTGCCAAAGTAGGGTATTTGAATTGTAGTGAGTGTGGCTAGGCTGAAATGCATTGCTCCTTACACAGGCATTGAAACAGACACAAAACATCCACAATTGACATGTGTGGGTACAAAACCCCTAACAGAGATTGATAGCACATTATAACATGGAATTATTACAGGACGCACCATGGGGATTATTAGGGAGCTCCTTCCCCAAAGGTGTATTTCACAATGAATGACATCAGCAGGATTACCAAAGTAGAGCATTTGAAATGTACCTAGTGTGACTAGCCTAAAATGCATTGCTCCCTACACAGACACACAAAACATCAAGAACTGCCATAGGTGGGAATAGAACCCTACCAGAGTTTGATATCACACTACAGCAGTACGCAATTATGGCACGCACTATAGAGATTACTGAGCTGCAATCTTCCCAGAGGTATATGTTTAAGTGGATGACATCAGCAGCCTTGCCAAAGTTGATCATTTGAATTGTAGAGAGTGTAACTACCCTAAATATCATTGCTCTCTACACAGAGAGACACACACACACACTTGCTAAGTCTGTGATTAGAACACCTACCTAATTAATTGATCACACTACAACAGTGCACAGTTATAGGACACGCTATGGAGATTACTGGGATGCAATTTTCACAGAGGTGTATTTCTAGGTGGATGACATCAGCAGCCTTGTCAATGTTGAGCATTTGAATTGTAGGGAGTGTGACTACCCTAAAAACCATTGTTCTCTACACAGACACACACAAACACTTGCCAAGTCTGGGATTAGAACACCTACCTAACTACCTTATCACACTACAGCAGTTATATGATGTGCTACGGAGATTACAGGGTTACAGCCTTCCCAGAGGTGTATTTCTAGGTGGATGACATCAGCAGCCTTACCAAAGTAGAGCATTTCAATTGTAGGGAGTGTGAATACCCTAAAAAACATTGTACTCTATGCAGACAGGCACACAAACACAAACTTGCCTAGTCTGGGATAAGAACTCCTACCTAAATAGTTTATCACACTAAAGTAGTACACAATTATGGGACGCACCACGGAGATTACTAGGTTGCAACTCTCCCAAAGGTATATTTCACAGTGGATGACCTCAGCAGGCTTGTCACAGTAGGGCTATGGGGAGGGCAGTGTTTGTGCATGGTCCATAATCCATTCATCTAGAGGTTGACCCACCACATGCGGGCACACACAGGGTCATATTTCACAGGTATGTGTATACAGAACCTAGATGGCACCTTCCTTGTTCAGTCATGTTGCACAGCTAGCACGTGCACCACATAGTCTGTACTGCTGACAGATACTGGTGGCTAGTATCTACAGTGAGTGACATCTGAACCTCATGTGGTTGTGGCCCTTTGGTTGTATGCTGGGTGTGGCAGGCCTGGATGGCTCCCTATCACAATCACCCTCTTCCACACATATATGTACATCTACCTTTGGCTTATTATAGTGTGTTGTCCTTAGATATGTCTGTATTCCTGTCCACTGTGTGTGCAAAGCATGTGTGATGCATACTGAGAAGTGTCACCACTGACATCTGTGACTGCCAGTTATGTCTAGTCCACTGGTGTTTGCAGACAGGTCCTTCATGTGTTTAAGTGTGTGAGCATGCCTAGTATGACCTTTCAGTGTGTTGTTGACTGACATTGCCTTAATTCCTCTAAATGTGTGAGCATGTCCAGTATGCCCATCTGTATTGAATGTGTGGATCATGTCCAGGTAGTCTGTAATGCAGTGCTGACCTATGTGTTGTACACCTACAGGTAGTATACTGTTTCTGCAGGGTATCCATCGATCACATGGCATTGACTGTTACTACATTTCTACATGGGATGGGGGGTATACGTGACTATTTCTACATTTCTACATGGGATTGGGGACACACCTAACTGTTTCTACATTTTTACATGGGATGGGGGCACACCTGACTATTTCTACATTTCTACACAGGCTTAGGGGGCACACCTGACTGTTACTACATTTCTACTCAGGATGGGGGGCACACCTGACAGTTGTACATATTTTCTATGACTGTACTGGTATGTCAGGTACTCCATTTCATTCTGTAGTCTTACCTATCATGCTGCCTAGAGGCATACCAGTGTACTGCAGATCTTAGCTTTTATTTACCTACATATTAGTACTTTGGGAAAGGTGCAGCCCCATAATCTCCATGGTGGGTCATATAACAGTGAAATGCTGTAGTGTGATATAGAACACTGGTAGGGGTACTAGTCCTGCACATGGCAAGTGTGGATGTTTGTGTGTGTGTTACTTTGTGTAGGGAGCAATGATTTTTTGGCTAGTCAGCTCACTACAATTCAAATGCCCTACTTTGGCAAGGATGCTGATGTCATTCACTGTGAAATACACCTTTGGGAAAGATGCAACATAGTAATCTCCATGGCACGTCCTATAACCGCGTACTGCTGTAGTGTGATAAACTAGTTAGATAGGACTTTTAATCCCAGACATGGCAATTGTGTGTGTCTCTGTGTAGGGAGCAATGCTTTTTAGGCTAGTCACACTCATTACAATTCAAATGCCCGACTTTGGCAAGGCTGCTGATGTCATTCACTGTGAAATACACTTTTGGGAAAGGTGCAGCCCAGTAATCACCTTGGTCACATTCACTTCAATTCAAATGCCCTACTTTGGCAAGGATGCTGATGTCATTCACTGTGAAATACACTTTTGGGAAAGGTGTAGCCCAGTAATCACCTTGGTCACATTCACTACAATTCAAATGCCCTACTTTGGCAAGGATGCTGATGTCATTCACTGTGAAATACACTTTTTGGAAAGGGGGAGGCCAGTAATCTCCGTGGTGCATCCAATAACTGCATACTGCTGTGGTGTGATAAACTAGTTTGGTAGTTCTAATCCTAGACATCACAACTGTGTGTGTGTCTCTGTCATTGTAGGGAGCAATGCTTTCTAGGCTAATCACACTCACTACAATTCAAATGCCCTTCTTTGGCAAGGCTAATGATGTCATTCACTGTGCAATACACTTTTAGGAACAATGTAGCCAAGTAATCTCCATGGTGCATCCAATAGCTGCGTACTGATGTAGTATGATAAACTAGTTAGGTAGGAATTCTAATCGCAGATGTGGCAACAGTGTGTGTCTCTGTCTGTGTAGGGAACAATGCTTTTTAGGCTAGTCACACTCATTACAATTCAAGTGGCCTACTTTGACAAGGCTGCTGATGTCATTCACTGTGACATACACCGTTGGGAATAGTGCAGCAAAATAATCACCATGGTACATCCTGTAACTGCATAATGCTGTAGTGTGATACACTAGTTAGGTAGGGGTTCTAATCCCAGACTTGGCAACTGTGTATGTGTGTTTGTGTGCCTTTGTCAGTGTAGGGAGCAATGCTTTATAGGCTAGACACACTCATTACAATTCAAATTCCCTACTTTAGCATGACTGCTGATGTCATTCACTGTAGACTACACCTTTGGGAAAGGTGTAACCCAATAATGTCCATGGCGTGTCCTATAACAGTGTAATGATGTAATGTGATATAGAACTCTGCTAGGGGTTCTAGTCCCACACGTGATAGTTGTGGCTGTTTGTGTGTATGTGTGTGTGTGTGTGTGTGTGTGTGTGTGTGTGTGTGTGTGTGTGTGTGTGTGTGTGTGTGTGTGTGTATTTCATTGTGTGTGCAGGGAGCAAAGCTTTTTAGGCTAGTCACACTCATTACAGATCAAATGCCCTACTTTGGCAAGGCTGCTGATGTCATTCACTGTTAGTTACACCTTTGGGAAAAGTGCAGCACAGTAATCTCCATGGTGTGTCATATAACAATGTAATGCTGTAGTGTAATATAGAACTCTGGTAGGGGTACTAGTCTTGCACACGGCAAGTGTGGATGTTTGTGTGTGTGTTACTTTGTGTAGAGAGCAATCTTTTTAGGCTAGTCACACTCACTACAGATCAAATGGCCTACTTTGTCAAGACTGCTGATGTCATTCACTGTGAAATACACCTTTGGGAAAGGTGTAGCACTGTAATCTCAGTGGCAAGTCCTATCACAGCATAATGCTGTAGTGTGATATAGTACTCTGGTAGGGGTTCTATTCCCATACATGGCAAGTGCGGGTGCTTGTGTGTGTGTTTCTATGTCTGTGTAGGGAGCAGTCCTTTTTAGGCTAGCCATACTCACTACAATTCAATTGCCCAACTTTGGCAAGCCTGCTGATGTCATTCACTGTGAAATACACCTTTGGGGAAGGAGTACTCCAATGATCTCCATGGTGTGTCCTATAACTGCGTATTGCTGTAGTATAATAGACTAGTTAGGTAGAAATTCTAATCCCTGACATGGCAGGTGTCTGTGTTTGTCATTCGTATCCTGTGTGGAGGTGGCTGTGAGTATGTAACAACTGGAGTCATTGTGGAGAAAGTTTTGCAAATTTCTTATATGGTGGCCCTAATATATGTCACAATGTCCACCTTACAGGGATAACAGATCTGAAATAGCCAAGAGGCTTGGGTGAAAATCCATACTCTGACATGTGACATCAAGGCCTGTCATACAAAGTTAGCAACCCTTGTATTACCCAGAGAACACTTTCAACCCATGTCTCATACACAAACACACTTGCCTAGGCAATAACCGCTATGTTGGTAGTACCCTGCATATTGCCCACAAATAGTAACCATGGTGTGACTGCAGTGGACTACAGAGGGCATGGCACCCTGTCCATCAGTCCAATAGGCACATACATGCAGACAGTGTACTTCACTATTTTCCCCACTGGACACCTGCAACACTGGTGGTGCCATCAAATGTGACCCATAAAGGACATACCATGCCTTAAACACATGCCCTGTATGGACAGATGCCACTGACACCAGGGAATACCTGTATCATGCTATCAATACAGGTGCAGGGTCAGCCTGCTGTGCATTACCAGTTCCAGCCAAATGGTGTTTTGTAAGTGATGCTCATGATCAGCTGATGGCCTCTGCATGAATTGCAGCCCTCCTCTAGCTGATTGCATGTGGCACAGCTGTGGTAACATTCCCATAGCCAATTGCATGGAAACACACTCCAATATCTAGGAACATCATGTTGGTATTGGATCTTTTCATTCACTGTGGATACTCTATAAAAGGACATTACAGAAACAGATGCTTGGTGCCAGAGCCATGGGCTCAAGCTCAATGCCAATAAATGTATAGTTATCCCCTTTGGGAAAAAATATGTACCCGTGAATTACCACATAGGTGGCAGTACACTAAGCAGCAAAAGTGTGATAAGAGACTTAGGGACACAGGTGGACAGTGGTCTCACCTTTGATAACCACATCGCCACAACAGTCAGAAAATCCTTCTATTTGGCACACCTCATCAAAATTATTAGATGCTCCATTACAGCATGATACTTTGTTTGGTGCTAAAGCAGATGAGGTGTTGAAGAAAATGGAGGATAAAGCGAAATCCATGTAGACAGTTAAGGATTTCTTACAGGTACAGCCACCCAGAAAAAAGGAGGTTATTGTCCTGCTGTACTCATCCCTCATTAGACCCATTATAGAATACAATGCCCCATTTGGAATGTACCTCTCAAGACACCTGTAACAAATGGAAAGGCCGCAGAAATACCTCACTAAAAAAATCACAGGCCTAAAGCAGATACCCTATGCTGACCACCTTAAAAAACTCCAGCTATACTCTGTCACATATTGTCTACTCAGAAGCGATCTCTGCTTAACATACAAGGCCATGTCAAACCCAGAGCTGTTGGACATGCTACACTTAAAGAAATCCCAATCTCTCAGAGCCACACACTCCAGGAATCTAAACCTTGTCATCACAATAAACAAAACATGCTGGAGGGATAGGTTCCTGACCCAGAGACTCCCCAGACTCTGGAATAGACTGTCCATACATGTCAAGTAGAGTGCCTCTTTGGCCCTCTTCAAAAGGAACCTTGACGATTGGATGGGAGAAAGTAAATTCACCCCAGGGATCACGTCAGTCACCCAACTAAACAGGGGTCCAGGAAGTAAATAGTGTGGGAAGAAATAGACAGAGAATTGTTATGGCTAGACTTATATAGGCCCGAGGGCTGATAGCCTAGTACCACCTATGAACTTATGAACCTATGAACTGTGAGCAGGATCTAGATCTGTTGTTTGGCAAACAGCATCGCAGATGGATTGGGAATTTGCCTCTAACAACATACACTGTGGAAACAGGCCAACACACAGGAGGGGGGTGTACCTGACACAACTACAGAATATAAGTGTTGCTATTCTGCGTTGGGAGTAATGTTGGTTTAACAGGGTGTGTGTGGATATGGCTGTTCTACATGTTTTAATACCTGTCATGACAGTGCTATGTTACTGAGGAAACCCTCATCTGTAGGGTCATCTGCAGACTAGGCAGTGTGTGGTGTCTTTTGTTTCTTGTGTTACCCACACAAGCATAGTATGAGGACAGCAGATCATACATGGTGACAGACATAAGAATTACTGACCTCATAACCCTCATAGGATATATGTTGCAATAAACCCTGTTACAACAGTAAATATATGAGGTTATCACAGCAGCATCTCAATATTGGCCCTGTGTTTGTGACTCCAGCCACAACTCTGTCAACCTGTGTATATGTTTCATGCAATAAGAGATGCATATGTTCTGTACACCATAATTTATTGACATCATATCTGATAACAAGCCAGTGGGATATCAGACTGTGACATATGTTATGTATAGGAGGGGTTCTCTTTGAGGACATAACCTGGGAATACTGTGGTTGTGTGTACAGTACTGAGGTCTGTGTACTTATGGTGATTGTTGACAGTATGTGTATTGTGAATATGTACCTTGGCCTGTGTACAGACTGTGGTAGATGCCATTGTTCTTGGGCCTGTTCTATCTGATGTTACATGCTGCTCCACTGTATGTTACCCTATTGGCTTACATGTTTGTAAGGCCAAACACACACATGTCCCATACCACAGGCAGGCATCAGACCACACTGTGTAGTGACCCAGTATATGTAGGGTTAATGTGTGAATGGCACATATGAGGATGGTGTTGGACAGATATTCCATATATGTAACATTACGCTGGCTACCATATGTGGCTGTGGCTATGTTCACATTGGATGTGGTTATGCACTGTCACACAGTTATCTGTTACTCTGTGCTGTGACATGCCTGTAGAGCCTGCTATATATGCAGGTACATGTGTATTCCCCCATAAGAAATGTAGACTAGTGTTGTGGCAGTCTGCCTGTAGCCTGCACAGTGCTTTGTTACATGCCTAGCAGCTTATGCACTTTTTCTTATGCACTTTTTCTTTTAAAAAATACAGTATTTAAATTGATTTAAACTGTGTATGAAGGAGTGTTGAAGGAATTTTTAACTGGTTATTCTGCTCTTCAGTAACTTGAACTAAAAGCTAGTGTTGGCTGAATTTTGTTATTTGCTAGTAATTACAGGTGTGGGGGTAGCCACATTCAGTGATTTCCTGTCCTTGCATATTTAAACTGGTGCATGTGAAATAATTCCTGCTTTAAAACTTCAGCTTGGCAAGCTAAGAACTTGGTTATATTCAACTGGACGTATAAGAGAATTTAAGTACCTTTTTATGCACTTTTTCTTTTAAAAAATACAGTATTTAAATTGATTTAAACTGTGTATGAATGAGTGTTGAAGGAATTTTTAACTGGTTATTCTGCTCTTCAGTAACTTGAACTAAAAGCTAGTGTTGGCTGAATTTTGTTATTTGCTAGTAATTACAGGTGTGGGGGTAGCCACATTCAGTGATTTCCTGTCCTTGCATATTTAAACTGGTGCATGTGAAATAATTCCTGCTTTAAAACTTCAGCTTGGCAAGCTAAGAACTTGGTTATATTCAACTGGACGTATAAGAGAATTTAAGTACCTTTTATGCACTTTTTCTTTTAAAAATACAGTATTTAAATTGATTTAAACTGTGTATGAAGGAGTGTCGAAGGAATTTTTAACTGGTTATTCTGCTCTTCAGTAACTTGAACTAAAAGCTAGTGTTGGCTGAATTTTGTTATTTGCTAGTAATTACAGGTGTGGGGTAGCCACATTCAGTGATTTCCTGTCCTTGCATATTTAAACTGGTGCATGTGAAATAATTCCTGCTTTAAAACTTCAGCTTGGCAAGCTAAGAACTTGGTTATATTCAACTGGACGTATAAGAGAATTTAAGTACCTTTTTATGCACTTTTTCTTTTAAAAATACAGTATTTAAATTGATTTAAACTGTGTATGAAGGAGTGTTGAAGGAATTTTAACTGGTTATCCTGCTCTTCAGTAACTTGAACTAAAAGCTAGTGTTGGCTGAATTTTGTTATTTGCTAGTAATTACAGGTGTGGGGGGTAGCCACATTCAGTGATTTCCTGTCCTTGCATATTTAAACTGGTGCATGTGAAATAATTCCTGCTTTAAAACTTCAGCTTGGCAAGCTAAGAACTTGGTTATATTCAACTGGACGTATAAGAGAATTTAAGTACCTTTTATGCACTTTTCTTTTAAAAATACAGTATTTAAATTGATTTAAACTGTGTATGAAGGAGTGTTGAAGGAATTTTTAACTGGTTATTCTGCTCTTCAGTAACTTGAACTAAAAGCTAGTGTTGGCTGAATTTTGTTATTTGCTAGTAATTACAGGTGTGGGGTAGCCACATTCAGTGATTTCCTGTCCTTGCATATTTAAACTGGTGCATGTGAAATAATTCCTGCTTTAAAACTTCAGCTTGGCAAGCTAAGAACTTGGTTATATTCAACTGGACGTATAAGAGAATTTAAGTACCTTTTATGCACTTTTTCTTTTAAAAATACAGTATTTAAATTGATTTAAACTGTGTATGAAGGAGTGTTGAAGGAATTTTTAACTGGTTATTCTGCTCTTCAGTAACTTGAACTAAAAGCTAGTGTTGGCTGAATTTTGTTATTTGCTAGTAATTACAGGTGTGGGGGTAGCCACATTCAGTGATTTCCTGTCCTTGCATATTTAAACTGGTGCATGTGAAATAATTCCTGCTTTAAAACTTCAGCTTGGCAAGCTAAGAACTTGGTTATATTCAACTGGACGTATAAGAGAATTTAAGTACCTTTTATGCACTTTTTCTTTTAAAAAATACAGTATTTAAATTGATTTAAACTGTGTATGAAGGAGTGTTGAAGGAATTTTTAACTGGTTATTCTGCTCTTCAGTAACTTGAACTAAAAGCTAGTGTTGGCTGAATTTTGTTATTTGCTAGTAATTACAGGTGTGGGGTAGCCACATTCAGTGATTTCCTGTCCTTGCATATTTAAACTGGTGCATGTGAAATAATTCCTGCTTTAAAACTTCAGCTTGGCAAGCTAAGAACTTGGTTATATTCAACTGGACGTATAAGAGAATTTAAGTACCTTTTTATGCACTTTTTCTTTTAAAAATACAGTATTTAAATTGATTTAAACTGTGTATGAAGGAGTGTTGAAGGAATTTTTAACTGGTTATTCTGCTCTTCAGTAACTTGAACTAAAAGCTAGTGTTGGCTGAATTTTGTTATTTGCTAGTAATTACAGGTGTGGGGGTAGCCACATTCAGTGATTTCCTGTCCTTGCATATTTAAACTGGTGCATGTGAAATAATTCCTGCTTTAAAACTTCAGCTTGGCAAGCTAAGAACTTGGTTATATTCAACTGGACGTATAAGAGAATTTAAGTACCTTTTTATGCACTTTTTCTTTTAAAAATACAGTATTTAAATTGATTTAAACTGTGTATGAAGGAGTGTTGAAGGAATTTTTAACTGGTTATTCTGCTCTTCAGTTATTCCCACCCACACGCCCTGTTTTTGTTTTGGTGTTAATCTTAGTGGCATTGAAACTGCCCCCTCAGCCTGCCTCTGGGCCCATCTCATTTGCTCACTCAACTGAGTGCAGTGAGATCATATTCTGATTTCAGGCACTCCTACTGTGTACAAAGAGAGCATCTGGGAAATAGAAAAAAAAATTAAGCTTATTTCCTGCCTTTCTTGTTAAGTGGTACAGACTATTTGTAGGCTTCTGAGCCCCAAGCCCTTCTGTGTTTGAGGGAAGCCTTCTAGCTTGTTTTTTTTTCTTGTAACTAGCCAGTTTTCTAGTTTCAGCACTCAAATCTGTTTCTTTGATCTCAGCACTTGTTCAGAAAAAAAAAAAAAAAAATTTCATCTGCTTTTACTGTACTTGTGTTTTTACCTACTTCTTTTTACTTTTGCATCATCTTAAAATACTCAATTGTATTTATTACTGCTTGGTGTAACTCATTCTAAGCCTTTTGGTTTAAACACTTGGGCTTCGGACCAGTTAGTTGTTTTGCACTGAGAGGTTTGTGGTCTGCACTGTTGTGGCAGAACAGGTAGCTTACATCCTTCTAGGTTGAGAACTGCTGATTGAGGGCTCAGTGTCTGTTATTCTAAAAGTGTATTAATTCTGGTTTAAGCACTTGGGCTTTCAAGCCAGTTATTTTACATTAAGAGGGTTCGTGGTCTGCACTCTTGTGGGAGGAGAGGCTGGACTCTGCCCTTCTGAGCTGGGAATTTCTGGTTAAAGGCTTATAGTGCATGCATATCTGAACTGTTTCTTACTGAAGTTGGTGCGCCTTGTTTGCTGTGGCATAGACTGGATTCGGGCCTGCTGGATCTGGCTTTGTTTGTGTAACTTGAGCACTAATCCAGACATTCTCTAAAGTATTCAATGGTATTTATTACTGCTTGGTTGTAACTTGATTAAAGTGTAGCTATCATTCAAGTCTTTTGGATTAAGCACTTGGGCTTCAGACCAGTTGTTTTACATTAGGAAGGTTTGTGGCAAGCACTGTGGTGGCAGGACAGGTAGCTTTCATCCTTCTAAGTTGGGAACTGCTGATTGAGAGCCCAGTGTCCAAGTGTATTAGTTCTGGTTTAGGCACTTGGGCTTCAGGCCAGTTATTTTACATTAAGAAGGTTCGTGGACTGCACTCTTGTGGGAGAAGAGGCTGGACTCTGCCCTTCTGAGCTGGGAATTTTCTGGTTAAAGGTTTATAGTGCCTGAATATTTGAACTGTATCTTACTGAAATTGGTTCACCTTGTTTGCTCTAGCATAGACTAGATCCAGGCATACTGAATCTAGCTTTGTTTATATACTTGTTGTTTGTTTGCTTGTTATTTCCTGGAAGCTAATTCACCTAATACGCAACTTCTCAGCTTCTGTGGATCACTAGTGATATCTGCATTGCTTACTGTACTTATTTCCTTGTTTCACTTGAAAGAAAGTTACTGTTTGTCGTTTTTGCATTTAGTTACTTGTATCACATTGCACTCAAGTTACCTGGCACTTGCTCACTAAAGCAATTATATAAGTCAGCACTAAAAATTAAAAGCACTACACCCTCACTCCCCACTGGCCCTTGTTTTCAATTAAGGATTTCCCAATATTATTCTAGCATGTCCAAAGGTCAGTTGTCAAGCTCCTCTCCGGTCCAGCTGGTGAATCTGGGAATCTTGAGGCAATGTTATAACTGCCTCATGTACACAGACAACCCTCTCCTCCTCCCACATAACACAAATACTTGTGAGAGATGCAGCTATTTAGCCAAACTGGAGGCTGAGCTCTCTCAACTCAGGACTGGCAAGACCAGACAGGAGGAGAAGGCAACTACACACACCACAAAACCAGCCTCACATAATGCTACCACTCCACTGAATCAAACACATAAACACACAAAGACATACTCGGAGGCTCTGAGTAAAATTTACCTAAACAGCAGAGGCCTCCAAAGCAGACACCCAAACAACTGCTACCTCAAGACACCCCACAAGCAACACATAAACCACAAAAGCAGTGTGCAAAGCAGTCACAGCCCTTAAGGCCAAATACAACACCAAACATACTTGTCATAGGTGACTCCATAGTCAGACACACTGACGTCCCACTCACCAGGCTGAACAAGGAGAGGGTCACAGTAAGCTGCCTATCGGGCGCTAGAATCCGCCACATAACACAAGCACTCGGGTCACTCCACAGCAAGTACAAATATGACACAGTCATTGTCCATGCTGGTGTGAACGACCTGAGACGTACCTCCCTGGACTGCATGAAAAGAGACATAGAGGAGCTCTCTGATTATGTAGCCCAGGCAGGTATGACCCTAACCCTGAGCAGTATCCTTCCTTCACCAAGAATGATGCCACAATATAGAGACAAGATGATCAGCTTTAACAATTGGCTTAATGTCTGGTGTCATTCAAAGGGGATCCAGTGTCTGTCTGCCTGGGATGACATGCTTGACAAGCCACGCTGCTTCGCAAGGGACGGCTTGCACCTGTCACCCTGGGATTCGGATATTGGCTAAGGCTCTTGCCACCCCCATAGTGCCTTTTTAGGCAAGGCTCAAATTCTAAACCTACCACCCTAGAAAACAAAAATGGGAAGAAATTGAGGGTAATGCTGCTCAATGCCAGAAGTCTAAATCTCAAAATGCACACTCGAGGCCCTTCTCAGTATGGAGAACATCGATGTCTGTGCTGTAACTGAAACCTGGTTCAAGGCTCCTGAGAGTACCCCGGCACTATTAGGTTTTACCTCATATCATGCGTTCCGGCCCCAAAACCCGGACCACTCCACAAAAGGAGGGGGTGTATCCATATTCATAAAGGATACTCACACCTCCAGGTTGGTGGCAACGCATGTAGCTTCGGAAACCATCCAGGTGCAACTAACAATAGGCAAAACTGCTCTACAAATTGTAGCATGCTACAGGCCACCCTCTCAAACTCAGGAACCCCACACAGCCTTCCTGAAGACACTGGAGGGTATAAATGTATCTCCAAACACCATCATATTGGGTGACTTCAACTACCCGAATATAGACTGGGAACATTACTCAAGCCCTAACTTTCTAGCCCAACGGTTCCTGGAGTTCATAAACTCAAATGCCATGGAACAGCTAGTCACTGTTCCCACGAGAGGATAAAATATACTAGATCTCATTGTCACAAACATGGGGACAAAATGCTCCACACCGGAAGTATATCCCTCATTGGTGAGATATGATCATAAACTAATCTCACTGGAAATCCACATCCCGCCCCCACCCCAAACAAAAAAGACCATAGTGAAGAACTTCTCTAAAGCAAACTTCACACTACTCAAGACTGGTGTGGTATCCTTCAAGGCCCCTGAGTCAGAGGAAACCACAACCCAAGCTGCGGAAGCCCTTACAAATGCCTTCTATGAACACCTCCAGGACTGCATGGATCAGGCAATCCCAAATAAAACCAAGACTCTTTCCACAAAGGGCAAACGTCCAGTCTGGTGGACCCCAGCCATTAACAAACTTTACAATAAGAGGAGAAAGCTATTACATGATAGAACAAAATCCATAAAAGGGAAGTCACCCTGATCATTATTAGTAAAAAATACGAGCACTCATAAAATCAACTAAGGCCAATTTTGAGAGAAAAATTGCCATGGATTCAAAGGACAATCATAAGGCCTTTTTCAGCTATGTTAGGAACCTGGGTGGAAACTCACAGATATGCTCAGAATTAGTCCAAAATGATACAAAAATCACTGAACCCACAGACATTGCCAACATACTGGCAGACAGGTTCAGTGCAAACTTCACCCCCTCTCCCCTAAAGGAGAGATAACTATCCCATCCGAGTGTAGCCTCCGGACATCTCAAATGCGCAGGTGAAAGCTGCTCTCTCTAAAGCTAAAAACACAGCATCAATGGGACCGGATGGTGTCCCCGGCTGTGTGCTACACGAGCTAAATGAGGAATTAAACCCGCACATAAGGCAGCTGTTTAATCTCAGCCTTACCACAGGATACGTGCCCAAGGAGTGGCGACGGCAACTGTGGTCCCACTCCACAAAGGTGGCCTCACGGACCCTGGTAATTACCGCCCCATAAGCTTAACAAGTCTAGTCTGCAAAGCTATGGAGAGGATCATAATGGAGCTCATAAACAAAGATATAGGGACTTGCAGACATTGGACCCGACCCAGTTTGGCTTTGTCAAGGGAAGATCATGCCTTTTGAACTTGGTCGACTTCTTGAAATAGTCACCAAGGCCATTGATGAGGAAAGGCAGTCCATACAGCCTACCTTGACCTTGCAAAGGCTTACGCAATACCCCACTCGGGTATTGTAGAAAAACTACCAGCTTAAATGTAAACCCATATGTCACAAGATGGGTTGCAAACTGGCTTAAGGACAGAACCCACAGGGTTAGAGTTGCTGGCGCTGTGTCAGACTCCAAGCCGGTCACAAGTGGTGTCCCACAGGGCTCGGTCCTTGGCCCCCTATTGTTTGGCATCTACTTCTCAGAAGTACAGGCCAACATGGGAGGACTTTGGCTGACAAAGTTTGCAGATGACTGCAAACTGGGCGCCATAGTGGAAAGTGCATCGGACCCTGATATCCTTCAGAAGGGACTCACGGAAACAGATAGCTGGTGCCAGAGCCATGGCCTGAAGTTAAACGCCAAAAAATGTATAATCATACCCTTCGGGAAAAACAAGGTAACCCCAAGCTACCATATAGGTGGCAATCCACTAAGCACAGAAGATTTTATCAGGGACCTGGGGACTCAGGTTGACAGTGGCCTTTCTTTTGACACTCACATTGCTAAAGTGGTTAGAAAGACCTTCTACATTGCCCACCTGATCATGAAGGGATTCACATCCAGATCTAGTGAGGTCATTGTTCCCCTGTACTCTTCACTTATCAGACCAATGATCGAGTACAATGCCCCATTCGGGATGTATCTCACCCGACATCTGCAGCAATTGGAGAGACCCCAAAAGTTCCTCACCAAAAGGATAAAGGGACTCCAAAATCTGTCATATGCTGCCAGATTGAAGAAACTCCAGCTCTATTCAGTCGCATACCATCTGCTCAGAGGTGACATGTGCCTGACATACAAGGCCATGTCCAACCCGGAATTAATGGACATGCTCCACCTCAAAAAATCCAAATCCACCAAAACCACTAGAGCAAGCGACTTAAACCTTAGCACGGATATAAATAGGACGTGCTGGAGGGATAGATTTATCACTCAGAGACTCCCTATGCTGTGGAATAAAATCCCGGTCCATGTGAGGCAGAGCACCTCGCTGACTCTGTTCAAGAGAAATCTAGACCTGTGGATGGGAGATCGTAGGTTTACCCCGGGAATCATCTCTGGGTCACTGCTGGACAGAGGCACAACAAACTAATGGGCACAGTATTTTTTCATATAAGGGTGGTAAGCCACAATAATTTGGGCTAGGCTTATAAATGCCTTAGGGCAGATAGCCTAGTATAAACCTATGAACCTATGAACCTATGAACCTATAATGTCCTTACCCAGTGTGATGTTATGTCCAGATACTTGCCAGATGTACTGCTGCCAGGCCACCATAACAGTCATGTATGTCAGACAAAGTAGTGTGATGCTGTACAGATGCATGTCACTAACTAGTGGGTAGTATGTGGCCATGGCACCTCTGTACCAGTGGTTATTATGTGGCAGGACAGACAGGTGTGTGTGAATGCATAACCTGTAGGGGCAAATGTATGCCAGTATTTATGTGTTATACCCATCTACATGGCTGTTACCATCCTCATTGTCAGGCTTGGTCTACATGTCTTGCACTAAGGGGTTCTGTGTATATCTCTGGACTGACCAGAGTGGGTCAGACTGTCCAAATTTATTGGTCATATCTCTGCTATAGTCCACAGCATCGTTACTGTGCTAGGAGTGGTAGTGTACTATGATGTCCTTAGGATGTCTGTCATTAGCCAATGGCACACATGTTAAAAGCAGATGTGACCTCCCATACACAACATGTCTGTGAAAACCACCCTAGCACAGTAGCAATAGTCTACATATACACCTGAAGTACATACCTGACATCCCCATTCACTACGAGGTTGGGACTATTGGGGCTGAGGTAGGGCTCCACTCCATGTTCAGGACATAGTTTCATAGGTTCATAGGTAGGTACTAGGCTATTGGCCCTAGGACCTATACAAGCCTAGCCAAAAAGGTACCCTGGCTTTCGCCACCCAAGAAAATTATTTTCCTGTGCCCCTGTCAAGCAGAATCACAGAAGTGATCCCCGGGGTGAATTTCCTATTACCCCTCCAATCATCAAGATTTTTCTTGAAGAGTGCTAATGAGGAGCTCTGTTTGTCATAGATAGGTAGTCTGTTCCAGAGTATGGGAAGTCTCTGAGATAGGAATCTATCCCTCCAGCATGGTCTGTTTATTGTGGTGGCAAGGTTTAGGTCCCTAGAGCGTGTAGCTCAGAGGGATTGGGATTTCTTTAAGTGGAGCATGTCCAACAGCTCTGGGTTTGACATAGCTTTGTATGTTAGGCAGAGATAGCCTCTGAGTAGGCGATATGCGATGGAGTAAAGCTGGAGTTTTTTTAGACGGTCTGCGTAAGGCATCTGTTTGAGGCCAGTAATCCTCTTTGTGAGGCATTTTTGCGGCATTTCCAGTTGTTGTAGATGTCTTGTGAGGTACATACCAAAAGGGGTGTTGTACTCTATAATGGGTCTAATGAGTGATGAGTAGAGTGGAACAATGACCTCTTTTTTTCTGGATGAGAAACCTTTTGTGATGAGGTGTGAAACATAGAAGGATTTCCTGACCACTGTGGCAATGTGATTATCAAAGGAGAGACTACTGTCCACCTGTCTCCCAAGGTATCTTATCACACTTTTGGTGTTAAGTAGACTATTGCCTATGCGGTAGTTCATGGGTACAGAGTTTTTACCAAAGGGGATGACAATGCACTTTTTGGCATTGAGCTTGAGACCATGGCTTTGACACCAGGCATCTGTCTCAGTGAGGCCCTTTTGTAGGATGTCCACATCGTTACGAGTTTCGATTATGGCTCCTAGTTTGCAGTCATCACAAATGGCCTTCACAAATGTTCTCTATTAGATTGAGTGAACTAATGACACTAGACTGGGAGGAGTGTCACAGATCAAATATACAGTATGGGCGGGCAGCTGCAAAGCCACCAAGTATAAGAACACACAACACTAGGGAGGGAGGGTGGGAAAAATTACAGTTCCTATGGTGGACATATATGTATATATAATTATCCATATATCTATATAGATATATACACATATACATATCGACATACATAGATGGATATGTATATGTACATATATATATATATATATATATATATATATATATATATATATATATCTATATATAAACACTCAGATATATACATATACACAGCAATATATATATACACATATACAGATAGAGATACATATGCACATATAGTTATAGATATCTACATATATATCTACATAAATGGGCATATCTGTACACATAGGATGTTTATACATATAGAGCTATATATACGTATATCTATCTATCTATCTATCTATCTATCTATCTATCTATATATATATATATATATATACACACACACACACACACACACACACACACACGCATATATATGTACATATGAAGATATATGCTGCACTATACAGATGTGCATACAGACATATGCATGAATATACATGTGTATGCACATGTAGACCTATATCAACCTATTATATGTATATATCCATACTCCTGTCATATGTAAACCTCATGGTTGTGTATACTCTCCCAGATGTATCCCACCATATGTATCTGCTGTGTGTACATTATGTTAAAACAACATATGCGATGCAACAGTCATATTAATAACAAGTACTACACAATTGTGGTAGTAAAGGCAATTGTTCAATACTAATCAATATGTGTATTGACAGATATATTGGAAAAACAACAGCTGTCTTCACAGTGTTCATGGCATAGTGGTTAAGTGTCATGACTTTAATGTACAGGGTCCTGGGTTCAAGGGCTATTCATTTTTTTGCTGAGCAGAACAAGGAATGTCAGATACAGAGTGGTTAAGTCAGTTTTGAGCAGCTTTAAGCATGTTTGCATGGTTTTGCATGAAACTAAGCAGTGCTAACCTACGGGTAAATGTAAGGGCACATACACAGTGTAGACTTCACTTAACAGTGCACAAATCAGCTTAGCTGTTATATTGCAGCAATATTGATACCTGCTAAGCATGGCTTTGCCCTGGTAACCAGTTTCACACCACCCAGTCTGATAACATAGCAGGGTAATGACATCTGTAATAAGTGTATGTAATGCCATCTACAATACATGCACCTATGTGCTGTCATTACAGTAAGAAGGGGTGTGAGTGTCATGTCTGGGACATAGACATATGTGAGGCCTGTACAGCACTATTATCCGTGTGATGTTGTTACATACAGGGGTAGTAGACCAGGGTATGTGCTGTCACACTGGCATATAGTGTATGATGGCAGTACTACTGTTGAAAGTGCCTACCCATGCAAAAGTAGAGTGCTTAATGTAGAACTGACAACAGGCACACCTGCAGGTATAGCTGGACTCTGAGACCTCCCTGTTGTATCCCTGGTGTGTGAGCAGTGCTACAGTATATAACCCCTACTGGGTAATGGTCCGACATGTGGAGTGTAACTGTAGACTACCGTCTGTACAGCACATGATAGTGAGGGCTCCTGCCATGTAGTTATTGCATGCATATAGTTGTCAAACGTCTATCTGTCAACACATTCATCCTACGGCATAGCTACTTGCCAAGCGGATTACTGTCAGTCCCTGTATAGATGTGCAGATGACAGGTATCCTGCTGGGATATGTACAGGCATCCAAAGCTTGATTGACACTGACATGTCTGCCAGCTGTGTAAGAATTGGCACATATTGGAAATAATACCCTGTATGCACCATATGCCATGGGTACTTCCACTACACTACCACAGTCAACTGAACATGCTAGGGTACAGGTCTCCATCACAGACACTAACTATGTGTTGTAATGCACGTTGCATGCATGTCAACTTAATCACCTCAGTGGCCATGTGCAGGAGGTACATGGCAGAATGGCTGATGTATGTCACTTCCACCCTGAGGGTCACCACAGTAGTGTCTGTCCATGGCTTGCCTGCTGCCACATGGCAGGTGGCAAGATACCACTGTACACACAACCCCTACACAACCTATCTCTCTTTGGACAATAGCTAGGTACACAGCTATGACCACCTGCAGAGGTGCATCCCAGTACTGACATATGTGTACATGTGCATGACTGAGTATAGCAGTGTCTGTGTGTTAGCACACCTGTACATGGCAATTCCAGGAGGGCCTTCAAAACCACCACAACACTCATTTCCATAGGCAGTTGTGGCTGCTGCTGTATGGGACATTACAAGTACTCTGTTAAGCTCCTCTCCATACCAGCTACACAAGCCTTGCACTACCATCACAACAGTGTTGTACAAATGGGTTGATAGGCATGGGATACCCATTATGTTCTGACAAGTGTGTGTATGTGTGCATGTTCGTTTATCTGTAGGGTGCAGCATTTCTAGGCCACATACTCCTATTACAATTCCCATTGCCACATGGTAGTTCAGATAGTGTTGTTGCAGCCCATCAGTGAGGCATGACAATGCAACACCCTGCTATGCATGTGGCATGTGCATTAGATGCATATCCCTGTAGTACCACTGCTGGGATCAACAATGGTTTGTATCATAGTCGTGGCCAATGTGTGATGGTGGGTATATCAGAGTGTCATCATGGGTTTCAGGGAGTACAATATCCACTGGGGGATGTGGGTGCTGTGTACACTGTCATTTCACCAAGGTACACCCGGTATATGTCCCATGTACCACGTTATGGTTACCACTGTCACCATCAACCATACAGGTAACTGACACCACATTCCAGGCCAGTTATGCATGTACTGTGTGCAGCCTGCCTGTAACACATTGGATACACAGTCATGTTAGTTAGCAGCAATAGGCCCTGGTCTCTTGGATATGTGTCTGTTAATGTGTATATGAAGGTATGTCACACTATGTATTGTCCATATACACCCATTACATCCCCCATTAGCATACTGTACCTGTCTGGGGATGTTCTGCATGTAACATGCAACCTGGGACACACCTCACCCTCAACACTGTGTGATGTGTGCAATGGAAGGCACACACTTCAGTATCACTGCATACCTAGGTAAAGGTCAAGTCCCAGTGTTGTCAAGTAACTGTGTGCGTGTATGTGGATGGGTCTACATCAGGTTGCAGATTATACATGCCCCGGTGGGTCACCTGTGCATGTGGCAATGGCAATAACTATTATACTAAACTGTGACGTGTTCAACTGTACCCCAGGTATGTCACAGCCATGGTGTCACGACAGTGCCATACTCCGTTGTGGAATATGACTACAGACCATCCTTATGCTGGCACATGTGCACCTACAACACAAATAGATAACATTATAGAGACCACAATTAACCACTGTTACTAACAGCTATAATGCATCATTGCTGGGTGGCTACACTACCTGACATATATGCATTACACTTTACTCCTTACAACATGTTACACTGCAGTACTGTAGTACACTGTAGTACAGTCACTGTGTGCATAAGAACCATATTAGCCTGTCCCTGCATTGATGGTATGGATGACGGGGTGTGTTGTTGGTTTGCCAGAGGCCAAGGGTTGGCCATACATTTGACACCATGTGTGTGGGTGAGGGGTGTACTGAGGTGAACTGGGTTTGGTGATGTGGTGAGTGTAGGTATGAAGTTGCCCTAGGTGTGCTTGAATAGTGTGTGGGTATGCATGCACACAGTTCTGTCATGTGGCTGCAATACACAGGTGTTTATGGACAGCTGCAGAACATACCTGGCAGGGTGTGCAGGTCATTGCCTCTGGCCATGGACACGTGGACTGTGCCTGCCAGGGTTTCCATGAGAATGTCCAGGTACAGGCCTCGATGTGCTACTCTCCACTGATGACGACAAATGTCTGCTGGTACCAGGTTCCTCCTGGGACTGGCCAGGAACATGTGCTCATGGCCTGCTGTAGTGTGGTGTGTACAGCACCCTCCTACACTGCTGGGGCTGGTACTGCCACTACGGGAACCCCTTGGTATCCTAGCATGTCCACTTTGACTGCCAGCTGTTGGTGTTGCTGGCCTACATCCACACGGCTGTCGCCGCACCCCCACCACACATTCAAGCACGGACATACAATGGTCGATGAGGGCCATCATCTCACCAGACCATCTAACCATGAGCTCTGTATCAGCACGGATGGCACCAGACAGTTCACAGAAGTTGTCACTTGCAGATGTGAGAGCAGGCCTCTGCAGCCTCAGGCCCTGTCTGGTGTAATATTCCATACATGCCTGCACCTCCATGAGAGTTTGAAACATGCGCCTGCTGGTACCATTTGTGTGGCCTCTGCCAGGGGCATGATGTCCAGCGGCCCTACCATGAGCACCCTGGGACATCTGCCTATGTGGTGCCCCGCCAGACATCTGGATATGCATGCTGCGACCCAGAACAGTAGGCATGGTTACCACACTTTCCAGTGCATTGCCATCAAATGCCAGCTGTCCCTCCACTATGGCCGGTGGTGATGTGGTATGTATAGGCAGTGAAAGTGGGTGCAGGGTTGGGGTGGCTAAAAGGGGGATGTCAAATGGTGGTGCTGTTTTTGCCCCTGACAACCCCACCTGTGCCTCAACAGTACTATCATCATTTTTGGTGTCTGTATGGACATCAACATCAGATTGCATGCAGGAGGGACCCTGACCCGCCTCGCCACCTGTGGGGGAAAACAAGAAACGCACTACACACACACACACACACACACACACACACACACACACACACACCATAATACCTACCAGTCTGTGACTTTACAGACAGTCCCATACATATTTTCATGTGTTCTCCATCCTGCTTCACACTTGGTAGCATACACACATTGATACCACTCATTAACATATCAGTCCTCTAAGTGCTTAGACAAGCAATCACAACACAAGACCTGTTACTACATTACCTGCCTGACCTGTGTGTAGTGCTTTTAGATGGCCTCACTGCTGTCATTCAGTATTCACCCTGTGTATGTCTAGACATCATGAGCAAGGCCCCTATATGTGTGGGCTACTATGTTCACTCTATAATATCATGCACTGGAGTGTCATGTGTATGTATTGCTCAGTAAATGCCAGATATGCTGCCCAATCAACCTATCATGTGACAACTGTAATAAATGGATGCACTCACTGGTGTTGACTAGTACTTCCCCAATGCATCTGTAGTGCTGCATAGGTGGGTTCTAGGTCACCTCTCTGCTGAATGTGATATTAAGGGTATACCTGGTGTCTGCCTTCCCTCTCAATGTGTGTTCCATGTTACAGACCTTATTATACTATCAGCTGTCCTGTGATTACATACATGACAAGTATTCCCGGTGTGTAATGTGGTAGCCCATGTCCATGTACTACACAATCCCAAAGGAAGGTACTGCTGTAAGAACACCCCACAATCACACATGTGCATACATGGCCACCCGCACAAACACACACACACACATGCACACAAACATCCTACATGCATCAACATCCCTTCACTTCACCAGAGTGACCCTACAGACAAACTAGCTATGCACCAGGATGCTTAAACACACACACACACACACACACACACACACACACACACACACACACACACACGCACACACACACATACACACACACGCGCACACACACACACACACACACACACACACATATATATATATATATATATATATATATATATATATATACAGGTGAGGTTGCACCATGATAGTACACACAGTCCTCCTATTACCCATCTGTCAACATGCATAACATATGGTACACAACAGCATGTGGTGCAGCTATAGTCAATCCATGCTAGCAACAGTATACATGTGTGTGATGCATGTGCTATGTCACTAGGTGATGGCCCTTCCCCTGGATACCACTGCACCCATGTACACAGTATTGCTGTGCACCTGTTCTGCACTCTGCCATGTACTGTGAACCACACCTCACAGGTGTTCAACCCATTGCTGAATGTGTACTACTGTGCTAGTTATGTCAGCTTTAATGCTCACAGCCCCTATGTTTTTCAGCAACACATACCTGGGATGATATGTGAACAGATGTCATTTGCGAATGCCTGATATCTGATTTACAGCTCTCAACATCAGCAGACCATGTATGATCAATCCAATACTCTTACACTGACAACCATCAGAGCATACCATGGCTATGGGGGGTGTACACATCCTTATTGATATGATGCATCCATCTTTGATCTGCCATGGGCCCACATCATCGCATATCTTAACAGTACATGAGCCCGATATGTGACATATGTCCTGTACTTTCACATGCAGGGTCTATGGAATGTGTTAGGTATGTGGATGCTGACCGCAATGCATACACTCTGTGTGGGCATATGTGTGCACACCCTTATCATGACAGTGTGTCGCACCTCCTGTTATGTGTACTACAGCAGTCACTACTCCTGGCAGGGGTATACTAGCATGGGCCATCTGCATATGCCAATGTATATTCAGTTTGCCCTACACATGTCACCCTTATCTGCATGATTGCAAGGTCTACTCATGGTCACATCCCTTGATGTTCATACACTGCCATCACTATTGCTGTGGGGGGTAGGATTACATCTTCCACAGTTCCTGAATCTGTAGATATCTGTGTACATTGCTATGTGTGCTGTTTCCTCACATATAGCATGCAGCACTGCGGTAGTAATATAGTGGACATGTATTTACATACATATATGTTTGTGTGTGTGTTTGTATATATGCAGACGTGCATATAGGTATATATCTATATATATGTGTAGATATATATGATGTCTATATATATGTGTTCATATATATGTCTACACATGGGTATCTGTTGGGGATATATATATATATATATATATATATATATATATATATATATATATATATATATATATATATATATATGTATATAGGTTTACTATCACATGTTCATTCATCTTTTAGACGAACAAACTATGTGTGAAAACTGCTTGGCAGAACTGGTAGGGTGATCACCACAATACCAAAGCTGATATGAGTGAATGGCCACTGCTGTCAGCTCCAACATTGCAGTGCAGATCGCACTATAATGGGGATGGGGAAATGTACACTTACCCTCACTGTAGTGCAATCTCGAGTTTGTATATATGAGTAGGGGGAGTGTGGGGGGTGCAGGGAGGCTTGCTCCCCTGCAAAAACCTGTTGTAGTATGTTGTGTAGGTAGGAGCATTTCAGTGTAGTCGACATTTTTGACATTCGACTGCACTGAAATGTTCAGTTCGACATTAACACTGTTTGGTGTTCAGATTTCTGAACATTTGGTTTGGACATCTGTACATTTGAACAATGTTACATCGATAATGTGATAGTAAACCATATGTACACACACACACATATATATATATTATATATATATATATATATATATATATATATATATATATATATATATAGGTTCATAGGTTCATAGGTTGGTACTAAGCTAACTGCCCTTGCGAGCCATTTTAAGCCTAGCCAATTATCCTTTGTGAGACTCAAACCCTACACCTTGTGTTTGTAAGGCAAACACCTTAACCATTAGGTCACCCTCCCAATATATATATATAGATATATATATATATATATATATATATACACATATAAATATATATATATATATATATATATATATATATATATATATATATATATATATATATATATATATATATATATATATATATATATATATATATATATATATATATATATATATATATATATATATATATATATATATATATATATATATATATATATATATATGTAGATATATATAGATATGCATACCTATATGTGGGGTACATTCAGACATCCAGACATCAGGTCCACAATCTCACAACACTTTCCTGAACTGTGGCACTGTTCTGCCTTGCTACAACACAGACAGGTGCCACATATGGACACAGCCTGACATTACGGGGATATATGTAGGGCCAGATTGCAGGTAACCCTATTACACACCTATGGCATTCCTGCATGCTACATTACAGGTTAACCTGAGTATTCTGCAAGAGGTGGGCTGTGGAACCCACGTATCCAGCATTATGGCATTACTTCCACCACCAGCTATTGGCCACATAATATACATACTTCCCATTATACAACACACACTATGATGGCTTACATCTTATCATTCAGTGCTGCTCTGCACGATTGATGGGTATGGCCCACTACCCACAGGGACGGACTCTATTGTCCTTAGCAGTTGTTCAGCTGAACATCATTACAACAACAGCACCTGAAGACACATATAAATCATTCCACATCATCTATCCCATTTTTATGGACCAAGTATTACGGTCAGTTATATACATATATACTTCACATACCTGTTCTGGGAATGCAGTCTCTTCTGGATGTTTTTCTTTTTTTCTGCGCCTTACACGAACACTTTTTCTCTCTTTCTCTCTCTCTCTCTCTCTCTCTCTCCCTCTCACACACTCTCAGTCTCTCTCCAGTAAATGGAATGAGCTGCTTTGCATAGATTGCAGCATGGAATTTTTAGGTGATGCACATGATCAGGTGATGGCCTCTGCACCAATTAGTGTCCACCACTTGCTACCTGCATGCAGCCTGCTATGTACTACTTCCAATTACTACTGTCATGGCAACCAACTACTATAAATCGCTACATAATGTGGGCCTGGTCCCTTTACCATTCCTGTATGATGGACATCCTTCCTGTGTGTGGGCAGCAGTGTTACAGACAGTGGGTAGCAATACCTCTTACAGGAAAAACTGCACACTCAGGCCAGCTACATATTTGTATGAGGTTCCAGAACTACAGATAGAGTGTGAGTAGTGTTGTATGCATTGAATAGCACCGCTGTTACTGGGTTTGTGTGTACTTGCTAGCTTAACTTGGGATGCAGTCTGTCTGCATAGCTCTCAACTGTGGGCCTTTCCACTTGATGGCCAGAGGTGTGCCTATTATGTTTTGTCTGTCCACCACACAGGTCTTGTGTCAGATATATCACTGGCAGTGTGTGTTGAGTGTTATCACTACATGGCTACATCTTTCTTACTTCATATTCCTGACTAAGGATGTGTTGCAGACTATCCTGTAACACTAGCTACTTTCTTAGTGTATGACAACAGTTTTACACATATGGGCCTGTGTTCCAGCCTATGTCCTCCATCTACATACCAGGCTTTGTACATATGACATGCTGTCAGTGGTTGTTATGTAGTGGGCTGTGAGTATGTCATGCTGCCATTCCTGCCATCAGTCCACTGGTGTTGTGTCCTCCACACATACTGTGGGGTTAAGTCCATATATGTGTGGGCTTCACCTACACAATACATGTGTGCCCTTATGCACTCCAGAGGCCAGTGAATGTAATAGTGGTATGTGGCCCTGTATTATTGAGTCTAGGGGGGGATGCACCATAACTAACCTAGGTTGTTACAACATGTGGGGTTATCAGAGGCAAGCTGCCTTAAGGTATCTGGATGTACATTACCATACAATTCACCTTAGGTAAATGCTTCCTACTCCCTCCTGCCATACAGACTGTTCTGTTTGTCAGTGTGATTGTGATGTTGTTAGTTATGCCTTGTTATGTAACAGATACATACCATTGTGTCAATTGAGGTCTTTACCCCCTAGGGATTGTGTAGAGTGTAGATAGAGGCTGCTGGACTATACATCTGCATTACTTACTGTGTATTGATTTGGTATCCTGTGGCCCAGTCTGTCTTTACTATTGTACTACTTGAAGGCCTAGGGGCTGGACAGCAACAAATGTAATCCTTTCCAGACTACTGTATTAATATAACTGTTTCACAGTTGCATTACTCTGTTTATATGTATGTCAGTGTCTAAACAGCTATATGACATGGCATATACAACTGGAATAGTACACAAATAAAGCTTTCCCATGTATGCAAACCTGTGTGTGGTGTTATATCCTCTGACCTCTCTGTGGGTATATTATGTTGCAGGCAACAATTGTCATTTGTATGGGTGGCTGATACTGTGTCCAGTTGGTAAGGTGGCAACTGTAGGCATAGTGGCTGTTCCGTATTGTGTGCACCTTCTACCTATGTATCTTCCTATACATATCTCTGTATGTGTATGTGTAGTTACATATATATATATATATATATATATATATATATATATATATATATATATATATATATATATATATATATATATATATATATATATATATGTCTATATGTGTGTGTGTGTGTGTGTGTGTGTGTGTGTGTGTGTGTGTGTGTATATATATATATATATATATATATATATATATATATATATATATATATACACGTGAGTCTAGGACTATTCACTGAAAGCACATTTCACTGAAACACATTTGACTGTGCACAATTCACTAAAAGCTCAATTCACTGAAAACACAATTCACTGAAACACATTTCACTGAAAGTTATATATGGCCTTTTCCCCACTGTTGTGCGACCCTGGAGTTAGTATATATAGTAAGGGGGGTGTGGGGGGGGCACCTCGGGGGTGGGGGTGTAGCCTCCCACCTATTTTAAATATTTTGAACCATATACATGGATACTTGCAATTCCAATAAATTACTCTTTTCTGAACTTAATATATATCCAAAATATTTGGGTGGCTACCCTCCCCCCTTACTATATGTACTAGCTCCAGGGTCGCACAACAGTAGGGAAAAAGCCATATATAAATTTCAGTGAATTGTGTTACAGTGAATTGAGTTTTCATTGAATTGAGCTTTCAGTGCTTTGTGCACAGTCATTTGACTTTCAGTGAAATGTGCTTTCAGTGAATAGTCCTAGACCCATATGTGTGTGTGTATATACATATATAAATATATATATATATATATATATATATATATATATATATATATATATATATATATATACATTATATATATTATATATATGTGTGTAGCTGGATATATGTGCCTGTGTATATGTATCCAAGGAATGTTGATTGCTTCAAAATTGTACATTCCCTATGGTAGCCAGACTATACTGCATGATATGTTACTGATACCATCCTGACGTCATACAGGTGGGATGGATTACTGTTAACATCTTTTGCCCATGTTGTGTCAGGTCCTGGTTATGGGATCTGCAAAAGTTGGTATTGTATTGTTGAGCAGATGTGTTTGGCTGTGGGGGGGGTATATATACATGCAAGACATATGTTGCTTGGGCACCCTCACCCCCATCAATGCTGCATGTGGACATATATGTTTTTATGTTCCCATTTTTATATACAGATGTTTGTCTGTTTATACCTATGTAGATATGTATTTATGCTGATATATAAATATATATATATATATATATATATATATATATATATATATATATATTGCAGTATATATGTATATATATATATATATATATATATATATATATATATATATATATATATATATATATATTTATATATATATATATTTATATATATGGAGCTATATCTATGTATATAGACATGTTATATCTATTAGATGCTAATATATGCACACATACACATACCTCTACATGTTGAAATACATTTCCTGTACTGTTGAATGACTGGGCTGGATGATATGTTTGTGAAAACATCAGGCTTATGTGTATCTGACATGGCTTAGTGGCAAATCACTTTGGCTATGGTGTGCAGGGTCCTGGGCTCTAGCATTGCAAAAGCTGTTTATTTTGTCCCTGGGCAGAACAAGGGCTGTTGGATACAGAGGGATTAAGTCACTTTTAAGCAGTTGTAAGCGGGTTTGCATGGATTTGCACACAGGTAAGCACTGCTAACTTCTGGTTACAGTTTTGTATACTGATTTAGCTTCCACTTGCTTAAACTGTGTAGGCATTTCTTACCCCCATGCAAACAGGCTTAAACCCACTTACTCCTGCTTAAAAGTGTTTACTCCCACTTACCCCCACTCTAATTTCTTTAAAAGAAAAGAAAAAAGGGTAATTAGGACAGTGATGAAAAAGGGGCACAAAGAGGGAAAGACAATGATGAAAACAGCTAGGGATGTGCAGGAGGATGTAGGGAAGGTACATAGCTGCCCATTTATTCTACAGCAACAGATGTGCATATACACTGACTTTGGAGGCAGATTTGGACACTCAAACCCCTGAGGGAAGGGTGAGCACACCAATAATGTGTTGTGATTCCAATTAGACCAGATTACATGTTTCCACTGGACACGTGTGCGAAATGAACAGCTATGTATGGGGTGAGATTTTCTGGGGGTAACAGATTGCCCTTTTATTTCCAGGTGAGAGTGGGATGTTGGGGAGGGATACTAGGTATTTTTGGGGAGGTAGGTTGGGTAGGTTAACAGCAAGACAAACAAGACGCATACAGGGGTGGTATATGACACATGTCAGGGGTAAATACCTTGATGTGGAGGGGCGTTGAGAAATTGGAAGCCCATGAGCCCCCTATTGGAAACAGCGGGACTGAGATCCCCACCCATGGGCAGTCACCACTGCACCTTCACAGCCCCGAAGGTGGCTGTGCTGGGGGCTGAGTCAGAGAGCCAGGCCAACCCTCTAGTCGCAACACATGGCCCTTGAGCTGGCATAGAAGATCTCCAAACTGCTGATCAAGCTCTCTACACACCACAACCTGGACCTGGTGATGATTGACAGCTTCCTGTCCACACTCGCTCCCAGGGGTGGGTGTGCCCCATCCCCTGAGGCAGTTCCACCCGAAGGTGGTGCAGGACCAACGGACCAGGAGGTCCCAGGTTGAGCCCCAGACGTGCTGTTGCACAATGCCACGGCCTGCTGAGGTGGGACAGGTGGGTCTGCAGGGACCCGCATTCCCAAGCATGCTATGGTGTTTATGGTGTATCAACATATGTGGGTTAGTAATAGTCAACACATTCCAGTGTTAAGTATAACAGCATGCATAGATATTCCTAATAACCCAGACACCAGATATGGAACAGTTGCATAACAAACAAAACACATGATTATATTGGACCACAGTGGTAATAACAACAGCATGCAGGTACATTGATGGCACTATGCCACCAATGTCAGAGTATTTCAACATAGCACATGCATGGAAACAAATTTAAATAATTATCAACCAGTAGGACATATGTCCCAACATAACAGTGGAGTCATCACATACCATTTGAGGTGGGTATCTGGTGTATTGTTGGAGATATGGTGGGGGGGGGGAGATGTCAATTAACAATTAGTATATTTCTGTAGTTCACATTACTTTCCTAGTCAGTGCTGTTATCTGTACCTTACAAGCATTACTACACTACTCTATTGCCTTAGTTTGGAATGTGATATGGCTGTCATCATCTTTATACATGAACTGGTTTTACCTGCAGTATATACCTCTTACCTGGTATACCTGTGGAGGAATTGTTTGTAAACACTAACTGTTTCTACACATACTCTCAGATACCAGATTGATGTTATGCACATACCTGTCCATCTCTTTTTGCACAGACTTTGGCCATGTCTTGACCACATGCAGGTGAACCGGGACATATGTACACTATTGCCCTCTTCATCATTTAGTGACTTACAACACTCTTATATAGGATTTCATACACAGTTATATTATGTATCACAGTGTGGGTGACAGTGATCAGTGATACCTTATTATTCAGAGCAACTGCTGCACTCACAATTCCATACAATACCAGAGTAAAAAGTACCATTACAAGGTATCAAGATTTTATTTCTTGGCACAGTGTTTGTATCCGACGTACCTATGGGAGCAATGTTTGTTAGCACTACCTGAATTTTGCCACACAAAGTACCAGATTTTACATTAGTATTATGCACATACATCTCACTCTGTTACTGTACACACTCTGGTCACAGCTTGACAACATGGGGTGTAGATAGGACATACTTGGCTTAGTACTCTCATAACAGTTTGGGGAGTTGCTAGAGTGACAGGTTTGTTCTTGTAGATGTGTGAAAATCTGTTGTATTTCTTGTTTACTGCCTATACATCTGGGATCATCCCTCTGATTTCCCATGGGGACAGAGTGACAGGTAACAGATATGGGCCAATTTACTGGACATTCTGGAGATATCTGTACAGTTGTGGGGTATGATTCTATATGCAGACTACTACCACTCCCAGGATTCAAACCATGGCTGTGTGTTCTAAAAATACAACAGTTCACATCTCAGTTGCTTGTGCTATTCAGATTTTTTTGTCTGTCTTTTCACTGTTTTCTGTCTATGTCTCTCTCAATTGTACTAAATGACCTCTGGGGATTACACCATTCAAATACAGACATTCCTACTCATTCTGTTTATGTTGCACAGTGCTTAATACAACAGTACTATTAAGTGATTGCAAATCTACATTACCATATGATACCAGAGTATACATGTGCAGTCCAGCAGTTAGAACTTTATTGTCAGGATATTATGCTTTTATTTATATACAAATTATATGATACTCTTCCTGCCATATTCTCTGGTGTATGCAGTACTTGCCTTAAACAATACAGGTTTTATATTAGAAATTAACTTACTAATACTTTTATTTCCTATGACACTACATGCCAGAGTATTACTAACCTGCTTCATGTCGCAACCTCTGCAGGCGACATCCATGGGCCTCCTGGTTCATGGCCCACTCACTGTGTGCTATGAAGGACATCAGAGGAATATTTAGCCACATCTATCCATAATATACATGAGCTGCCAATTAGTACACACATAGTGGAGTGATACTTACACACAGCTGTGACAAACCCTGCCATCCTAGCCTCTTAGATCCACTGAACCAAGAGATCCCCCTTATGCCGCTTCAGGTCAGCATAGTGATGCCTGACATGCTCACCAGTTCGGGGTATGCCAGTGGCACTGATGAGGTCGCGAGTGAGATGGTTTCCGGCTTCCGCCTTATATTGGGAACCCTGATACTGGCCCTGCAGCAGTCTCTGCTCATGGTCTTTGACAAGGAGACCTGCCAAGACTCTGGACTGCTGGATGCCCCAGTGTTACACACAAAAGTGCACTCTCTCTCCCCTTTCTGCCATGGGGCTTGCAAGGGGAAGCTACAACCAGTTATGAGATGCATTCCTGCCTTTTGGGTTTAAGTAGGGCCAAATTCCCGCTCTTTGCCATGATTGGCTGGTTTTGAAAAGGCTACACTATGGGAAAACCTGCTTACCTAAGGTTGGCATTGTTTAAAGGGGTATACACTGGGCAAATTGAGTTTTCTGGCCTACACATTGCTTACACCAACTAAGCTAGCCTGTGCAATGTTTAGCGTTGCTTAATATTTAGGCATTGATTTATTATTCATTACATCCAGGAATAAGCTACAGGGATGTGCACGAGCGCTCCTGCACTAGTCCTGCATGGACTTAGCTCCTGTATGCAAATTACCCCATTTGCAGGTAAAATCCATGCAAATTAGGTGAATTTGTGATCTAGGAAGCTGGAAGCCAGCTGTGCAGGACTAGTGTAATCTGCAGAAATGTACTCGGTTAGTAACCAAGTACATTTCTGCAAACTACAAAACGGAGCCATGACAGCTCCAAATAAAAGGTGGATATTATGCAAAAAGCATACCAATGGCCAAATATATGGCCATTGGCATGGAAAACAGTTGCAAAAAAAAAAAAAAATGTTTATTTTTTTTTTTTAGTCGATCTCGGCTGTTTAAGCGTAGGCCAGCGGTGCGCAAATGGGATAGGGTAAAAAATAAAATAAATCCCTAAAATAAGCATTTTAACCATTTTGTCATTATACTCAATGGCAGGCAGAAGACAACATGGCCAGTGAATATTGGTTGCTAAGGGGGAAGGCACAGTGTGGGACCTGAAACTATGCATCAGCAGGCAATCCTATGCAAATGAGGGGAATGATACTGAATCCGAGATTTCACCTGCATGGTAGTCAGCACCCAACAGTGTAAGAGCAGGAATAGCTTGGTACAAGCCTAGGAGTTAGCTGACATCATAGAGGTGTGTGTCAGGCATACTGTAAGCGGATTGGAGCCCTGTGGCTCGGGTTTGCCCTTAGCTTAGCAGAGCTAAGGAAGGGGTGTGTCTGAGGTTGCCTAGCTCTCTTTACATTGCCTAAGTTGGTGTGCGTGCCACACCCGGTTTTAAAGGAAAAAATAAATAAACCAGGAAATAGCAGCTCTGTGCACATTTGAGCACTGTGTTTGTGCGGTGTGCCCCTGGGCTTAACTGGAAGGCAATGGGAAGGGAAAACAGCAGTAAGAAGGTAAGCTAGGAGAAGTAGCATAGCTGGCAGCTGAAATGTATCAGAATCAGGCAATTAAACAGGCAGCAGACCAGCCCAGGCCAGAGCACAACTATAAACTATGCAAACACCTTTCCCTCTGTTTTTTCCCACATACTCTACACCATCGGTGTATACAAGTGGGGTAATTTTAACAAACAAAAACAACAAAATGATAGGGGCTGCAATAGCTATCATACATCAACATGTGGAAGAGGCTGAGGGTGATGAGGATGAGAATGCTGTCGACCAACCCACAATGAGGAGACAGAGAAGAGTGTAGAGACCCAGAATAACTTACCAGGGACTACAAGAGCTGGAGATAGTGGAGCGCTATAGGGTGGACAGGGACCTCCTACAGCAAATTGTTTAGCTGTGCCAGCCATGCCTCACACACAGAACTAACAGAGGGGAATCTATCCCAGTGGATACCAAGGTATGTGTAGGCCTAAAAATACTAGCTACAGGTACCTTCCAAAGGCCAAATGGAGATATAATGGTGATCTCAAAGGCATCAGCATCCAGGGTACTCCACCAATTCCTTGTTGCCATGTCAGCACATGCTGGTGAGCATGTATATTTCCCCAACACCTGTGAGGCATTGACCAGCAATATGCATCTCTTCCACCAAATAGCAGAATACCCTGAGGTAGTGGGTGCTATAGACTGCACGCACATATGCATCAAAGCGCAATCTGGCATACCTCCCAACCATACCGAATTACTCGATATTTACCGAGTTTTGGGTCCAAATGAAGGGGTGCCACGATTCCCGATTGGCACCACTTCATTTCCGATTTTTTTTTTTGCTTCATTTTTTTTTTTTAAATCGCGCTGTCGGAGCTGATGTCATCACGTGCGTGATGACGTCAGCGCAGTCAGGGCTACCAGCCAGTTGGAATTGAACTCAAGGAGCTCACGTCATTATTTCTGGCCGGCTGCGAGCAGGAATACAGCAGCAAGCAACCCTAATGGCAGTAATGCTCATTTTATTTTTTTACAAGCTGGTTGCAAGCAGGAACCAGGAATATAGCAGCAACGAGAATTACAGGCAGCAATACTATCGGTTTTATATTCAAGCGCTAAGCAGCAGGCAGCGCGAGTGTGTAAACGTGGGATGGATAAAGCACTTGGTTGGGGAATTAGGTAAGAAACAAAGGTGTGTGTGTGTGTACAAATGCACAAATATACATAAATATTTCTGTATTATACTGATATGTGTTTGAGAGTATAGTGTGTTCATATAATGTGTTCACACTATAGTCTCAAACGAATATCAGTACAATACAGAAATATTTATGTATTTGCGTTTTCACTTGATGCCTTGATAGTGCAGCTAAGTAGATGTTAGAGCAAATGGTAAGTGGCTTTACTTGTGGAAACTAAGCAACCTTGAGAAGGTTGCTGATGTGGGTGTTGGGGTCTTCATTTCCATGTTATTGCTATGTAGCCTGCAACTAAACATTTGGCACTAACAAGTGCTTACCTTAGCCTTGAGGGAGTAATCTTACAGGTTCTTGGCCTTAAGTGACTCATATAATGAGTTCATTGTTTGTTGCAAAACAAGAAATGAAGAGGTGAGCTGACAGTCCCTAATGCATATGTGCATTATGTTATCAGCAATAACAAGTCACAGTTTTGAGTTTTAACAGTTAATCTATGTATTGTTTGCTCAGGGACCTCCTTCATATACTAAAAAAATTAAACAAAAGTGACTCAGCATTCTGAAAAAGCAGGGAATGTATTTTCTACTCTGCTGTTTGTGTTAGCAGATATGTGTTGCTCCTCCCCTTCCTTTGTATAATAGCAGCTGTATCATTCTGCTGTCATTTACAATGGTCATCTGTCACTTGATTATAAACCCCTGACATCAGCCTATGCCATCAGCATTTGCAGCAGTTGCAGTTACAACTCTGCACACCCATGTATCAGTGAGGGGAGTGTTTGAAGTCTTGTGCAGTGGAATGAAACTTTGGGCTGTTATTAGGCTATTTTTTATACTCAAGAATTTGATTCTACTGTGTGTCTCTGAGTGGGTTGCTTAGTTGGACAATGCTGTGGGGCTTTTGGGGGCTAGAATAGTATCCTCTGTGGTCTCTTCAACTGCATATCTATCTATTACTGAGCTTTGCCCAGATTTATTTGTACTAAGAGTTGAGAGCTATGGTGAGAGGTGAGAACACAATTTATATTCCCCCATTATTGGCTTTGTTGTTTATCCAGGTTTTTTGTGCTAAGAGGTTGAGAGCTATAGTGAGAAGTGAGAACTGAATTCACTAAATGATAGCCATTAAGTTTCAGTCTTCCTATTTTTCAAACTGCTGATTTAGCACAGTGGTATGTTGCACTGACTGTAGTATATAGGGTTCTGGTTTCAAGACTTGTCAGTAACATGCATGGTGATAGCACAAAATTTTATTCTAACAACTTTCCAAAATTATACAAGCAATGTTTAAAATGTGTCCCTGGTTTTTGACCCTTTGCCGCCCACGACCAAAAAAACTTTATTTGAAAATAAGTGCGAGAAGCTGTGCAAGATGCCTATGGCTTACACTACTGTTATTCTGTTTATAGTTTGGGTGTGGAAGTAGACTTTTATGATAGAAATGTTCTGAATTGGGCAGTTTTGTAATTACTGGTTCATGCATTTTTTTCATTGCCTACAGTACAGCCTACTGGAAAAATGTTCATTCAGACAAGAAATTTAAAATGCACTAACAAGTGTGCTGTATTATACAAGGAATATAACTTAGGAAGGTGTATCAAAGAAAAGAACACATGTATGTTTCTTTTTTTGTGTGCAACGGACCAATGATTTGAAAACAGCCCAAAGGTAATCTTTATCCACCACTGGTCAGATGCATTTTCTTTGTATGTGGTGTGGGTTTCAATGCTGTTTCACTGAAAGTGAGTTTCAAGGGCAGAAAAGTTTTAATGTCAAGTCTATTTTCATTGTGAGACAGTATTGCTTTGTTTATCAGATGTCTGTCAGTGTTTGTGCATTGATGTGCTGCAAAATGTAAAAATAAAATCCAAATCATCATTGGTTGTAGAAGTAAAGCAGTATGCACACAATAGTGCTTATGGTAAATGGGGCGAAATAGCCAGGTAATAGGACAATGGAATTTGGTGCCATATTTTGTTTGTTCTTCAGTTTGCGTTTGAAAGCTGGTATCCCAAAATTCCATCGGAGTTGGTGGGTTACATAATTATGTATGCAAATTAGATGTTAATCAGCGTACAGATTTGTACCTATTTTTCATGGGCCTTGTCCAGATTTTTGATGTTTCCAGGTTGAGAGGTATGCCATCTGGTGAGTGGGGTAGGGTCTACATCAACTGCAAGGGCTTCCCTTCCATCAACTGCCAGATCATGTGTGATACCCAGGGCATTATAATGAATGTGTGTGCTGGCTGACCTGGAAGCTATCATGATTCCTGTATCTGGCAACTGACGCAGCTGTACCAGAGATTTGCCAGTGGGGACATCTCTTACGGTTACCTAGTGGGGGATGCTGCTTATACACTGGAGCCGTGGCTGATGACAACCATCAGAAATGCACACACACCCAAACAAGAACTCCACAATGAGGCACATGCACAGACCAGAGTTGTAATAGAGTGTGTGTTTGGAATGCTTAAGTCACGGTTCCAGTGCCTGGACACATCCGTTCTAGCCTTGCAGTACTCCCCAGCTGCATGCACTCAAATTGTCATTGTATCTGATATGCTACACAATATGTTCCTGCAGAAACAGCTGCAGCAGGGGCAGAGTGACTCAGAGGAGGAACAACCTGAGCCTGCCCCAGCAGGCAGAAGGAGTCATGCCCAGTATGCCCTGGCCTTGGCAAAGAGGCAATGCATAGCACATACACTGACACAGGCGGGACCTAGGGAATGACACCACTCTTTGACTCGCACATACAATAAAAGGGATACCAAACATAACACTAATTGTGCTCAACCATGTGTAGGGAGTGTATTGTGTGCATCTAACATAGGCAGCCCTCCAGCACCATCCTCTGTACTGGCACACCCACAAGGTAAGTCACTCTCCTTACCAATTGCCGAATGGCGTAGTATGTGTTGTTACTTGTATCTATGGCATGCATGTGAGCATACAAGGGAATTAGGTAGCTGAATGGGATGCCAGAAGATAGTAGACACCTATAGTGGCACCATGAGATCTGTAACAAATACTAGAGTCACTATAGTAGCCAGTACTACATATGGCGACAAAACCCATTGCAGGAAATGTGCTGGGCCACATGTGTGTCCATATGGCTCACACATGCCAGTCAGAGAGGGTCACATACCCAACAACAGTCTCAGCCAGCAGGACAGGTGTAGACAAACACAAACAAAGGCTGTGCTAAGGCCTCTGAATGATGGCTATGGGTACCCCCTCAGGCATACACAGACAGACTACAGCAGGTCAGGCAGTGGTATGTTAGTTATGAAGGGTAGGAAGTCATAAACCTGATATGTAGGTCAATCAAACCTAAGAGCTGTAGTACACTGATATGCTTCTAGTCAGCATGATAGGTTAGAATACAGGATGTAATGGAGTACCTGAAATACCAGTACAGTCATAGCAAATTTGTACAAGTGTCAGGTGTGCCCCCCAATCCTATGTAGACATGTAGAAACAGTCAGGTGTGCTCCCCAATCCTGTGTAGAAATGTAGAAACAGTCAGGTGTGCCCCCCAGTCTTGTGTAGAAATGTAGTAACAGTCATGTGTTCCCCCCAATTCCTATTTAGACATGTAGTAACAGTCTGGAGTGCCCCACCAGTCTGATGTACACACACATTGTAACAGTCAGGTGTGCCCTCCCAAATCCTATGTAGAAATGTAGTAACAGTCAGGTGTGCCCCCCTCCAATCCGATGTAGACATGTAGTAACATATATGTGTAGGTATAATACCAGTGGAGCACAGATGACCTGAGGTGGCCAAGGTAGCAGAATAGATTGTAGCATTTGTGCAATATGCAGGTATGCGTGTGTTACATTGGTGTGTGCTTCATATTGTGGGAGACTGGTCAGTATGTATGCATTTTGAAGTTTGACCTGGTGGCCATTGCCTACTACTGCCAATGACAGGGCCAGGTCATCACAACTGCAGTTCCAAAGTCAATTCCCCCAGTATAACACATGCCAGCAGTAAGCCATTTTAAATGTATGGTGGTAATATGTGTCACCATCTGAAAGATAGACATGGCATGACTGTTGGGCTAGATATACAATCAGTATACAGGGGAAAGTACCCCAGACATACAGTATACAATGTGTAACTGTGTAATGGACACACCCTTGGAATTGTATATACAGGTATGCATCACATTATCTGGGCTTGTAGTAGGGAATACCAATGTCATCTGTCCGAACACTTGCAGATCACAAAGGTGATAGGACTGATGTATTGGGAAATGGCTGATGTCCCTGCACAAGCCAGCATAACTGGAATGCCCCATGCATATCTGTGAGTCAAATGCAAGTAGTGTCCATAGCACACATGCACCCAACTCACCCAAACACCACCCACAAGTATTTCTATGGTTGTATCACTGCTGTTGGGAATGGGTACAAAATGACCCCCATCTGTGTATGGCAATAGCAAAAAAATGCAGCATGCAGTGCAGGTGTCCCATGCAGGTGTGTCCCTAGCTGTAAGTAGCACCCTGCCAACATCCACACCACCTTATCAATACTGTTAGAAAGTATTGGCATGAACACCTAGCACACCTACCCTGTCACCCCAGGGGGGAATATACTGTATGGCATTCTGGGACTGTAGGACTGACAGAATGCAATGGCCTGCTACAGCTGGCCTGCATCACCACCAAATGGCCTACAGGCCTCTGCAAAAGGCCTGTGTCTCACCCGTACTGCCAATGTATGTTATGTCATGGACACCCAAATAACAACATAACACACCCCACATAAGCCATATGCAAGGCCATGTGGACAAACTGCAGTAACATGTCCACCATGTCCCACTGCATGAACTGTGAACCAACACCAAAACACAGCTGTGATGAAGTGATAACTATAGGGAAGGTATCAAAGAATGTATGCATAATGTATGGAAGAGGATAGAATAATAGAGGGGGTGGGAGCAATGGCAGCATGGAATGTGCAAGGTCCGACACACAGCCATGGGCACATAGTATCCCTGGCAGCAAACACAAAAATGGGTGGCAACAAACCTGCCCGTACACCACAATAGGGGTAATGTCCTGACTTATGACCCCTGCCTCCTGGTAACCTGTGTGAATCTGTACAGCTGTGAGGTATTGCCACAGCAAGATAAGGCAATACTGTCATGTTGATAGATGTACAAGTATGGGATCCTTTATCAGCACTGTACCAAGTTGCTGAAGTGGATATACAGACCCAGCAGCAAGTGTCTGCAGCTCCGCCTCCAGAATGGCATAACTTTCCATGAATGTAGCAAAACACAAGCCTCTTAACTTCCATTAAGGACTCCTCTCGAACCTCTTGTAAGAACAGATCCAAAAACAAATGAAACAGAGTCCAAACTGACTGTAATCTTTTATTATAAAACATAAGTGCTTTCAGGTTAAAAAAAAACCTTCATCAGACAAACTTCACATAACCATGACAGTCTTAAAATGCTAAAACAATTTTAAAAACAACCAGTCACTTTCTATACTTGACCCACCTTTTCTTTAGGGCTGGTTTTAACAGTACAGAACTATTTAACCCAGGTGGGTTATCAGCAGCCAAATGTATGCTCCATCTTAATTCTGCATACTCTGTATCATTAACAATGTCCCCCCGCCTTTTTTCATCTGTGCAACATGCAGAACCATAAAAACAAAAGTGTGATCTGGGAAGCTAGAAACATGCTGGTATAATGCATTGTGTTTATCCTTCTGTCTAATGGATAAGTGGTGCAGTATTCTTGTTTTTAACTTAAAGTTATTTTTTCAAACATAAAATCTCGGACATGACTTACAGCATGCCAAGTAAACCACATTCTCTTGTGGCAATATGCATAAAACTCAAATGTATATTTTTTATTCGTAACAGGATGTATAAAGTAATTTAAACCATTCACATTTGAACATGTTTTACAGTGCCTGCAGGGAAAAGTCCCTGTTCTCATATATGCAGAGGAAACATTGTTAGCCTTCTTATTTTTTAAACCAGGTTCTATGCATAGCATATCTTTTATGTTGCTATTTCACTTGAAAGTAAATCTGTTTATCATCTAAAATATATTTCAGGTGACTATCACTTCTTAGTATCTTCCAGTTTTGCTTAATAATATTACATATCCCATACACATTATTAATATAACATAGCATTACCTTGTTTTTTTTGTCATATTTATCAGATGACTTCAACTTATCTCCCTGCTGTTCTTCATTGTCAGAAAACCATGGTCTTGCCCTGGCTTCCCTACTGGATATTATGCTGTTCTTAGTTTTTTTCTAAGTTTTCCTTTGAGTACCCCTTTTCCTTAAAATGTTCATTTAACATATCATTCTTTGTGAAACTCATTATTATCTGTGCACAGCCGAGAAACTCTATATCCTTGGCCTTGCATAATATTATGAAAAGTATTCCTGGGATGCATACTACGTGCATTCAAATAATGGTTTCTCCGACATTGTTTCCTATGCAGGGTGGTGTCCAATTTGCCAGTTACATGTTTATTTAATGTGATATCTAAGAAGGAAATGGTCTCATTGCTGTGCTCTACTGAAAACCTGAGAAAATCTGTAGTTTTTTTCCAGGTAATCAACAAAATTCAACAGTTCATCAATGCCCTGTGCCCATAACTAAAAAATGATCATCAGCAAATCTGGCATAAAAAAATATATTGTGACCACAATGTTGGACACAGCTGGATTCACGCTGCATTCCCCAGGACATCACTGTGAGACAAAATGTCCACCTGACAGTACTTGAGGACATAAAACATCACAGTGTATAACAGTACACATGTCTGAATATCTCTGCTAACACCAGTACCATATACTAGAAGGAGCACAGACACAATCACCTACAGTACACACTATCCCTTGTACAGTGTGACCCCATATTGCCCACTGATCTACAGATATACTGCAGAAACAGTTAGGTGTAGAACACAAAGGTCTGTACTGGAGTAAAAACTAACTGGAATGGATCCACACATTCAATACAGAAGGGCATACTAGGTATGCTCGCACACTTAGAGAAATTAAGGCAATGTCAGACAACAACATACTGAATGGTCATATTGGCCATGCTCACACACTTAACAAATGAAGCCCATGTCTGCCAACAACAGTGGACTATACATACCTGACAGTTGAAGATGTTACTGCATACACTCCTCGGTATGCATCAGTCATGCTTTGCACACACATTGGATAGGAATACACAAATATATCCAAGGACAACACACTATAATATGCCAAAAGTACACATACATAGATGTGTGGAAGAGAGTGACAGTGACAAAGAGCCTTCCATCATGTCACTCCCAGCACACAGCCAAATGGCTACAATCGCATGATGTGTAAATGTCACTCACTGTAGAATTTAGCCACTGGTATCCCTCAGAATTACAGACTCTGTGGTACAAGTGCTAGCTGTGCAACATGTCTGTACATGCCAATAGTCACCTAGCAGTTGTATACATGTACCTGCAGAATATAAACTTGTGTGTGCTTGAGTGTGGTGTATCTACCTCTAGATTAATGGGTTATGGCCCATGCACACACACTGCCCTCCCCATAGCCCTACTACAACAAGCCTGCTGATGTCATTCACTTTGAAATACCTTTGGGAAAAGAGTAGCCCAGTAATCTCCATGGCATGTCCTATAATTGTGTAATGCTGTAGTGTAATAAACTATTCTGGAAGGAGTTCTAATCCCAGGCATAGCAACTGTGTGTGTGTGCATCTCTGGCTGTGTAGGGAGCAATGCTTTTCAGGCTAGTCACACTCACTGTGATTCAAATGCCCTACTTTGGCAAGGCTGTTGATGTCATTCACTTTGAAATACACCTTTGGGAAAGGAGTAGCCCAATAATTGTGGTGGTGCGTCCTATAACTGTGCAATGCTGTAGTGTGATAAATTAGTTAGGTAGGAGTTCTAATCCCAGATGTGGCAAGTGTGTGTATCTCTGTCTGTGTAGGGAGCAATGCTCGTTAGGCTAGTCACACTCACTACAATTCAAATGCTTACTTTGGCAAGGCTGCTGATGTCATTCACTTTGAAATACCTTTGGGAAACAAGTAGCCCAATAATCTCCATGGTGCATCACATAACTGTGTAATGCTGTATTGTGACAAACTAGATAAGTAGGAGTTTTAATCCCAGAGATGGCAACTGTGTGTGTGTCTCTGTCTGTGTAGGGAGCAATGCTTTTTAGGCTAGTCACACTCACTACTATTCAAATGCCCTACTTTGCAAGGCTGCTGATGTAATTCACTTTGAAATACACCTTTAGGAAAAGAGTAGCCTGGTAATCTCAGTGGCATATCCTATAACTGTGTAATTCTGTAGTCTGATAAACAAGTCAGGAAGGAGTTCTAATCGCAGACATGGCAACTGTGTTTGTTTGTGTGTGGGCCCCTTTCTGGGTAAGAAACAATGTTTTTTAGGCTAGTCACACTCACTACAATTCAAATGTCCTACTTTGGCAAGGCTGTTGATGTCATTCACTTTGAAATACACCTTTGGGAAAAGAATAACCCAGTAATCTCTGTGGTGCATCATATAACTGCATAATGCTTTAGTCTGATAAACTAGTCAGGAAGGAGTTCTAATCCCAGACATAGCAACTGTGTGTGTTTGTGTGTTTCTGTCTGTTTAGGGAGCAATGTTTTTTAGGCTAGTCACACTCAGTACAATTCAAATGCCCTACTTTGACAAGGCTGCTGATGTCATTAACTTTGAAATACACCTTTGGGAAAACAGTTGCCTGCTTTCAGTGTTTCTGAGGAAGTTGGTGAATTTTAAACTGACGAAAAGCTCACAAAGAAGCTTAAGTTCATTAATAAAGTCTGTTATTCCAGTGTTACCGGTCTCTTTACTGGATGTTTTTGAGGAGCGAAGGAGTGTAGTTTCCTTATTTTGGTACACAGTTGCATAATAATCACTGTGGTGCATCCTATAACTGCGTAACGCTGTAGTGTGATACAATACTTTGATAGTTGTTCTATTCCCACATAGAGCAAGTGTGGATGTTTGTTTATTTCTTTGTCTGTGTAGGGTGCAATGCTTTTGAAGCCATTCACAGTCACTACAACCTCCATTGCCCTACTCTGGCAACCCTGCCGATGTCATTCCCAGTGAAATGCACCTTTGGGGAAAGAGTAGCCTAGTAATCTCTGAGGTGCATCCTGTAACAGCGTAATGCTGTAGCGTGATATAGAAAATTGGTAGGTGTTCTATTCCCACACATGGCAAATTAGAATGTTTGTTTGTTTGTTTCTTTGTCTGTGTAGGGTGCAAAGATTTTGAGGACATTCACAGTCACTACGACCTCAATTGACCTTCTTTGGCAAGCCTGCTGATGTAATTCCCAATGAAATACACCTTTGGGGAAGGTGCATTTCAGTTATCTCTGTGGCGTGTTCTATAACTATGTAATGCTGTACTGTGATAAACTAGTTAGGTAGGAGTTCTAACCCAAAACACGGCAAGTGTGTGTCTGTCTGTTTGTCATTCGTATCCTGTGTGGAGGTGGCTGTGAGTGTGTAACAACTGGATTAATTGAGGAGTGGGTTCTGCAAATTTCTTATGTGGTGGCCCTATTATATGTCGCAATGTCCACCTTACAAGGATAACAGATGTGAAATAACTGAGAGGCTGGGGTGCTAATCCATATCCCTACATGCGACATCAAGGCTTGGAGAACAAAGTTAGCAACCCTTGTATTACTCAGGGAACACTCTCAACCCATGCCTCATACACAAAAACACTTGCCTAGGCAACAACCGCTATGTTGGTAATACCCTGCATATTGCCACAGATAGTAACCATGGTGTGATTGCAGTGGACTATAGAGAGCATCGCACCCTGTCCATCAGTACAATAGGCACATACATGCAGACAGTGTGCCTACACTATGTTCCCTACTGGATGCCTGCAACACCTGTGGTGCCATCAAATGTGACCCACAAAGAACATACCATGCCTTAAATACATGTCATGCATGGACAGATGCCACTGACACCAGGGAATACCTGTATCATGCTATCAATGTAGGTGCAGGGTCAACCTGCTGTCCATTACTAGGTCCCACCACATGAGGCCAGGACTGGCACATCTGATAACAATCTGTGTACACAACATGGGTCAGACACCCCAGGTACAGTTCCACATGTCACTGTACATGCATGTGGGATGTGTGCACATCCCAGGCAGTGTCCATGTCAATGGACTAAAGAACTAAAAAACGCATACATGGGAAGCATTGCACAGCAATGGCCACACACAATAGTTACCCAGATGACTGGATGGTGAATAAAATGCCCACCTGTGTGGGCCACTCCAGACACTACACCCCTGAGCCACAATGCAGACCATTGTCATGTGGCCTGATGCCAAGGTATACCCTTCACCTAGCCTTGTATAGCCTTCTGACATAGTCAACCACTATACACCTGTAAAGCAATGCATGCATGTATGTCAGTACTGGCACCCTGTGTCTGTGTGTGTGATGTGTGGTGCTTATGACCACATTCACACTCACTCCAACTCCCATTGGCATACTGAAGCATCCTGTCTGATGTCAGACACCTTCACATACCCTTTTCCCCTATAACCTTGGGATAACTCTTGTGGTGGATGTGATACCTGCACATTACTGTAGTGTGGCAAACTAACTAGTTAGGAAGTGCATTCCTGACCCTGCCAAGTGTGTCAATGTGTGTGAGTCCCTGAGGGGGTGTGGCTGTGTTGACGCTGACACCTGTTCAGGTGGACAGACATGTGAACTACACCTACCACATCGCTAACATATCACTGTTGCAGATGTCACTCACCATCACATATACATTTGGACAGCTCCTGAACATGTAACCTATGTGGCACATGCAATAACTGCATAGATATATGCTAGTAATACATTGTCAGTCAGGGGTTTGAAACCCTGTACTGGTAGATGTGTGACACAAACATGCTTGGGTTTTACTCTCCCACCCCCTCCCTGACTTACTTTGTCTCTGTCTGTCTCTCTCACTCCCTCTCTGGTGGATGTGGAGAACTACTCTTGCTTTGCTTATGCAGCAGCTTGTATTTTGTTAGTGATGCTCATGATCAGCTGATGGCCTCTGCACAAATTGCGGCCCTCCTCTAGCTAATTGCATGTGGAACAGCTGTGGTAACATTACCATAGCCAATTGCATGGAAACACACTCCAATATCTAGGAACATCATGTTGGTGTTGTGCCTTTTCATTCACTGTGAGCAGGACCTAGATCTGGGGTTTGGCAAACAGCGTCACAGATGGATTTGGGATTTACCTCTAACAACATACACTGTGGAAACAGGCCGACACATGGGGGGGGGGTGCCTGATATGACTACAGAATGTAAGTTTTGCTATTCTGCATTTGGAGCAATGTCGGTTTAACAGGGTGTGTGTGGATATGGCTGGTCTACATGTTTTAATACTTGTTATGACAGTGCTATGTTTTTGAGCAAACCCCCATCTGTAGGGTCATCTGCAGACTGGGCAGTGTATGGTGCCTTTTGTTTCTTGTGTTACTCACAGAACACCTTTCTGAGAACTGCAGAAGAATAGTGTAAGGATTACAATCAGTACATGATGACAGCCACGAGAGTTACTGATTTCATATCCCTCATAGGACATATGTCACAACAAACACTGTTACAACAGTAAATGTATGAGGTTAGCACATCAACATGTCAGTATTGTCCCTGTGCTTGTGCCTCCAGCCACAACTCTGTCAGCTTTTGTACATATGTCATGCAGTAAGTGCTGCATATGTTCTGCACACCATTATTTATTGATATCATATCTGATAACAAACCAGTGAAATATCAGACTACTACACATGTTATGTATAGTAGGGGTTATATCATCATCATCATCATTCTCTTTCGGCTTTTCCCGTTAGGGGTCGCCACAGCGGATCATCTCTTTCCATTTCTTCCTATCCTCTGCATCTTGCTCTGTCACACCAACCGCCTGCATGTCCTCTCTCACCACGTCCATAAAGCTTATCTTAGGCCTTCCTCTATTCCTCTTACCTGGCAGCTCCATCCTTAGCATCTTTTTCCCAATATACCCATCATCCCTCCTCAGCACATGTCCAAACCAACAATCTCGTCTCTTGCTTTGTCTCCAAACTGTCCAACATGAGCTGACCCTCTAATATACCGATTCCTAATCCTATCCATCCTAGTCACACCGATTGCAAATCTTAACATCTTTAACTCTGCCACATCCAGCTCTGACTCCTGCCTTTTTGTCAATGCCACTGTCTCCAACCCATATAACATAGCTGGTCTCACTACACTCTTGTAGACCTTCCCTTTCACTCTTACGGATACCCGTCTGTCACAAATCACTCCTGACACTCTTCTCCACCCATTCCACCCTGCCTGTACTCTCTTCTTCACCTCTCCACATTCACCATTACTCTGAACTGTTGATCCCAAGTACTTAAACTCGTCCACCTTTACCAACTCTACTCCCTGCATCCTCACCATTCCTCTACCCTCCCTCTCATTTACACACATATATTCTGTCTTAGCCCTGCTGACCCTCATTCCTCTGCTCTCTAGAGCATATCTCCACCTCTCCAGAGTCTCCTCAACCTGATTCCTACTCTCACTACAGATCACAATGTCATCTGCAAACATCATAGTCCACGGGCCTCCTGTCTGATCTCATCTGTCAACCTGTCCATCACCACTGCAAATAAGAAAGGACTCAGAGCTGATCCTTGATGTAATCCCACCTCCACCTTAAACGGATCTGTCACTCCCACTGCAGTCCTCACCACTGTCACACTACCCTCGTACATATCCTGTACCACTCTTACACTTCTCTGCCACTCCCGACTTCCTCATACAATACCACAACTCTTCTCTAGGCACCCTGTCATATGCTTTCTCCAAGTCTACAAAGACGCAATGCAACTCCTTCTGACCTTCTCTGTATTTCTCCATCAACACTCTCAGAGCAAACATTGCATCTGTAGTGCTCTTTCCTGGCATGAAACCATACTGCTGATCACTAATCATCACCTCCTTCTTAACCTTGCTTCCACTACTCTTTCCCATAACTTCAAGCTGTGACTAATCAGTTTTATCCCTCTGTAGTTACTGCAGCTCTGCACATCACCCTTATTCTTAAAGATAGGTACCAAAACACTTTTTCTCCACTCCTCAGGCATCCTCTGACTTTCCAAAATTTCATTAAACAATCTAGTTAGAAATTCCACTGCCATTTCTCCTAAGCACCTCCATGCTTCCATTGGTATGTCATCTGGGCCAACAGCCTTTCCATTCTTCATCCTCTTCATAGTAGGGGTTATATATGAGGACATAACCTGGGCATTCTGTGGTTGTGTGTACAGTACTGAGGTCTGTGTACCTAAGGTGAGTGTCAACAGTGTGTGCGTGTATTGCGAATATGTACCTTGGCCTGTGTACAGACTGTGGTAGATGTCATTGTTCTTGGTCCTGTTGTATCTGATGTTACATGCTGCTCCAGTGTATGGTACCCTATCGGCTTACATGTTCGTACGGCCAAACACACACATGTTCCATACCACAGACAGGCATCACACCACACTGTGAAGTGGCCCACTATATATAGGGTTAGTGTGTGTGTGTGTGTGTGTGTGTGTGTGTGTGTGTGTGTGTGGCACATATGAGGATGGTGTTGATCAGACAGTCCATATACTGTAATATTAAGCTAGCTTACCCTATGTGGCTGTGGCTGTGTTTACATTGGTTGTGGGCATGCACTTTCACACAGGTGTCTGTTACACTGTGCTGTGGCATGCTTGTAGAGCCTGCTATATTTGCAGGTACATGTGTATTCCCCCATAAGAAATGTATTCTAGTGTTGTGGCATTCTGTCTGTAGTTGCTTTGTTACATGCCTAGCAGCTTAGTGTACTTACCCAGTGTAATGTTATGTCCAGATATTTGCCAGATGTACTACTGCCGGGCCACCAAAACTATCATGTAAATCTGACAAAGCAGTGGGATGCTGTACAGATGTATGTCACTAACTAGTGGGTAGTATGTGGCCATGTGGCCTCTGGACAAGTGGTTATTATGTGTCAAAAGAGACAGGGGTGTGTGACTGCATAACCTATATGGGCATAAGTATTCCAGAATTTACATGATATACCCATCTACATGGCTGTTAACATCCACATTGTCAGGCTTGGTCCACATGTCTTGCACTAAGGGGTTCTGTGTATACCTCTGGACTGACCAGAGTGTGTCAGACTATCCACATTTATTGGCCATATCTCTGCAGTAATCCACAAGATCATTACTGTGCTAGCAGTGTAGCAGTGGTACTGTACTATGATGTCTTTAGGATGTCTGTCAGTAGCCAGTGGTACATATGTCAAAAGCAGATGTGACCTCCCATACACGTCTGTTAAGACGACCCCTACTACAGTAGCAACAGACTACATGTATACCTGCAATACATACCTGACATCCCCTTGCACTAATAGGTTGGGACTATTGTGTCTGAGGTAGGACTCCACTTCATGTTCTGGACATATGGTGAACATATATGTACATATAATTATACATATATCTATATAGATATATACACATATACATATCGGCATACCTAGATGGATATATATATATATATATATATATATATATATATATATATATATATATATATATATATATATATATATATATATATATATATATATATATATATATATATATTTTTTTAAAACAAAAGTAGGAGACACCAACACGATTCTGGTTCTTGAATATATCAAACTCCAAGTACGAGACACCATTAAAGTATATAAAACACTTTAATAAATGATAAATAAAGCGTGTTGCAAAGCTACGCTTCATCAGATAAATTCACAAAAAGTAGTACAGGTTTAAATACAATCCCTTTTGGCGGGATCATTAACCAATAAATGAATAATTGATTTAATGATATATACCTTAACCATTTTGTTTATCAATTAAAACATGCTGCTAAAATTATCAGCCTAATGGCTTGAAATACAAAACAAAATAGATTAAAACACATTTATATATAGAAATGACAATATAGAACTTCTATATGTACAGCATCAACGCATGTCTCATACTCGAGGAAATGTAAAATGTAAAATATATGCTCCAATTCCGTAACTTACTAATAGGCCATGTTATTGAAGCTTGCAGCCTTGCTTACACTATTAGTAAGTTACGGAAATGGAGCATATATTTTACATTTTACATTTCCTCGAGTATGAGACATGCGTTTATGCTGTACATATAGAAGTTCTATATTGTCATTTCTATATATAAATGTGTTTTAATCTATTTTGTTTTGTATTTCAAGCCATTAGGCTGATAATTTTAGCAGCATGTTTTAATTGATAAACAAAATGGTTAAGGTATATATCATTAAATCAATTATTCATTTATTGGTTAATGATCCCGCCAAAAGGGATTGTATTTAAACCTGTACTACTTTTTGTGAATTTATCTGATGAAGCGTAGCTTTGCACTACGCGAAAGCGCTTATTTATCATTTATTAAAGTGTTTTATATACTTTAATGGTGTCTCGTACTTGGAGTTTGATATATTGAAGAACCAGAATCGTGTTGGTGTCTCCTACTTTTGTTTTAAGTATTTTTCTCTTCGTTTTGGTGAGAGACACCTTCAGCTGAGAGTTGTGGTCTTAGTTTAAACTATATATATATATATATATATATATATATATATATATATATATATATATATATAGATATATATATATATATATATATATATATATACACACACACTCAAATATATACATATACACAACAATATATGTCTACACATATACAGATATAGATACATATGAACATATACTTATGGATATCTACATATATATTGCCAGTAATAGGTATAACAGAATAGATATGCATGCACATATAGTTATAGATATCTACTTATATATCTGCATAAATAGGCATATCTGTACACATAGGATGTGCATACATATATAGCTATATATACATATATTTATATATATATATGTATATATATATATATATATATATATATATATATATATATATATATAGAATGTGTATTCATACATATGTATGTATATATATATATATATTTGTGTATTTATATGTATATATATATATATATATATATATACATGTATGAATACACATTTATGTACATGTAGACATATATCAACATATGTATATGTATATGTCATCATCTTCTTTCGGCTGTTCCCATTACGGGTCGCCACAGCGGATCATCTGTTTCCATTTCTTCCTGTCCTCTGCATCTTGCTCTGTCACACCAGCCACCTGCATGTCCTCTCTTACCACATCCATAAACCTTATATTAGGCCTTCCTCTTTTCCTGTTACATGGTAGCTTCATCCTTAGCATGTTTTTCCCAATATACTCAGCATCCCTCCTCAGCACATGTCCAAACCAACGTAATCTTGCCTCTCTGGCTTTGTCTCCAAACCTTCCAACCTGAGCTGACCCTCTAATATACTTATTCCTAATCCTGTCCACCCTCATCACACCCAGTGCAAATCTTAGCATCTTTAACTCTGCCACATCCAGCTCTAACGCCTGCCTTTTTGTCAATGCCACTGTCTCCAACCCATATAACATAGCTGGTCTCACTACCCTCTTGCAGACCTTCCCTTTCACTCTTACTGGTACTCGTCTGTCACAAATCACTCCTGACACTCTTTTCCACCAACTTCATCCTGCCTGTACTCTCTTCTTCACCTCTCTTCCACACTCACCATTACATTTGAACTATTGATCCCAAGTATTTTAACTCATCCACCTTCGCCACCTCTACTCCTTGCATCCTCACCATTCCTCTATCCTCCCTCTCATTTACACACATATATTCTGTCTTAGTCCTGCTGACCTTCATTCCTCTTCTCTCTAGAGCATATCTCCATCTCCCCAGGGTCTCCTCCACCTGTTTCCTACACTCACTACAGATCACAATGTCATCTACAAACTTCATAGTCCACGGGGACTCCTGTTTGATCTCGTCTGTCAACCTGTTCATCACCATTGCAAATAAGAAAGGGCTCAGAGTTGATCCTTGCTGTAATTCCACTTCCACCTTAAACGCATCCATCACTCCCACCGCATACCTCACCTCTGTCAAACTACCCTCGTACATATCCTGTACCACTCTTACATACTTCTCTGACACTCCCGACTTCCTCATACAATACCAAAACTCCTCTCTAGGCACCCTGTCATATACTTTCTCTAAGTCTGCAAAAACACAATGTAACTCCTTCTGACCTTCTCTGTACTTCTCCATCAACACTCTCAGAGCAAACATTGCAAATGTAGTGCTCTTTCCTGGCATGAAACCATACTGCTGATCACTAATCATCATGTCCCTTCTTAACTTAGATTCCACTACTTTTTCCCATAACTTCATGCTGTGACTGATCAATTTAATCCCTCTGTAGTTACCACAGCTCTGCACATCCCCCTTATTCTTAAAAATTAGTACCAAAACACTTTTTCTCCATTCCTCAGGCATCCTCTCACTTTACAAAATGTCATTAAACAATCTGGTTAAAAACTCCACTGCCATTTCACCTAAACACCTCCATGCTTCCACAGGTATGTCATCTGGACCAACAGCCTTTCTATTCTTCTTCTTCATAGCTATCCTTACTTCCTCCTTGCTAATCCATTGCACTTCATGATTCACTACCCCCACATCATCCAACCTTCTCTCCCTCTCATTCTCTTCATTCATCAACCCCTCAATGTACTCTTTCCATCTGCTCAACACACTCTCCTCACTTGTAAGTATGTTTCCCTCATTATCCTTTATCACCTTTACCTACTGCACATCTTTACTAGCTTGGTCCCTCTGTCTAGCCAATTGGTACATGTCATTTTCTCCCTCCTTAGTGTCCAATGTTTCATACAACTCTTCATATGCCTTATCCTTAGCCTTTGCCACCTCTCTCTTTGCCATGCACCTCATCTCCTTATACTCCTGTCTACTTTCTTCATCTCTCTGACAATCCCACTTCTTCTTTGCCAACCTCTTTCTCTGTATACTGTCCTGTACTTCCTCATTCCACCATGTCTCCTTGTCATCCTTCCTCTGTCCAGATGTCATACAAAGCACCTTTCTAGCCATCTCCCTTACTAGCTCTGCTGTAGTTACCCAGCTATTTGGTAACTCTTCACTGCCACCCAGTGCCTGTCTTAATGCTTCCCTGAACTCCACCTCACAATTACCCTTTTTCAATTTCCACCATTTGATCCTTGGTGCTGCCCTCACACTCCTCCTCCTCTTCTTGATCAACAGCATCATCTTACAAACCACCATCCTATGCTGACTAACTACACTTTCTCCGGTCACCACTTTACAGTCTCCAATCTCCTTCAAAATAGCCCTCCTTCATACGATATAATCCACCTGTGTGCATCTTACTCCACTCTTGTATGTCACCCTATGCTCCTCCCTCTTGTTAAAATATGTATTCACCACAGCCATGTCCATCCTTTTTGCAAAATCCACTACCATTTGAACTTCTGCATTCCTTTGTTTAACACCATACCTATCCATCACTTCCTCATCCCCTCTGTTCCCTTCACCAACATGCCCATTGAAATCTGCTCCAATCACCACTCTCTCACCCTTGGGTACAGTCATCACCACTTCATCCAACTCACTCCAACATTTTTCTTTCTCGTCCATCATATACCCAACTTGTAGAGCATATGCACTAACAAAATTCATCATTAGACCATCAATTTCCAGCTTCATAAACATCACTCTATCCGACACTCTTTTCACCTCCAAAACACTCCTAGCATACTGTTCCTTCAGGTTAACTCCTATGCCATTTCTCCTCCCATCGGCCAACAGTAGCCCAATTTCCACCAGCACCCTGTTGGCTAACAGCACTGATGGTGGTCATTGTTAACCCGGGCCTCGACCGATCTGGTATGTAAATATTTACTGGTGTCCACATGAATCATTTGGGCAAGTTTTATGCCAGATGCCCTTCCTGATGCAACCCTCCCCATTTATCCGGGTTTGTTGGGACTGGCACAAAGAAATGCAATGACTTGTGCACCCCCAGTGGCTGAGTATATATATGTATGTATGTATGTATATATATATATATATATATATATATATATATATATATATATATATATATATATCCATATTCCTGTTATGTGTAAATATCACGGTTGTGTATTCCTTCTCAGATGTATCTCACCATATGTATCTGATATGTGTACATTAAGATAAAACAACATATGTGATGCAACAGTCATATTAATAACAAGTACTACACAATTGTGGAAGTGAAGGCAATTATTCAATACTAGTCAATATGTGTATTGACAGATATATTGAAAAAACAGCAACTGTCTGCACAGTGGTCATGGCGTAGTGGTTAAGTGTTGTGTCTATAGTGTATTCTGTCTTGGGCTCAAGGCCTGCAAGGGCTGTTCATTTTATTGCTGGGCAGAACAAGGCCTGTCAGATATAGAGTGGTTAAGGCAGTTTTGAGGAGCATTAAGTGTGTTGGCGTGGGTTTGAACAAAGTTAAGTGGTGCTAAGCTACGGGTAAATGTACGGGTGCTTACTCAGTGTAGGCTTCGCTCACCAGTGGGCAAATCAGCTTAGCTGTTATTTTGGAGCAATGTTGATACCTGCTAAGCATGGCTTAGCCCTGGTAACCAGTTCTCACCACCCAGTCCGATAACACAGCAGGGTAATGACATCTGTAATAAGTGTATGTAATGCCATGTACAATACATGCACCTATGTGCTGTTATTACAGTAGTAAGGGGTGTGAGTATCATGTCTGGGGCACACAAGTATATGAGAGCTGTACAGCACTGTTATCCATGTGAATGTGTTACATACGAGGGTAGTAGCCCAGGGTACGTGCTGACACACTGGCATTTAGTGTATCATGGTGGTACTACTGTTGACAGTGCTTTCCCAGGCAAAAGTAGAGTGCTAAATGTAGTACTGACAACAGGCAAACCTGCAGGCATAGCTGGACTCTGAGGCCTCCCTGTTGTGTCCCTGGTGTGTGAACTGTGTCACAGTATATATCCCCTACTGGATAATGATCCAACATGTGGAATGTAACTGTAGATTTCTGGCTATACAGCACATGCTAGTGAGGGCTTCCAACATGTAGTCATGACATACATATTCTTGTCAAATGTCTATCAGTCAACACATTCATCCTACTGCATAGCTACTTGCCAAGCTGATGACTGTCAGTCCCTGTACAGATGTCCAGATGGCAGGTATCCAGCTTGGATATGTACAGGCAACCTATGCTTGATTGACACAGACATGTCTGCCCAGCTGTGTAAGAACTGGCACATATAGGAGAAAACAGCCTGTACGCACCACATGCCATGGGTACCTCCACTACACAACCACAGTCAACACAATATGCTTGAGTACAGGTCTCCATCACAGACACTAACCATGTGTTGTAATACATATTGCATACATGTCAACTTGATCACCTCAGTGGCCATGTGCAGGAGTCACCCAGGGGATTGGCTGATGCATGTCACTCTCACCCTGAGGGTCACCACAGTGGTGTCTGTTGATAGATTGCCTGCTGCCATATGGTAGGTGGCAGGATACCACTGTACACACATCCCCTATGCTACCCATCTTGCCATGGGCAATAGCTAGGTACACAGCTATGACCACCTGCAGTGATGCACCCCAGTACTGACATGCGTACTTGTGCATTACAGAGGATAGTAGTGTCTTTGTGTTAGCACACTGCACTTGTGAATTCCATGAGGGCCTTCACAACCACTGCAACACCCATTGCAATAGTCAGTTGTGGCTGCTGCTGTATGGGACATTACATGTACCCTGTTATGCTCCTCTCCCTACCAGCTACATGAGCCTTGTAGTATCAGCACAGCAGTGTTGTACTAATGGGTCGATAGCCATGGGATACCCATTGAGTACTGGCAAGTGTGTGTATATGTGCATGTCCGTATATCTGTAGCGTACAGCATTCCGAGGCCACATACTCCTATTACAATACCCATTGCCACACAGTTGTACAGTTAGTGTTGTTGCTGCCCATAGGTGAGGCATGAAAATTCAACATCCTACTATGCCTGTGGCATGTGCATTAGATGCATATCCCTGTAGTACCACTGTTGAGATATATAATGGGTTGTATCACAGTCATGGGCAATGTGTGATGGTGGGTATGTCAGAGTGTCATCATGGGTTTCAGGGAGTACAATATCCACTGGGGTATATGGGTGCTGTATACACTGTCATTACACCAAGGTACACCCGGTATATGTCCCATGTACCACTTGATATTGACCACTGTCACCATCAACCATGCAGGTAACTGATACTACAATCCAGCCCAATTATGCATGTTCTGTATGCAGCCTACATGTAACACATTGGACACATGGTCAAGTTAGCAGCGATAGGCCCAGGTCTCTCGGACTTGTGCCTGCCTGTTATGTGTCTGTTAATGTATGTATAAAGGTATGTCACACTATTTATTGTCCGTATACACCCATTACATCCCCATTAGCATACTGTACATGTCTAGGGATGTTCTGCATGTAACATGTAACCTAGAACACACCTTACCCTAAATGCTGTGTGGTGTGTGCAATGAAAGCCACACACTTCAGTAGCACTACATACCTAGGTAGGTGTCTAGTTCCAGTGTTGCCAAGTAAGAGTGTGCATGTATGTGGATGGGTCTACATCAGGTTGCAGATTATACATGCCCCAGTGAGACACCTGCCCATGTGGCACAGGCAATAACTGTTATACAAACCTGTGACATGTGTTCAACTGTACCGAGGATATGTCACAGCCATGGTGTCACCACAGTGATATAGCCCTTGTGGAATATGACTGCAGATCATCCTCCTGCTGACACATATACACCTACAACACAAATGGATAACATTATGGAGACCACAATCAACCAGTGTTGCTAACAGCTATAATGCTTCATTGCTGAATGGCTACACTACCTGACATGTATGCATTAAACTTTACTCCTGGCAACATGTTACGCTGCAGTACTCTGGTACACTGTAGTACAGTCACCATGTGCACCAGAACAATATTAGCCTGTCCCTGTATTGATATTATAGATGACAGGGATGTGGCACAGGTATCATCATATGCACAGGGTTTGTTGTTGGTTTACTAGAGGCCGAGTGTGGGCCATACATTTGACACCATGTGTGTGGGTGAGGGGTGTAATGAGGTAAACTGGGTGTGGTGATGTGGTGTGTGTAAGTATGGGGTTGCCCTAGGTGTGTTCGTATAGTGTGTGGGTATACATGCACACAGTTCTGCCATGTGGCTGCCCTACACAGGTGTTTATGGACAGCTGCAGAACATACGAGGCAGGGTGGGCAGTTCACTGTCTCTAGCCATGGACATGTGGACTGTGCCTGCTAGGTGTTCCATGGGCACGTCCAGGTACAGGCCACAATGTACTACTCTCCTGTGATGATGACAGATGTTTTCTGGAACCAGGTCTCTCCTAAGACTGGCCCCGGACCACATGCTCATGGCCTGCTGTGGTGTGGTGTGGACAGTGCACCCCCCCCCACAGTGCCGGGGCTGGTACTGCCACTACGGGAGCGCCTTGGTGACCTAGCACATCCGCGTTGACGGCCAGCTGTTGGTGTTGCTGGCCTACATCCACGTGGCCATTGCCACACTCCCACCACATGTTCAAGCACAGACAAACCCGGTCGATGATGGCCATCATCTCACCAAACTGTCTATCCATGAGCTTGGTATAAGCACGGATGACACCAGACAGTTCATTGAAGTTGTCACTTGCAGATGTGAGAGCAGCCCTCTGCAGCTTCAGGCCATGTCTAGTGTAACATTCCATACGTGCCTATGCCACCAAGACAGCCTGAAACATGTACCTGGTGGTACCAGTTGTGGCGCATCTGCCAGGGGCATGATGACTAGTGGCCATACCATGAGCTCCCTGGGACATCTGCCTATGTGGTGCCCTGATGGACATCTGGCTATGCCTGCTGTGAACAGACACAGTAGGCATGGTTACCACACTCTCCTGTGCACTGCCACCAAATGCCAGCTGTCCCTCCACTATGGCCACTGGTGATGGGGTATGTATAGACAATGAAATTGTGTGAAGGGTTGGGGTGGCTAAAAGGGGGATGTCAAATGATGGTGCTGTTTTGCCCCCTGACAACCCTACCTGTGCCTCAACAGTACTATCATCATTGTCGGTGTCTGTATGGATACCATCAGATTGCATGCAGGAGGGACCCTTACCCACTTCGCCACCTGTGGGGAAAAACAAGAAACGCACTTTAAGACCTGTATAGCATTGCATAACAGTACACACACACACACACACACACACACACACACACACACACACACACACACACACACACACACACACATGCACACCACCTTAATAACTACCTCCCTGTGACTTTACAGACAGTCCCACTTTTCTGCATCACACTTGGTAACATACACTCATTAATACCACTCATTAACGTATTATTCCTCTAAATGCCTAAACAAGTGATCACAATACAAGACCTGTTACTCCATTACCTCTCTGACCTGAGTGGAGTGGTTTTATATGGCCTCACTGCTGTCATTCAGTGTTCACCCTGTGTATGTCTGGACATCGTAGGCCTGGCCCCTATATGTGAGGGGCTACTATGTTCACTCCATAATATCATGCACTGGAGAGTCATCTATAATTATTGCTCAGTGCATGAGAGATATGCTGCTCAATCAACCTATCATGTGACATCTGTAATATATGGATACACTCCTTGGTGTTGTCTAGCAATTCCCCAATGCATCTCTAGTGTTGCATACGTGGGTTGTAATTCAATTCTCTGCTGAATGCGATATTACGAGTATACCTGGTGTCTACCTACCCTCCCAATGCATGTTCCATGCTACAGACCTTATTATACTATCAGCTGCCCTGTGATTACATACATGACAAGTATTCCTGGTGTGTCATGTGTCAGTCCATGTCCATGTACTGCACGATCCCAAAGGGAAGTACTTCTGTATGAACAACCCCACAATCACACATATGCATACATAGACACCCACACAAACACACACACATGCACACATGCATCCTACATGCATCGACCTCCTTCCACATCACCAGAGTGACCCTACAGACAAAATACCCACACTCACACACACACACACACACACACACACACACACACACACACACACACACACACTCACACACATACAGGTGAGGTCGCACCATGATAGTATACACAGTCCTCCTATTAACCATCTGTCAACATGCATAATATATGGTACACAACAGCATGCAGTGCAGCTATAGTCAATCCATACTAGCAACAGTATACATGTGTGTGATGTATGTGCTGTGTTAGCAGGTGATGCCCCATTCCCCTGGATACCACTGCACCCATGTACACAGTATTTCTGTGCACCTGTTCTGCACCCTGCCATGTACTGTGCACAAAACCTCACAGGTGTGCAACCCATTGCTGAATGTGTAGTACTGTGTCAGTTATGTTAGCTCTAATGCTCATGGCCCCTATGTTTCTCAACAACGTATACCTGGGATGATATGTGGACAGATGTCATTTGTGAATGCCTGATGTCTGGTTTACAGATCTCAACATCAGCGGAACATGTATGACCAATCCAGTACTATTACACTGACAACCATCAGAGCATACTGTGGTTATGGGGACTGTACACACCCTTATTGATATGACGCACCCTTCCTTGAACATGGGACCACATCACCACATATATTAACAGTACATGAGCCCGATATTTGGCAAATGTCCTGTACATTGACATGCAGTGTCTATGGAATGTGTTAGATGTGCGGAATCTGACTGTGATGCATACACTCCATTTGTGCATATGTGTGCACACCCTTATCATGACAGTTTGTTGCACCTATTGTTATGTGTACTACAGCAGTCACTACATCTGACAGGAGTATACTAGCATGGGCCATCTGCATTTGCCAGTGTATGTTCGGTCTGCGCTACACATGTCTGCCAAATCTGCATGATTGCAAGGTCTACTCATGTGCACATCCCTTGGTGTTCACACACTGCCATCACTATTGCTGTGGGGGTAGGGTTACATCTGCCACAGTTCCTGAATCTGACTTTGTGCAGATACAGCCATTCTTAGCATCCTTAGGATCCCTGCTGCAGTACACTAGCATGTCATGTGGACACCCCCTCCCCACCTTCAGCCTTTTTGCAGATGCTTGACAAGTAAGGCCTGCACATGTGTGTCAGTTTGCAGTGTCCCATACACTGAACACCACATGTTACAGCCCAGTCCCAGCTGATAATGTGGACCACAGTAATATGTTATGTCATAGTGTAACTTTGAAACAGTTGCCATTGTACTACTGGTATATACACTATTGTTGCACTGTATATGGGTGATGTTTCACACAAGTCCCTGCTGTAGGCCATGTCTCCCATCATTATGTTACTCCCTGTGGACACATTCCACAATGACAGTATGTTAGTTATCTTGCAAGTGTCTGACATACCCTTCCAATACCCCATCAAGGTCACCACTGTGATGCTGTGCATTTAATAGCAACAATACATGCACATGTACATCATGCATTTTGGGTAGGTGTGTTAGATGTGTGCATGGAATATACCATAGCCATTACATGCCAAATGTATTGACAAGCATCAACATAAACCATACTCACCAGTTACAGGCTGCTGCCTTGGTGGTATACCAGAGGGACCTACATAAGAGGGTGAGAGATGCAAAGACAGTGGCCACACCTGTGGCATTGCTACAGGGTGGGTGCAGCAGTATAGTACATCAACAGTACATGTCCACAATACTACTATGTATGCACATCTGTTTATTACTACTATCTATAACATGTCAGATATGCATGATCTACCTGTATAGATGTGGATGCATATGCACAGTGGTCTACTGATGTGCCCTGTGGTCTTACCTGCATGCTCCTCAGCCGGTGTGTGGGTAGCATCCACCTCCACAATGGTATCCAGCAGGTGTTGGCTGTGCAGACAGGCAGGTTCCACGAGGCTGGTGAGGAGCTCCTCAACACATGTCAGGGGCATGGATGGAATGGCCCCCCCATTGCAAGTTGATCCCCTCGTACTGCAGCAGCACACCAATGAGCATTGCGAAGCAGGTCAGAACAATGATGCCAGACCTGCTCATAACTGCAGTTGTGCAGTCCGACATCATTGACCCTGTGGACTTGGTCATTCCACAGGGTGGTCTGCTCCTGCTGCTCATGGATGGTCCAGCCAAACAGGACAGAGTAGTGCTGGATTAGGTAGTTTAGCACTATTTCATTTTCAGCAGCTAAGTAAGCAGGGAGCCGTCCATGTGACATCTTGCCTGAAAGACATAAAGATGGAAACAGGTCTGAGCAACTCATACAGCAAGGTTACCACAGTTCTTAATACACATCTCTGTCACCCCCCAACCATATCAGTGAAAACAAACTGTACACACATCTCAATAGGTATGGCTACAGCTTACTTTCCACTGGGACAGATATTGTATTGTACCACACTTTGTGCTATGTGTTTGTAGCCATGTTCGCTGTGTGGACACTGTCATTGCTGGCCTGTTATAGACTGTTCACCTGCATGCCATTGTCAGGGCCTCTATGGTTCCGTATATGCCTGTGGTATGCTTGCTATGTGATTGCTGCATATCTTATATTCTGTTTTATTAGGGATATCTACGCATGTTGTTGGACAAGTTCTGGGATTGTGTAGACTATTACTACCCACATATGTTCTATAAAAGTGACACAATAGCATGTTTAGGGAATATTTGCCAACAAAACCACCTCCCCAAACACATCTGCTCATGTTACCAGGGCACATCACATGTAGGACCCACCCTGGGGCCTCCTTATGTACTGGTCCAGCACTGGCTTCAGGTGGAACCACCTCAGGGATGTTGCCCCCCCCAGCGGCACACACAGACATGATCTTGTCCACTGGCTCTGCTCCATACCGGGCTCACCAGATGCCCACTCTTGTTTGGCATCTACTTTTCCGAAGTACAAGCAAACACAGGAGGGTTATGGCTGACAAAGTTTGCAGATGACTGCAAACTGGGCGCCATAGTAGAAAACACATCTGACACAGATATCCTTCAGAAGGGTCTCACAGAAACGGATAACTGGTGCCAGAGCCACGGCCTAAAGTTAAATGCCAAAAAATGCATAGTCATACCCTTCGGGAAAAACAAGGTTACCCCTAGCTACCAAATAGGTGGCAATCCACTGAGCACAGAAGAAGTTATCAGGGACCTGGGGACCCAGGTTGATAGTAGTCTGTCATTCGACACCCATGTAGCTAAAGTAGTTAGGAAGACCTTCTACATTGCCCACCTTATCATGAAGGGATTCTCATCTAGATCAAGGGAGGTCATAGTCTCCCTTTACTCATCACTCATCAGACCAATGATTGAGTACAATGCCCCATTCGAATGTATCTGACCCGACACTTGCAGCAGCTGGAGAGGCCACAAAGTTCCTCACCAAAAGGATAAAGGGTCTCAAAAATCTGTCCTATGCTGCCCGACTGAAAGAACTCCAGCTCTATTCAGTCGCCATCGCTTGCTCAGAGGTGACCTTTGCCTAACATACAAGGCCATGTCAAACCCAGATTTGATGAATATGCTTCACCTCAAAAATCTAGATCCATCAGAGCCACAAGGGTGGAGACTTAAACCTTGACACGCTATTAATAGGACGTGCTGGAGGGATAGATTCATCACCCAAAGACTCCCTATGCTGTGGAACAAAATCCCGGTACATGTGAGGCAGAGCACCTCGCTGGCCTTGTTCAAGAGAAATCTTGACCAATGGATGGGAGATCGCAGATATACCCCAGGGATTACCTCAGTGTCACTGCTCGACAGAGGCACAGAAAAATAATGGGTATAGTTCCCCATACTAAAGGGGTGGCCTAAGCCACAAAACGATGGGCTAGGCTTGTAAATGCCCTCGGGCAGATAGCCTAGTATGAACCTATGAACCTATGAACCTATGTGGGATGTGCATCATATTGAGGCACCCAGTACACATTCACAGGGTACACATGCTCCTCCTGCTCAGCCTCCAGGTCAGGCACCTTCGGGACATTGACTGCTGTTGTGAGTAGCAGTGGGTGGGAGGCGTCTTCCCATTGTGTCCATATTGGGACCCATGGGGCTTCCACATTGCAGACCACACACACCATCCAGGGTGTTTACCCACCACATGTTTCAGATACCACCCCTGCAGACTGTTCTCTATATCTACTAACCTGGACCACCTCCACAACTATACCTGCCATACTTCCCCATATTCTCATTCACTGCTTCACAGACAAGGGAAATATGGTTCCAATAAGTGGTTCACATGTGACATACCCATCCATGTTGCACACACTGACAACTGTATATATCTGTGTGTATTGCTATGTGTGCTGTTCCCTCGCATATAGCATGCAGCACTGTCGTGATAATATAATATGTTAAATACATATAAGTGTGTGTGTGTGTTTGTATGTATGTAGACATGTGCATATAGATATATATCTATATATGTGTGTGTGTGTATATATATATATACATATATATATATATATATATATATATATATATCTAAATATGGGTATCTGTATATCTGTGGACATACATGTATATATATATATATATATATATATATATATATATATATATATATATGGTTCTAGGTTATAACATCGACAGCTACTTTCACCGACAACAGAAACATCGACACCACATAATCGACAAACCATAACCACGACACCTCACATGCCCGACAAACAAGTAACCGACAGTCCACAAACACGAAACCCCATACACTGCACACACCACAATAACAACAATCAACTAACAAAACACATCCCCTATCCAAAAACCACACACAGAACACAAGCACACCAAAATCCTCACAAACCCACACTAAACCTCACACACACAACTATGTACAACCCTAACCCAAACCCTTACCCTAAGGTCCGTCACTATCGCACACTCAGCTAACCCACGCCCTAACCCTAACTCACTTAACCCACCCCTAACCCAAAACATAGTACTACCAAGACACTTACCTAACCCGGCCTAACCCTAACTCACTTAACCCGCCCCTAACCCAACAAATACCACTACCAAGACACTTACCTAACTCCGCCCTCTAAAGCTAACTCACTTAACCCGCCCCTAACCCAAAACATACCACTACAAGACACTTACCTAACCCGCCTCTAACCCTAACTCACTTAACCCACCCCTATCCCCACAGACTGTCACTATCCACACTTACCTTACTTCAGACCCTAACGTCCGTCACCACCGCATACTCACACAGCCTTCTTTCCAAGTCACTATCCCTGGCGTCGGCGTTTTCATCCGTAGTGTCGGTCTTCCGAATGTCGATCATCTGGCGCCCGCTAATCCGTTGTCGGTGATGTCGGCTGTCGATCTTCTAACCTACACCCATATATATATATATATATATATATATATATATATATATATATATATATATATATACATATATTTATATATATACATACATACCTATATATGGGGTACATTCAGACATCAGGTCCACAATCTCAAGACACCTTCCTGCAGCTGCACTGTTCTGCCTTGCTGCAACACAAACTGGTGCCACATATGGACACAGCCTAACATTAGGGGGGTACATGTAGGGTCAGAATGCAGGTAACCTTATTACATACCTATGGCATTCCAGCATGCTACAATACAGGTTAACCTGAGTATCCTGCAAGTGATGGGCTGTGGAACCCATGTGTCCATCATTATGGCATTACTTCCACCACCAGCTATTGGCCACAGTAATATACATGCTTCACATTGCACAACACACACTATGATGGCTTACATCTTATTAGTCAGTGCTGCTCTGCACAGTTGATGGGTATGGCCACTACCCATAGGGACACACTCTATTGTCCTTAGCAGTTGTTCAGCTGAACATCATTACAACACCTGAAGGCACATATAAATCATTCCACATGATCTATCCCATTATTATGGACCACTTACTACAGTCAGTTACATGCATATATACTTCACATACCTGTTGTGGAAAGTATGTCTTTTCTTGATAGTTTGCTTGATGGATGCTTTTCTTTTATTTTTGTTGTGTTTTTTTTTCTTTTGCTTTTTACTCTCTCTCTCTCTCTCTCTCTCTCTCTCTCTCTCTCTCTCTCTCCAATAAATGGATTGAGCTGCTTTGAATAGATTGCAGCATGGATTTTGTAGGTGATGCATATGATCAGGTGATGACATCTGCATCAATCAGTGTCCTCCACTTGCTACCTGCATGCAGCATGCTGTGTAGTACTTCCAATTGCCACTGTCATGGCACTCTACAACTATAAATCCCTAGATCACATGAGCATGGTCCCTTTACCTTTCCTTTATGGTGGACATCCTTCCTGTGTGTGGACAGCAGTGTTACAGACAGCAGGTAGCAATACCTCTTACAAGAGAACTTGCACACTCAGGCCAGCTACATATTTGTATGAGGTTCCAGAACTACAGATAGAGTGTGAGTAGCGTTGTATGCATTGTATAGCACCAGTGTTACAGGGTTTGTGTGTACATATTAGTTTAACATGGAATGCAGTCTGTCTGCATAGCTCTCAACTGTGGGCCTATCCACTTGATGGCCAGAGGTGTGCCTGTTATGTTTTGTCTGTGCACCACACATGTCTTGTGTCAGATATATCCCTGGCAGTGTGTGTGTTGAGTGCTATCAATACATGGCTACATCCATTTCTGTTTCTAACTTCATATTTCTGACTAAAGGTATGTTGCAGACTATCCTGTAACACCAGCAACGTGCTTAGTGTATGGCAACACTATTTCACATATGGACCTGTGTTCCAGCCTCTGTCCTCCACCTACATACCAGGCTTTGTCCATATGACATGTTGTGAGTACATCATGCTGCCATTCCTGCCATCATTCCACTGTTGTTGTGGCCCCCACACACATTGTGAAGTTGGGTCCATATATGGGTGGGCTTCATCTACACAATACATGCATGCCCTTATGCACTCCAGAGGCCAGTGTATGCAACAGTGGTATATGGCCCTGTATGTTAGTCTATGGGGGGTGCACCATAACTAACCTAGGCTGTTACAACATGTGGGGGTATAGGGGTAAGCTACCTTAAGGTATCTGGATGTACATTACCATACAATTCACCTTGGGTAAATGCAGGCCTACTGTTTCCTGCCATACAGACTGTTCTGTTTGTCAGTGTGATTGTTATGGTGTCAGTTATGCCTTGTAATGTAACAGATACATCCCATTGGATCAGCTGAGGTCTTTATCCCCTAGGGATTGTGTACTGATTGTAGATAGAGGCTAGGCTGCTGGACTATACATCTGCATTACTTACTGTTGATTGATTGTTATCCTGTGGCCCTGTATATATATATATATATATATATATATATATATATATATATATATATATATATATATATATATGTGTGTGTGTGTGTGTGTGTGTGTGTGTGTGTGTGTGTGTATCTCATATATGTGTCGTGTACATGTATCTTAGGAATGTTGATGGCTTCCACATTGTACATTCCCTATGGTAGCCAGACTGTACTGCATATGTTACTGATACAAGCCTGACATTATACAGGTGGGATGGAGTGCTGTTAACATATTGTGCCCATGTTGTGTCAGGTCCTGTTTATGGGATTTGCAACAGTTGGTATTGTATTGCAGGGCAGGCGTGCTTGGGGGAATATCTATACATACAAGATGTATGTTGCTTGGGCCCCCTCACCCCCATTAATAGTGCATGTTGACATATATGTTTTTGTTACATTCTCTTTTATATCTATAGCTATATGTCTGTATATACATATATAGATATATATCTATGCTTACATATATATATTTCTGTATATATATATATATATATATATATATATATATATATATATATATATATATTATATATATGGGTCTACTATGGTTGATTGAAAACTCACTTGAATGAAAATAAAATTACTAGGACCACTTCACTGAAAGCTCACTTGACTGAAAACTCACTTGACTGAATCGCATTTCATTGAAAGTTATAAATGGCCATTTCCCCACTGTAGTGTGACCCTGGAGTTAGTATATAAAGTAAGGGGGGTGTGGGGGGTGAAGCCCCCCACATATCTTGGTTATATATTCTCTTTTGGAAACAGTTATTTATTGCACTTGTAAGTATTACTGTGTATAGTTTAAAATTGTTATAATATGTGGGGGGCTATGCCCCCCACACCCCCCTTACTTTATATACTAACTCCAGGGTCACACTACAGTGGGGAAAAGGACATTTATAACTTTCACCAAAATGAGTTTCAATGAAATACGTTTTCAGTGAAGTGAGTTTTCACTGAAGTGGTCCTAGTAATTTCATTTTCAGTCAAGTGAATTTTCAATCAACCATAGTAGACCCATATGTAGACATATATATCTATAGATGTATAAATAATATATATATAAATATGTATATAGCTCCTTAGATATAAATATATATACGCAAACACATACATCTACATGTTTAAATACATTTCCTGTAGTGGTGAATGACTGTGCTGGATGATATGTTTGTGAAAACATTAGAGTTATGTATATTCCACATGGCTTAGTGATAAATCATTTCGGCTATGGTGTACAGGGTCCTGGGTTCAAGACTTGTAGAGGCTGTTTATTTTGTTGCTAGGCAGAACAAGGGCTGTTGGATACAGAGTGATTAAAGCACTTTTAAGCAGTTGTAAGTTGGTTTGTGCAGTTTTCCGCGGAGGTAAGCACTGCTAACTTCTGGTTGCAGTTTCTTTTACTCAGCTTCTAAATTGCTTACCCTGTGTAGGCATTGGTTACCCCTGCACAAACAAGCTTAAACCTGCTTGCTGCTGCTTAAAAGTGCTTACTCCCACTTTGCCCCGTGCTAATTTCTTTAAAAGAAAAGAAAAAAGAGTTGATAGGAAATTGGTGACTAAGGGGCACAAAGAGGGAAAGACACTAGGGAATATAGCTAGGGATGTGCAGGAAGGGTGTAGGGAAGGTCCATAGCTGCCCATTTCTTCCACAGCAGCAGCTGTAAATATACACTGAATTTGGAGGTAGATTTGGACACTCCAACCCCTGAGAGAGGAGTGAGGACAACAATAATATGTTGTAATGCCAATTAGACCAGATTACATGTGTCCAGTGGACATGTGTGTGAAATGGACAGCTATGTATGGGGCGAGATTTTTTTGGGGGGAACAGATTGCCCTTTTTTTTTCAGGTGAGAGTGGGATGTTGGGGAGAGATAGGTATATTTGGGGAGGTAGTTTGGGTAGGTTAACAGAGAAGACAAACAAGATGCATACAGGGGTGGTATATGACTCATGTCTGGGGTAAATACCTTGATGGGGAGGGGTGTTGAAAAATTGGAAGCCCATGAGCCCCCTAGTGGAAACAGTGGGACTGAAGTCCCCACCCATGGGCATTCACCACTGCACCTTCACAGCCCCAAAGGTGGATGTGCTGGGGGCTGAGTTGGAGAACCAGGCCAACCCTCTATTCGTGACATGCGGCCCTTGAGCTGGCATAGCAGATCTCCAAACTCCCAGTTGAGCTCACTACGCACCATGACCCGGACCTGGTTATGGGTAACAGGATCCTGTCCGTGCCCACTCCCGGAAGGGGCAAGCCCCATCTCCTGAGATGGTATCACCTGAAGGTTGTGTAGGACCAACAGATGAGGATGTCCTAGGTTGGGTCCCAGACGTGCTGGTGCCTGGTGCCACGGCCAGCTGAGGTGGGACAGGTGAGTCCACTGAGACCCACATTCCCATACATGTTATGGTGTTTATGTTTTAGCAACATATGTGGGTAAGTAATAGCCACCACATTCCAGGATTAGGTATAACAGCATGCATAGATATTCCCATTAACCCAGACACTAGGTATGGAACAGTTGCATAGCAAACAGAACACATGCATATATGGGACCACAGTGGTAATTACAACAGCATGCAGGTACATTGATGACACCATGCCACCAATGTTGGAGTAGTTCAACATAGCACATGCATAGAAACAGATTTAAATAATTATCAAACAATAGGATATATGTCCCAATATTACAGTTAAGTCATCACATACCAATTGAGTTGGGTATTTAGTTTACTGTTGCAGATATGGTGGAAGGGAGAGAAAGATGTCAATTAACAACTAGCATATTCCTTTAGGTCGCATTACTTTCCTAGTCAGTGCTGTTATCTGTACCTTACAAATATTAGTACATTACCCTATTGCATTAGTTTGGACAGTGGTATGGCTGTCGACAACTATATAAATGAACTGGTTTTACCTGCAGTATACACCAGTTACCTGGTATACCTTTGGAGGAATTGTTTGTTAACACTAACTTTTCCTACACATACTCCCAGATTCCAGGTTGATGTTATGAACATACCTGTCCATCTCTTTATGCACAGACTCTGGCCATGTCTTGACCACATGCTGTTGAACCTGGATACATGTAGACTATTGTCCTTTTCAACCTTTAGTGACTTACAACACTCTTATACAGGATTTTGTAGACAGTTATATTATGTAGCACAGTATGGGTGACAGTGATGAGTAATACCTTATTATTCAGAGCAACTGGAACAATAACAATGCTATACAATACCAAAGTAAACAGTACCAGTACAGGGTATCAATCTTTTATTTCTAGGCACAGTGTTTGTATATGATGGACCTGTGGGAGCAATGTTTGTTAGCACTCCCTGAATGTTGCCACACAAAGTACCAAAATCCACATTAGTATTATGCACATACATCTCACTCTGTTACTGTACACACTCTGGTCACAGCTTGACAACATGGGGATGTAGATGGGACATACTTAGGTTCATAGGTTCATAGGTTGGTACTGGGCTATCTGCCCGAAGGCATATATTAGCCCAGCCACGTTGTGCGGTATTCACTGCCTCTTTAATAGTTCCCTAGACCCTTGTACTAGCAGCTGGTACCCTTGGCCCCTATCTAGTAGTGCTGTTGGTGTGATCCCCGGTGTGAACTTTCTGTTACCCATCCACTCATCAAGGTTCCTCTTGAAGAGTGATAGTGAGGGGCCCTGTCTTATGTAGATTGGGACCCTGTTCCATAGTAAGGGAAGTCTCTGCGAAGGGAATCTATCCCTCCGGCATGTTCTATTCATTGCTGTCTTGAGGTTTATAGCATGTAGCTCGAGTAGATTTTGTTTTGCTAAGATGGAGCATGTTCAGCAATTCTGGGTTGGACATGGCTCTGTACGTTAGACAGAGATCGCCTCTGAGAAAGCGGTATGCAACAGAGAACAGTCATAGCTTTTTCAATCGTGCTGCATAGGGCAACTGTTTGAGGCCAGTAATCCCCTTGGTTAGGTACCTCTGTGGTCTCTCCAGCTGCTGAAGATGTCTAGCCAGGTACATTCCAATTGGTGCATTGTACTCAATAATGGGTCTGATGTGGGAAGAGTAGAGGGGCACCATTACATCTTAGATCTTGATGCGAACCCTTTTGTGATCAGATGGGTCACATAGAAGGATTTTCTAACCACTTTGGCAACATAGTTATCAAAGAAAAGCTGACTATCTACTTGGGTCCCTAGATCCCTTATTTCTTCATCAGATTTCAGGGGATTACCTCCTTTGTTGTAGTTTGCGGGTACTCTGTTTTTTCCAAAGGGGATTACTATGCATTTTTTTGCATTTAGCTTGAGACCATAGCTTTGACACCATGCATCAGTCTCATTTAGGCCCTTCTGGAGGATCTCCATGTCGGCCGGAGACTCTATTATTGCACCCAGTTTGCAGTCGTCTGTAAACTTAGTCAGCCACAGCCCTTCCGTGCTTGCCTGTACTTCTGAGAAGTATATGCCAAACAGGAGGGGTCACAGGACAGAACCCTGAGGCACACCACTCGTTACTGGTCTGGAATCAGACATAGATCCCACTACTCTTACTTTATGGGATCTGTCTGAGAGCCAGTTTATGATCCATCTTGTGACGTAAGGGTTTATGCCCAGGCTGGTTAGCTTATCAATAATACCTGAATGGGGAATGGTGTCAAATGCTTTAGCAAGGTCAAGGTAAGCTGTGTGTACCTCCTTTCCCTTATCTATAGCCTGAGTAACCATCTCAAAGAAATCCACCAGGTTCAGGAGGCATGATCTGCCCTTGACGAAGCCGAACTGTGTGGGGTCCAGCGGCTGGAGGTTCCCAATCTCTCCATTTATGAGTTCCATAATGATTCGCTCCATAGCCTTACAGATCAGACTGGTCAGGCTTATTGGTCGGTAGTTCCCAGGGTCAATTGTGGCCCTACCCTTGTGTAGCAGGACCACCGTTGCCATGCGCCATTCTATGGGCACATATCCTGTGGAGAGGCTGAGACTGAACAGGGTATTAAGATGCGGGGTTAATTCCTTTTGGAGCTTGCGTATGACACAGCCTGGGACACCATCAGGTCCCATGAAAGCAGTGATTTTAGCTTTAGATAGAGCCTTGTTAACCAACGTATCAGTAATAATTGGACTTACACAATCCCCTGGAATGGTAATAGGCCCTGTAGGTGGTGAGGGGGGGGGGGGATTTGCACTGAACCTGTCAGCCAAGATGTTGGCAATGTCAGAAGGGTCAGTGTATTTTGTTCCATTTTGTACCAGCTCAAAATAGACCTGAGCATTGCCATTTAGGTTTTTGACGTAGCCATAGAAGGCCTTATGGTTATCCTTGGCATCCTTGGCAACTTTCTTTTTAAAATTAGCTTTAGTTGACTTGATGAGGGCCCTCAATTTCTTACTAATGCTGATCAGTGATGATTTTTCTACTTGAGATTTGGCCTTTTTTTGTATGTCTCCTCCTTTTATTGTAAAGTTTGCTTATGGCTGGGGTCCACCAGACTGGTTTCTTCTTGCTTGAGGAAGGAGTCTTGGTTTTATTTGGGATAGCACGGTCCATGCAATCCTGAAGTTGCATATAGAGTGCCTTGGTGTAGGATTCCACATCCTGGATATCATTATCCTTCTGCAAGGGAATAGTGAAGCTTTCCACTTTGGATGCAAGTAATTTGAAGTTTGCTTTGGAAAGGTTTTTGACTATGGTTTCTTTGACTGGGGGAGGTGGAGGGGTGAGGATGTCCAGGGTTATCAGTTTGTGGTCGGATCTGACCAAGGAGGGCGTGATAACAAGTGTGGTACAATGGGCGCCCATATTTGTGATGATTAAATCCAATATGTTGTCCCCTCTAGTGGGGGAACATACTAGTTGTTCAAGGGCATTTGAATTTATAAATTCTATGAATCACTGAGCATAGGAGTTGGAACATTGGTAGTTCGCCCAGTCTATACCAAGGTAGTTGAAATCACCCAAGATTATGGTGTTGGGTAGGACCTTTATATTTTCCAATGTCTCAAGGAATGCAGAGTGAGCATCTTGGGACATGGTGGGCGATCTATAACCGGTTATGACTTGAAATGTGGTTTTCCCTGCTGATAGTTGCACATGGATGATCTCTGGGGCATCATGCTGCGCTACTAACCTGGAGATATGGGTATCCTTGATGAATATGGATACACCTCCGCCATTTGTACTGCAATCCAGTGACTGAGACCGGAAGGTATGATATGACTTGTAACCTGGTAGTGCTGCGGTGCTCTCTGGAGCCTTGAACCAGGTTTCCGTCACTGCACAAACATCGATTTTCTCCATGCTGAGGAGAGCCTCGAGTGTGTGCATTTTGAAGTTGAGACTTCTGGCGTTGAGTTGCCTTGCACTTAGTTTTTTGTTACCTGTGCTGGTTATGGTGGTTGGTTTGTCCTTTGAGCCTTGCCTAAAAAAGGCACTATGGGGATGGCAAGAGCCTTGGCCAGTATTCAAAAACCTAGGGGTGACAGGTGCAACCCATCTCTGGCAAAACAGCGAGGCTTGTCTATCATGTCATCCCAGGCAGACAGACACTGGATCCCCTTAGAATGACACCAGAAGCTTAGCCAATTGTTGAAATTGATCATTTTGTCTTTGTATTGTGGTATAATTCTAGGTGAAGGTAGTATGCTACTCAAGGTCAGGGTCATACCAGCTTGGGCTACATGATCACAGAGCTCCTCAATGTCTCTTTTCATGTCCAGGGAGGTACATCTTAGATCATTCACACCAACATGTACAATGACAATGTCATACTTGTACTTGTTCTGGAGTGACCTAAGTGCCTGTGTTATGTGGCGGATCCGAGCACCCAACAGGGAGCTGACAGTAACCTTCTCCTTGTTCAGCCTGGTGAGTGGAACATTCGTGTGCCTTACTATAGAGTCTCCTATTACTAGCGTGTTAGGTCTGGTGTTTTGCCTTAAGGGCTGTTGTGATGCACACTTGGCTTATTACTCTCATAACATTTTGGGGAGTTGCTAGTCTGACAGATTTATTCTTATAGATGTGTGACAATCAGTTGTATTTCCTGTTTGCTGCCTAAACATCTGGGATTATCCCACTGATTTTCCAGGGGGACAGAGTGACAGGCAGCAGATATGGGTCAATATACTGGACATCCTGGACATATCTTTACAGTTGTGGGGTATGATTCTGTATGCAGCCTACTTCCACTCCCAGGATTCATACCATGGCTGTGTCTGCTAACACTAAAACACTGTCCATCACAGTTGTGTTTGCTATATAGATATTTCTGTATATCTCTTATCTAATTTCTGTCTATAATTCTCCTGTGGTTTTATATTCTAACCTTGTATTACAACACTCTTATACAGGATTTTGTAGACAGTTATATTATGTAGCACAGTATGGGTGACAGTGATGAGTAATACCTTATTATTCAGAGCAACTGCAGCAATAATAATGCCATACAATGCCAAAGTAAACAGTACCAGTACAGGGTATCAATCTTTTATTTCTGTGCACAGTGTTTGTATCTGACGGACCTGTGGGAGCAATGTTTGTTAGCACTACCTGAAAGTTGTCACACAAAGTACCAGATTCCACATTAATATTTTGCATATATATCTCACTCTGTTACTGTACACACTCTGGTCACAGCTTGACAACATGGGGGTGTAGATGGGACATACTTGCCGTATTATTCTCATAACAGTTTGGGGAGTTGCTAGAGTGACAGGTTTGTTCTTATAGATGTGTGACAATCAGTTGTATTTCTTGTTTGCTGCCTATACATCTGGGATCATCCCACTGATTGCCCAGGGGGGCAGAGTGACAGGCAGCAGATATTGGCTAATTTACTGGACATTCTGGACATATTTGTACACTTGTGGGGTATGATTCTGTATGCAAACTACTACCACTCCCAGGACTCAAACCATGGCTGTGTGTGCTAAAAACACAACAGTTCACACCTCAGTTCCATGTGCTATTTGAATTTTCTTGTCTGTTTTTCCACTATTTTCTGTCTATGTCTCTCTCAGTTGCACTAAATGACCTCTGGGGATGACACCAGTCATATACAAACATTCCTACACATTTTATTTATTTTGCTTAGTGTAGGTAACAGTGCTTAATACAACAGTACTATTAAGTGATTGCAAATCTACATTACCATATGATACCAGAGTAAGCACATGCAGTCCAGCAGTTAGACCTTCATTGTCAGGCTATTATGCTTTTATTTGCATGCAACCTACATGAGACTCTTCCTGCCATATTCTCTGTTGTATGCATTACTTGCCTTAAAAAATACAGGTTTTATACAGGCAATTAACTTACTAATACTTTTAGAATTATTTCCTATGACAGTACATGCAAGAGTATTACTAACCTGCCTCGCGTCGCAACCTCTCCAAGCAACATCCATGGGCCTCCTGGTTCGGAGCCCACTCACTTGCCACTGTGAAGGACATAATAGGAATATTTAGCCATACCCTATCCATAATATACATGAGCTGGCAATTATTATACAGGTAGTGGAGTGATACTTACAAACAGTTGGGACCCCCCCTGTACTCCTAGCCTCTTGGATCCACTGATCCAAGAGATCCCCCTTTTGCTACTTCAGGTCAGCATAGTGATGCCTGACCTGCTCACCAGTTCAGAGTATGCCAAAGGCACTCTTGAGGTCACAGGCGAGATGGTCCCAGGCTTCTGCTTTATATTGGGAATCCTGGAACTGGCCCTGCTGCAGTCTCTGCTCATGGTCTTTGACAAGGACTCCTGCCATGACTCTGGACTCTTGGATGCCCAAGCGCTGCACCCGAAAGTGCACACCCTCTCCCATTCCAGACATAATGCCAGCAAGGGGAAGCTACAACCAGTTATGAGATGTATTACCACATGTTGGGTTTAAATAGGGCTGATTTCCTGCAGTTTGCCGTGATTGGACAGTTTTCAAAAAGCTAAGCTATGGGCTAACCTGCTTACCTAAGGTTGGCATTGTTTAAAGGGGTATACCAATGGACAAATTGAGTTAGCTGGCCTACACATTGCTTACACCTACTAAGCTGGCCTGTGCAATGCTTATCATTGCTTAATATTTAATTTGTATTATATTTGCTTTTTTGGCATTGATTTATTATCCATTGCATGTTATATATGTGTCTGGTATCCATGATTCATGTGTACGTACACTGTATGGGGTCCTTGTGTTTATTAGGGGATTTTAACACTTTATTACAATTTACACCTCACATCTGGGCTTACTGCAATACTCCAGTTCACATATGTATGTCATGTAGTAGGTTATAAAACATAAGACTGTATATAAATTCCATTCACATGTTCAGTTTGATTTTCCTATAGTGAGGATTTGTTTGGTGATTCCTCAGTCTTATGTGCTGCTGTGATGGCTTAGTGGTTAACTATAGTGTACAGGCTACTGGGTTCAAGACCTGCAAAGGCTGTTTATTTTGTTTCTGGCCAGAACAGTGGCTGTTGCATACAGTGTGATTAAGGCACTTTTAAGCTGGTTTGCATGGATTTGAGCGAGGGTAAGCAATGCTAACCTCTGGTTAAATATGCTTACAGAGAGTTAGCTTCAATATTGCTTAACCTGTGTGGGCATTGCTTACCCCCCATGCAAACAAGCTTAAACCCACTTACTAGTGCTTACATATGCTTACTCCTGCTTACTACTGCTTAATAGTGCTTACACTTGCTTACTAGTGGTTACTCCTACTTACCACTGCACTAATTTAGACAGTAATGTCTAATGGTTCTTGGGAAGGTGGGGGATTTGGAAACTGTATGGAGTTATCAGTCATTACACATTTTACCTTCCATTTGTATCCCTGATTCCTGTGCACATATACTGTATGGGGAACATGTGATTATCTGTAGACTTTGCAACATTATGACACTGACACCTCACATCTGCATTTAATGCAGTACTCCATTTCACAAATATATGTTATTTAGTAGGTTATGGAGCTAAAAATATTGGTCATAAAGTGATTTGACATGGAAAACGGAATGTGCTGCAGTGGGACACAAACCAGGAATGACTGCTCGTAAGGCAAATGCCCTGCTCTCTACACTATTGCTATATTACTTCATTTGAATGCATCTTGCTTTTTATCCTCTTCTGCCATTTAAGCTGCATTAACCATAGCTAAGCGATGGGCAAACGTGCACACCTACTGTTAAATTTCATTTGTTTCATTAAAAAAATGTATCTTTGTATTTGTTGTTTTAACTATTGCTCTTATACACATGGGGGATGTAGCTGGGGTTATGCATACACCTATGAGTGGTCTCGCTCATTCTTTTAGGACTTGTCTGCTGTTCTTCATTGCAGGGGCATGTATATTCTGAGAGATCTGCTCTCAGACACACCCAGTGCACTCTTACATGCTCCATGTAAGATTAAGAGCTCAGGCAGCAGACCTTCATTAATATGCATGGTGCCATCCTGCTCCTAAACTGCCGCTTCCCTGCAGGACTAAGCTAGTCCTGCATGGGAGGATAGTGAATCTGGGGAAGTGTGTTACACATGATTGGCATGGACTTTTTGTTCAGATGTGTATGGCGTGTGACATTGAGCTGTCTGTCATGGTTTGTAACCTCAACCTGCACTGCATTGCCAGTATGTCAGGACAGAGAATAGGTTTTATGGCAACCCTGCCATAAGTAGCAGGCACAATTGTGTTCATTCAGCAACAGCCTGTGCATTTCTCAGCTCTACCTGATATTGTAGGCCTTCCGTACATCCAGCAGCATTTATTTGTCTGTGTACTGGTTTGTTGTCTGCACAAGAGGCTCAAGTTAGGGTTGCCACCTTTTCAAATGGCTAAATGGGGCATTTTTGGTAAAAAAGTCAGATTTTTCAGGGCCACACATACCTTTGGTCAGCATTTATTTGTCCGTGTACTGGTTTGTTGTCTGCACAAGAGGCTCAAGTTAGGGTTGCCACCTTTTCAAATGGCTAAATGGGGCATTTTTGGTAAAAAAGTCAGATTTTTCAGGGCCACACATACCTTTGGTCAGCAAAAAGGACAGAACTTCATTTTTTGCCTAAATAAAAGTTTATTATTGTAGAATTTTAGTTGCTTATTCTGTTTCTTATAACATTTAGGTATTTCAGATACAGAATAACTGTTTTATGCAACTATTACATAGAATATAGGAAATATGTTTGTCCTAACATCTCAGCACATTTGCCATTATTTCTATTTGTTAAAAGGACACAACTGCCCAAAGAGGGTCTGTCTCTCGCAAAGTGGGACAGGTGGTCACCCTAGCCCAAGTACACTGTGATTTGTCCTAGAACATATAGGAGTAGTGTGTCACTGGCAATCAAGATATGTTTGTAAAAACTCTACTTGAGCTCAGGAGCTCTGTTGACATACTGCACTAATTCCCTATGTTGTAGTTGACAACGTCCTGAGTGCAATCTTTGCCAGTGGTGTTTTTTCCCCTAATGTTACATGACTACTGCATGATATATTTCCAAAAGTAGTCCTAATTCCCTAGAATTGGTTTGGCCTAGTGGTGCACTGCTTTGAATCTAGTGCACAGGGTTCTGGGTCAGATACTTGGCAGTGATGTCCTTTTTCCCTAATGTTACATGACTGTACTGCATGATATATTTCCAAAAGCATTACTAGCTCCTTCGAATTGGTTGACCTAGTGGTGCATTGCTCTCACTGTAGTCCACAGGGTCCCGAATTTGAGACTTGCAAGGGCTGGTTATTTTGTTGCTGGGCAGAACAGTGGCTGAATCATATAGAGTAATTAAAGCAGTATTAAGTAATTTTAAGTTGGTTTGTATGGTGTTGCGTGATGCACCACAATGCTAAGTGGTGCTTAGGTCTGCTTAGTGCTGCTTATCCCCAATTAAACCTGTGCTATTTCCTAAAAAGAAAAGAAAAAAGGGATGATAGGAAAGTGGTGAAATGGGGGCAAGCAGGGGGAAAAATGTTATGACAGGCAGACAGAGATGTGCAGGGCGGGTGTCGGAATGGACCATAGTTCTCTATTTCTTGTGCAGCAACAGCTGTGCATGATGTGGACAATTTGGAATTTAGAGCCTCACACCCCACAGGGAGGGTTGTTTGTGGCATAAATTTGTTGAATAATTCATGTGGAAATTGATTAACATTAGTGCACATGGGGCAAAATGGTGAGCTATGTATGGGATGAGATTTTTTTGGGTGGACAGATGCCCCCCCCCCTTTTTTAAGGTGAGAGTGGGATGTTGGGGAAGGGTTGCAGGTATGTTTGGATAGGTAAGTTGGATAGGAGAAGTTGCTTTTGCAGACAGACAAGACAGACAAGATAGCAGAGAGGGGGAGTGTATGACACATGATGGGGGTATACACCTTGGACTGTCAGGCAGGTTGGGAATCAGAGGACCATGTGGCCCCAGAAGGAAACAGTAGGACTGAGGTGCTCACCCATGGACAGTCACCAGTACCCCTTCATGGCTCCAAAGGTGACTGTGCTGGGGACTGGACAACAGGGCCAGCCTGCCCTTCAAGGTGTGCCAGTCTGCTCTTGATCTGGTGCAGGTGGTAATCCAAATCCCTCTGGGTGACCATGCACACCATATCCCAGAACTGGTGTTGGGTGACAGAGTCCTCCCAATGCTCATGCCCGGGGGCAACAGGCTCCATTCCCCTGAGGCAGTTCCACCCAAGGGTGGTGCAGGACCTGTGGAGGAGGCAGCTTGAGGTTGGGTCCCAGATGTGCTGGGACCCAGTGCCATGGACAGATTAAGTAAGATAGGCTGATCCACTGGGATATGCCTATCCAAATGTGCTATGGTGTTGAGGTTTGTCAAAGTGTATTGGTTAGTCATAAACAAAACATTTCAACATTAGTTATAACAATGTCCCAATTAAGCGAGAACAATAGAACTGAAAAAACTGAAAAGCAAATAGAACTCATGCATAACTGGAATAACAGTCATTATTGTAACAGTATGCCACCAACAGTTACTGCAACAGGCCACCAACAGTGGCATTTGAGCAAGGTATGTTAGTATGCAACCAATGAAATATATGAACAATAATACAAAGCAAGTCCAACATTAGGTTTTAAGAACAACATACCCATAGTATATGAATAATAATTAGTGATGCAGATAAGGGGTGGAGGCAGAGAAATAATAGTCTATTATCAACTGTATAGACTATCCCCCAGATTTAGCAAGCTCTGCATGGCATGCAGGAATAGTGTAGGAGCTGCTGGAGGCAATATGGCCACCGTGCAATCCAGGAATAAGCTCCAGGGACATGCACAAGTGTTCCTGTACTATTCCTGCACGGAAACAGCTCCTCTATGCAAATTACCTCATTTGCAGGTATAAACCATGCAAATTAGGTGAATTTGTGATCCAGGAAGCTGTCACCTGGCCGTGCAGGACTAGTGTAGTGTGCAGAAGTGTACTCGGTTAGTAACCGAGTACATTTCTGCAAACTACAAAATGGAGCCATGACAGCTCCAAATAAATGGTGTATCATGTGTATAAAGCATGGCAATGACTAAATATATGGCTACTGGCATGGAAAACAGTTGCCAAAAAAAAAAAAAAAAAAAATTTTTTTAGCCGATTTCGGCTGTTTAAGCATAGGGCAGTGGCACGCAAATGGGAACGGGCCGATAAAAAAAAAAAAAAAACCTGAAATAAGCATTGCATCCAAAATCACTATTTTGCCATTATACTCAATGGCAGGCAGAAGACAACATGGCCAGTGAATAGTGGTTGCTAAGGGGGAAGGCTCAGTGTGAGACTTGTAACTATGCATTAGCAGGCAATTGTATGCAAATGAGGGGAATGATACTGAATCTCAGATTTCCCCTCATTGCTAGCTAGCACCCAACCATGTAAGTGCAGGAATACCATGGTGCAAGCCTAAGAGTTAGCTGACATCATAAGGGTGTGTGTCAGGCATACTGTAAATTTATTGGAGCCCTGTGGCTTGGGTTTGCCCTTAGAAAGCAGAGCTAAACAAAGGGGTGTGTCTGAAGCTGTCTAGCACTCTTTACATTGCCTAAGTGGGTGTGTGTGCCGCGCACCAGGTTTTAAAGGAAAAAAAGCAAAGTAAACCAGGAAATAGCAGCTCTGTGCACATCTGAGCACTGCGTTTTTGTGGCGTGCCCCCAGGCTTAAACAGGAAGGCAATGGGAAGGGAAAACAGCAGTAGGAAGGTAATCAAGGAGAACTAGCATAGCTGGCAGGTGAAATGTATCAGAATCAGCCAATTACACAGGCAGCAGCCCAGCCCAGCCCAGCACACCACTATAAATTATGCAAGCACCTAACCTTCTGTTTTTTCCACATACTTTACACCACAGCTGTACAGAAGCGGGTAAATTTTACCAAACAAAAGCAACAAAATGATAGGGGCTGCAGCAGCTATCATAAATCAACATGTCCAGATAGAAGTATAAGTGAATCAAACCACCAAGGTCCAGCCAAATAAATGTCCAGAAGATATGTAAAATTAAGCAAACATTCTATTGGAAAAAGGTTAGCGCTTTTGCGGGGTTACCACTTCATCAGACGAAGTACAAAATGAAAGTAAAAAACACATATTTAAAAAAGTACTCAACCAATCAGTAAGAGACAGTTAAAACTAAACCAATTAAAAAACAAAAATTATCTTACATTATCTTCTGCCTAATAAGGCAGGCTTAAGGGAAGTGCCACTGTTAAGACCTGGAGGTTCATAAGTTCTCAAAGAGATAATCCATTCTAGTTCACATAATTCAACAGTCTTACTAAAATCACCTCTTCTTTTGCTGGTATTTAGCACTTGCAGAACCCTAAACAAAAAAGTATTATGGCCTGGATAGGGTAAGGCATGATTAGCTGGAGCATTAGATATAACCTGATTGCGTATGTTTCCTAAATGCTCAAGAATCCTTTCCCTCTGCTGGCATGCAGTCTTACCAATGTAAAAACCATTACAGGAACAAAATGTAGCAAGATAAACTATGTTCCTACTCCTACATGTTGCCACACATCTAGGTGTGAAAACACGTCTGGTGACAGGGTGTGTAAACAGGGATCTGGAGGGATAGCACAGCAAGCTTTACAATTATAACAGGGAAGGGTGCCAACCTTCCCTAAGGGAGTGGGGCTTACAGTTCTTGGGCCATAGCATAAAAGCCTTTTAAGTGACATATTATTCCTAAATGTAAAGGAAGGGTATCTCCCACCACCTGTCTTACATTATCATCTGCTAAATGAAAAGGCCAATTTTTTTCTAATAACATTACAGTAATGTTGTATATTATTAGAATATTTAAAAAATATCCTGGGAGAAAAATCCATATTACCAACCTTTTATTCCTAGTGTGATTATTTGAAGAAAAATAGGGAGCACCTCTAGTACATCGATTTGATAAAGCAGTCATCCTGGAGTTAGTTATTGAGGTTTGTGAGTACCCTCTAACATTAAAGCCATCACCCATTCTATATATAGTCTGTTCAAAAGCCACATCATTGGTACATAGCCAAGAGGCTTTTAGACATTGGCTTTTAAGAATGTTAGAAAAAGTATGTGAAGGATGCATGGTAGACCGATGGAGTAAACTATTCCTCCAACAGGGTTTCCTGTAGAGCTGCGTCTCAATGGTACCTTCAGTATTTCTTAATACAGTAACATCTAAGAACTCAATAGATGTGGAAGAGTAATTTAGACTAAACCTTAAATAGTCTGTAGTACTTTCAAGATATCTGACAAAATTCAAGAGTTCTTCCTCACTACCTCCCCACAAGAGAAAAATATCATCAATAAATCTAGCGTAGTACTTAATAAATTGTTTATAGGGATTATCATGATAAACATGCTCATTCTCTCATTGTGCCATAGCCAAATTGGCATAGCTATTGGTGCAGGGGATACCCATGGCCACTCCTGTTTGCTGTAGATAATACTGACCTTCAAACATGAAACAGTTGTTACATAAAATCAAATCTAACATAGAACAGATAACAGTAATCATGTTATGGGAGAAATGGCCATGATGGGAAATAAACAACCTGACAGCATCAAGACCCACTTCATTAGGTATAACAGTGAATAAAGTTTTCACGTCCAAGGTTGTCAGAAAATCATTGTCAAGTACGACACCATTTGTAGAGGAATATAGACTAGATAGAAGATTTTCAGTATCCTTTAAGACTGATAGTGACTCACTAAGTACAGATTTAAGTTTTAGTTCAATGTATTTGGAAAGAGGATCAGTCACCCAGCTGTGCCCTGAAACAATGGGGTGGAGTGGGGGCTTGTGACTGTCCTTATAAATTTTGGGCAACCCATGTATTGTAGGAATAACAGGATTCTCAATGGTCAAAGACTCATACAGATCATGATCAATTAGACCACATATTAACAAATCAAAAAGATAATTTTTCACATTAATAATGCACCTATTAACATCTTTCTCTAGAATCCTTTTATAAGTACAGACTTCATTTAACATAGTATACATGCTAGTAAATAATCAGATCTATTCAGTACAATTGCACCTCCTTTATCAGCAGGCCTAACACTGATAGAAGGTTCAGGTCATAGTTGTTGCAAAGCATTATTTTCATCAGTATTTAGATTACAAAATTTTGGCTTAAAAGTGCCTAAGGATGCAAAAATATTTTCACATAATTTAACAAAAGATTCAATAGATGCTGTAAGAGGTGGGCAGTAGATACTCGGTTTATAAGGACTCTGCTTCTGTATTAACATGCCATTTCCCATAAACAGAATTCCAAGCATAACTTTACATGGAAATAGTTTTATATCTAAAATGACATTAGCTAAATCGGATTTATTGCCAGGTATAAACCCTAAGCCTTTGTTAATTATAGATATCTGTGCTGCTGTTAGGGCATAGTTCGATAAATTATACACTAAACCTTGTTCAGAAAAGGTTTCATACCATTCCGTCTCACTGCTGAGCATCCTTCCTTGGAGGCTTTCCTTTTCCTAGTATCTCTCGATAAAAAGCAGCCTTGTTGGTTCAGTGGATCTAGCCTGGTAGGCAGTGGTAAAGCCATAAAAGGGTTAAGCAGGAAAATATTGTCATTATGTTTAAGCCTAGGAATTTTCTTCACTTTGCTATGGGCTACTAACCTTGAAAAAACATCTGTGTAAGAACTACTTACTGGAGGACCTCCAGCTTTTGCCAAAATGGCTTGCATAGCATTCAGAGGATCTAGAGATGTGAGCTCGATGTCAGCAGTTGGAGGCATGGCTCCTGATGGCAAGGGAGTGTCTTCAGAGTACTTGTTGCTAATAGAGTGATTTGGTAGATCCAAAATAAGCTTACTAGGGGTATTTTCTTCAGTCAAAACAATGTTAGTTGAATTATTGCTGGATGTAGTCAGGGAATCCAACTTAGGTACATATGAAGTACGCATGTTAGTTGAAAGTGCATTAGCTGTATTTGCACTAGATTTATCTAAAGGGTGTGAATTCACATCCTGAACTTGCTGTAGTCCAGGTTGAACATTAGAACAATTAGGTTCACTCCTCGGCCAAACAAAAATATGATCTTTAGTGAAATCTGAGTGATCCATAAGTAGCTTCTTGTGTTTCTGTTGCTTAAGCCTGTATTCATAGGCTAACACCTCAGCCAACAGTTTGTAGGTATTCATCAGATGGATATTTAGTTTTCATAGTATCTAGATGGCGTTCAGTGTTAATACAAAGGGACAATTCAATGGGAGTGTAATACTCTATTAAAAGTTGTAGATAGTTAAATCTTAAATCAAGATTTAGTTGTTGCCAACATTTAAGTGATTCAGGTTCACTAGAGGCATGGGTAGGCATTTTCAGGATCCGTAGACCCATTGGAATAACTTTATGCTCAAGACAAGGCTCAAAGTGAAACCTCTGCCATTCATACCTTTTTAGCTTGTACATTAAAATCTCTACTTCTTTAAAGACTTCCAGAAAAGCACACAAGCCATCAGTATCCATGGTCTCAACCTCTCCTTGTGTAGAAAAGGCAAGCCTTTGGAGAGGGTTAGGCTGGTTAGTAACTAGTCTATGTAGGCAGTTAGTATCATTACGACCCCTCCAGCATTCGCCTCAAGAGATTACGCCATGTGCAGCAGGTAGCTCTTCAAATATTCAGTGAAAAAAATGTATATATAAACTATCCCACTGCTAAAGGAGACTCACAAAACAAAGCAGCAAATCCAGATATAAGTTAGTCAAACCACCATGGCCCAGCCAAATAAATGTCCAGAAGATAACTAAAATAGGCAAACAGTTTATTGGAAAAAGGTTAGTGCTTTCACGGGATTACCGCTTCATCAGACCAAGTACAAAATGAAAGTAAAAAACACATATTTAAAAAAGTACTCAACCAATCAGTAAGAGACAGTTAAAACTAAACCAATTAAAAAAACAAAAATTATCTTACATCATCTTCTGCCTAATAAGGCAGGTTTAAGGGAAGTGCAACTGTTAAGGCCTGGAGGTTCATAAGCTCTCATAGAGATAATCCATTTTAGTTCACATAATTCAACAGTCTTATTAAAATCACCTCTTATTTTGCTGGGATACAGCACTTGCAGAACCTTAAACAAAAAAGTACTATGGCCTGGATAAGATAAGGCATGATTAGCTAGAGCATTAGATATAACCTGATTACGTATGTTCCCTAAATGCTCAATAATCCTTTCCCTCAGCCTGCATGTGGCTTACCAACGTAAAAGATGTAGCAAGATAAACTGTGTTCCTACTCCTACATGTTGCCACAAATCCAGGTGTGAAAACATGTCTGGTGACAGGGTGTGTAAAGCAGGGATCTGGAGAGATAGCAGAGCAAGCTTTACAATTATAACAGGGAAGGTTGCCAACCTTCCCTGAGGGTGTGGGGAATACAGATCTTGGGCCATAACATAAAAGCCTTTTAAGTGACATATTATTTCTAAATGTAAAGGAAGGGTATTCTCCTACCACCTGTCTTACATTATCATCTGCTAAAAGAACAGGCCAATTTTTCTAATAACATTACAGTAATGTTATATATTATTAGAATATTTAAAAAATATCCTGCAAGAACAATCCATATTACCAACCTGTCTTTTATTCGTAGTGTGATTGAAGAAAAATAGGGAGCACCTCTAGTATGTCGATTTGATAAAGCAGTCATCCTAGAGTTATTTATTCATTAAAGCCATCACCCATTTTATATATAGTCTCCGATGTAGCTGATGTCATTTTAGATATCAAACTATTTGCATGTAAAGTTATACTTGAAACTCTGTTTAGGGAAAATGGCACGTTAATACAGAAGCAGGGTCCTTATAAACCGAGTGTCTACTGCCGACCTCTTACAGCATCTATTGCATCTTTTGTTAAATTATGTGAAAATGATATTTTCACATCCTTAGGCACTTTTAAGCCAAAATATTGTAATCTAAATACTGATGAAAATAATGCTTTGCAACAACTATAAACTGAACCTTCTATCAGTATTAGGCCTGCTGATAAAGGAGCGGCGATTGTTGTACTGAATAGATCTGATTATTTAACTAGCATGTATACTATGTTAAATGATGTTTGTACTTATAAGAAGATTCTAGAGAAAGATATTAATAGGTGCATTGTTAATTTGAAAAATGATCTTTATGATTTGTTGATGTGTGGTCTTATTGACCATGATCTGTATGAGTCTTTGACCATTGAGAAACCTCTTATTCCTATAATACATGGGTTGCCCAAAATTCATAAGGACAGCCATAAGCCCCCACTCCACCCGATTATTTCAGGGTGCAGCTGGGTGACTGAACCTCTTTCCAAATATGTTGAACTAAAACTTAAATCTGTACTTAGTGAGTCTCTATCAATTTTGAAGGATACTGAACATTTTCTATCTAGTCTATATTCCTCTACAAATGGTGTCGTACTTGACAATGTATTTCTGACAACCTTGGACGTGAAAACTTTATTCACTGTTATACCTAATGAAGTGGGTCTTGATGCTGTCAGGTTGTTTATTTCCCATCATGGCCATTTCTCACATAACACAATTACTGTTATCTGCACCATGTTAGATTTGATTTTCTGTAACAACTGTTTCATGTTTGAAGGTCAGTATTATCTGCAGCAAACAGGAGTGGCCATGGGTACCCCCTACACCAATAGCCATGCCAATTTGGATATGGTGCAGTGGGAGAATGAGCATGTTTATAATGATAATCCCTATAAATAATTAATTAAGTACTACGCTAGATTTGTTGATGATATTTTTCTCTTGTGGGGAGGTAGTGAGGAAGAACTCTTGAATTTTGTCAGATATCTTGAAAGTACAAGAGACTATTTAAGGTTTAGTCTAAATTACCCTTTCACATCTATTGACTTTTTAGATGTTACTGTATTAAGAAATACTGATGGTACCCTTGAAACACAGCTCTACAAGAAACCCTGTTGGAGGTATAGTTTACTCCCTTGGTCTACCATGCATCCTTCAGATATTTTTTCTAACATTCTTAATGGCCAATGTATAAAAGCCTCTAGGCTATGTACCAACCTTGTGGCTTTTGAAGAGACTATATATAGAATGGGTGATGGCTTTAATGTTAGAGGGTACTCACAAACCTCAATAAATAACTCTAGGACAACTGCTTTATCGAATAGACGTACTAGAGGTTCTCCCTATTTTTCTTCAATCACACTACGAATAAAAGACATTTTGGTAATATGGATTGTTCTTGCAGGATATTTTTTAAATATTCTAATAATATACAACACTACTGTAATGTTATTAGAAAAAATTGGCTTGTTCTTTTAGCAGATGATAATGTAAGAGAGGTGATGGGAGAATACCCTTCCTTTACATTTAGGAATAATATGTCACTTAAAAGGCTTTTATGCTATGACCCAAGATCTGTATGCCCCACACCCTTAGGGAAGGTTGGCACCCTTTCCTGTTATAATTGTAAAACTTGCTGTGCTATCTCTCTAGATCTCTGCTTTACACACCCTGTCACCAGATGTGTTTTCACACCTTGATGTGTGGCAACATGTAGGAGTAGGAACATAGTTTATCTTGCTACATGTTGTTCCTGTAATGGTTTTTACATTGGTAAGACCACACGCCAGCTGAGGGAAAGGATTATTGAGCATTTAGGGAACATACACAATCAGGTTATATTTAATACTCTAGCTGTCCATGCCTTATCTTATCCAGGCCATACTACTTTTTTGTTTAGGGCTCTGCAAGTGCTGCATCCCAGCAAAAAAAGTGGTGATTTTAATAACACCGTTGAATTATGTGAACTAAAATGGATTATCTCTATTAGAGATTAAGAACCTCCAGGCCTTAACAGTGACACTTCCCTTAAGCCTGCCTTATTAGGCAGAAGATGATGTAAGATCATTTTTGTTTTTTAATTGGTTTAGTTTTAATTATCTCTTACTGATTGGTTGAGTACTTTTTTAAATATGTGTTTTTTACTTTCATTTTGTATTTGGTCTGATGAAGAGATAACTCCGCGAAAGCACTAACCTTTTTCCAATAAACTGTTTGCCTATTTTACATATCTTCTGGACATTTATTTGGCTGGACCGTGGTGGTTCGACTCACTTATACTTATATCTGGATTTGCTGCGCTGTTTTGTGAGTCTCCTTCAGCAGTGGGATAAATTATATATACATTTTTGCAATAAATCAACATGTGGAAGAGGCTGAGGGTGGTGAGGATGAGAATGCTGTCGACCAACTCACAGTGAGGGGAAGGAGAAATGTGTACAGACCCAGGGTAACCTACCAGGAGCTACATGAGCTGGAGATAGTGGAGTGCTATAGGGTGGACAGGGACCTCCTAAAGCAAATTGTTGAGCTGTGCCGGCCACACCTTGCACACAGAACTAACAGAGGGGAACCCATCCCAGTGGATACCAAGGTATGTGTAGGTCTAAGAATACTAGCCACAAGTACCTTCCAAAGGCCAAGTGGGGATATCATGGGGATGTCACAGGCATCAGCATCTAGGGTACTCCACCAATTCCTGGATACCATGTCAGCACATGCCGGCGAGCATGTATATTTCCCCAACACCCATGAGGCATTGGACAGCAATATGCATCTCTTCCACCAAATAGCAGAATACCCTGAGGTAATGGGTGTTATAGACTGCATGCACATATGCATCAAAGTGCCACCCAGTGAGCGGGGTAGGGTCTACATCAACCAAAACTGCTTCCGTTTCATCAAATGCCAGGTCATGTGCAATGCCCAGGGCATCATAATGAATGTGTGTGCTGGCTGCCCTGGAAGCTATCATGACTCCCACATCTGGCATCTGGTGCAGCTGTACCAGGGATTTGCCAATGCGGACATCCCTAATGGTCATCTACTGGGGGAATGCTGGTTACACACTGGAGCCGTGGCTGATGACACCCATCAGAAATGCACATGCACCCAAACAAGAACTCCATAATGAGGCACACACACAGACCAGAATCATAATAGAGTGTGTGTGTATGGGATGCTCAAGTCACAGTTCCGGTGCCTAGACACATACAGTACTCACTAGCTACATGTACCCAAATTGTCATCGTATATGCCATGCTACACAATATGATCCTGTGGAAACAGCTGCAGCAGGAATAGCATGGGGCAGGGCCACACATCCCCCCACCATTGCCAAGGCCTGCACAGTCACAGAGTGACTCAGAGGAGGAACAACCTGATCCTGCCCCAGTAGGCAGAAGGAGGTGTGTCCAGTATTCCCCGGCCTTGGCAAAGAGGCAACACATAGCAGATACTCTGACATGGTAGGGACCTGGGGAATGACACCTCTCTCTGACTCGCACATACAGTAAAAGGGATGCCAAACATGACACTACCTGTGCTTAGCCATGTCTAGGGAGTGTACTATGTGCATCCAATATAGTCAGCCCTCCAGCACCATCCTCAATACTGGCACAGCCACAAGGAAAGTCACTCTTCTTACCAATTGCTGAATGGAGTAGTATGTGTTGTTACTTGTATCTATGGTATGGATCTCCTAAAGCAAATTGTTGAGCTGTGCCGGCCACACCTTGCACACAGAACTAACAGAGGGGAACCCATCCCAGTGGATACCAAGGTATGTGTAGGTCTAAGAATACTAGCCACAAGTACCTTCCAAAGGCCAAGTGGGGATATCATGGGGATGTCACAGGCATCAGCATCTAGGGTACTCCACCAATTCCTGGATACCATGTCAGCACATGCCGGCGAGCATGTATATTTCCCCAACACCCATGAGGCATTGGACAGCAATATGCATCTCTTCCACCAAATAGCAGAATACCCTGAGGTAATGGGTGTTATAGACTGCATGCACATATGCATCAAAGTGCCACCCAGTGAGCGGGGTAGGGTCTACATCAACCAAAACTGCTTCCGTTTCATCAAATGCCAGGTCATGTGCAATGCCCAGGGCATCATAATGAATGTGTGTGCTGGCTGCCCTGGAAGCTATCATGACTCCCACATCTGGCATCTGGTGCAGCTGTACCAGGGATTTGCCAATGCGGACATCCCTAATGGTCATCTACTGGGGGAATGCTGGTTACACACTGGAGCCGTGGCTGATGACACCCATCAGAAATGCACATGCACCCAAACAAGAACTCCATAATGAGGCACACGCACAGACCAGAATCATAATAGAGTGTGTGTGTATGGGATGCTCAAGTCACAGTTCCGGTGCCTAGACACATACAGTACTCACTAGCTACATGTACCCAAATTGTCATCGTATATGCCATGCTACACAATATGATCCTGTGGAAACAGCTGCAGCAGGAATAGCATGGGGCAGGGCCACACATCCCCCCACCATTGCCAAGGCCTGCACAGTCACAGAGTGACTCAGAGGAGGAACAACCTGATCCTGCCCCAGTAGGCAGAAGGAGGTGTGTCCAGTATTCCCCGGCCTTGGCAAAGAGGCAACACATAGCAGATACTCTGACATGGTAGGGACCTGGGGAATGACACCTCTCTCTGACTCGCACATACAGTAAAAGGGATGCCAAACATGACACTACCTGTGCTTAGCCATGTCTAGGGAGTGTACTATGTGCATCCAATATAGTCAGCCCTCCAGCACCATCCTCAATACTGGCACAGCCACAAGGAAAGTCACTCTTCTTACCAATTGCTGAATGGAGTAGTATGTGTTGTTACTTGTATCTATGGTATGGATGTGAGCATGCAAGGGAATCAGGTGGCTGAATGGGATGCCAGCAGATAGCAAACACCTGTAATGGCAGCATGAGATCTGTAACAAATACTGGTGTCACCATAGTACCCAGTACTAGACAAGGTAACAAAACTCACTGCAGGAAATGTGCTGGGCCACATGTGTGTCCATAGGACACACATATGCAAGTCAGGGAGGCTCACATACTCAACAACAGTCTTAGTCAGCAGGACAGGTGTAGACAAACACAAACAAAGGCTATACTAAGGCCTCTGATTGATGGCTATGGAGAACACCCCCCAGACCTACAAAGACAGACTACAACAGGTCAGGTAGTGGGATGTTAGTTCTAAAGGGTAATAAGTCTTAAACTGAAATGTAGGTCAATCAAACCTAAGACCTGTAGTACACTGATATGCCGCTAGTCAGCATGATAGGTTAGAATACAGAATGAAATGGAGTACCTGAAATGCCAGTATGGTCATAACAAATGTTTACAACTGTCAGGTGTGCCCCCCCATCCTATGTAGAAATGTAGTAACAGTCAGGTGTGCCCCCCACAATCCTATGTAGAGATGTACTAACAGTCAGATGTGCCCCCCCACAATCCTATGTAGAAATGTAGTAACAGTCAGGTGTGCCCCCCAATCCTATGTAGAAATGTAGTAACAGTCAGGTGAGCCCCCCAAATCTTATGTAGAAATGTAGTAACAGCCAGCTGTGCACCCCCCTACAATCCTATATAGAAATGTACAGTCAGGCATGCCCCTCACATCCTATGTAGAAATATAGTAACAGTCAGGTGTGCTCCCCAATCCTATGTAGAATTGTAGTAACATGTATGTGTAGGTATAATAACAGTGGAGCACAGATTACCTGAGCTGGCCAAGGTAGCAGGATAGATTGTAGCATGTGTACAGTATGCAGGTGTGTGTGTGTGTTAGGTTGGTGTGTGCTGTATGTTGTGTGAGAGTGGTCAGTATGTATGCATGGTGAGGTTTGTCCTGGTGGCCATTGCCCAGTACTGCCAATGACAGGACCATGTTCTCACAACTGCAGTGCCAAACACAACACGTCTGAGCAAAACACATTCCAGCAGTAAGCCATAGTAAATGTTTGGAAGTAATATGTGTCACAATCTGAAAGATGGACATGGCATGAATGTCAGCCAAGATATACAAGCAGTGCACAGGCGGAAGTACCCCAGACAGACAGGTGTATAATATGTAACTGTCAAATGGACTCATCATTGGAATTGTGCATACAGGTTTGCATCACATTATTTGGGCTTGTAGTAGTGAATACTGATGTCGCCTGGCCAAACACTAGCAGACCACAAAGGTCATAGGAATAAAGTATTGTGAAACAGCTGATGTCCCTGGACAAGCCAGCATAAGTGGAATGCCCCATGCATATCTGTGAGTCAGATTCAAGTAGTGTCCATAGCACAGATCCACCCAGCTCACCCCACCACCACCCACAGGTACCTCTCTGGTCTTATCCCTGCTGTTGGGAATGAGTACAATATGACGCCCATCTGTGTTTGGGAATAGTGAAAGAATGCAGCATGAAGAACAGGTGTCCCATGCAGGTGTATCCCTAGCTGGAAGCAGCACCCTGCCAGTCCACACCACTGGATCAATAATGACAGAAAGTATTAGCATGAACACCTTGCACACCTACTCTGTCACCCCGGGGAATATAGTGTATTGCAGTCTGGGACTGTAGGAGTGACAGAATGCAACAACCTGCTAAAGCTGGCCTGCATCACTACCAAATGACCTACAGTCCTCTGCCAAAGGCCTGTGTCTCACCTGTACTGCCAATGTATGTTATGTCATGGACTCCCAAATAACAGCATGACACAGTCCACAGAACCCAAATACAAGGCCATGTGGACAAATCATAGTAACATGTCCACCATGTCCTACTGCATGAACTGTGGACCAACACCAAATTGCTGGGATGAGGTGATAACTATAGGGAACATATCAGATAATGTTTGCATAATGTATGGAAGAGGATAGAATAATAGAAAGGGGATGGGCACATGGGCAGCATGGAGTGTGTGAAGTCCAAAACACAGCCGTGTGCACATACTATCCCTGGCTGCAAACACAAGACTGGGTGGCTACAAACCTGCTTGTAAACCACAATGTCAAGGGGTGATGTCAAGAATTATGACCCCTGCCTCTGGGTAACCTGTGTGAATCTGTACAGCTGTGAGGTATGGCCACAGCAGGAAATGGCCTTACTGTCACATTGAGGGATGCACAAGCATGGGATCCTCTGCCACCACTGTACCAAGGTGCTGAACCATTTACACAGACCAAGCAGCAAGTGTCTGCAGCTTCCCCTCCAGAATGGCATGATTGTGCAAGAATATATAGGCTGCTGACCACAATACTGGACACAGCTGCATTCATCCTGTATTGCTCAAGACATCACTCCAAGCAAATATGTATACCAGACAGTACTTGATGACATAAAACATCACAGTGTATAGCAGTACATATGTCTGAATATCTCTGCTAACACCAGGACCATGTAGCAGAAGCAGCACAGACACAATTACCTACAGTAACCCACTATCCTTTGCCCATTTTGACCCCATATTGAAAACCTGTCTAAAGATATACTGCAGAAACAGTTTGCTAGCTGTAGGTGTAGAACACAAAAGTCTGCACTGGAGTACAATCTACCTGGAATGAATTCACACATTCAATACAGAAGGTCATACTGGGCATGCTCCCACACTTAGAGAAATGAAGGCCATGTCAGACATCAAAATACTGAAAGGTCATACTGGGCATACTCACACACTTAGAAGCCCATGTCTGGCAATAACAGTGGACCATACGTATTTGACAGTCGCAGATGTTAGTGCATACACTCCTCAGTACATACCAGTCATGTTATGCACACATAATGGATAGGGATACACACATATATCCAAGGACAACACACTATAATAGGCCAAAAATACACATACATAGATGTGTGGAAGAGAGTGACAGTGACAAGGAGCCTCCCATCATGAGGCCTGTCCCACCCAGCACACATCCAATTGGCTAAAACCATATGATGTGCAAATGTCAATCACCATAGACATTTGCCTTTGGTATCCCTCAGCACTATAGTGTCTGTGGTGCTTGTGCTAACTGTGTAACATGACTGTACAAGTCAGCAGTCATCTAGCAGTTGTATACATGTACCTGTGGAATATGAACCTGTGTGTGCCTGAGTGTTGTGTGCCTGCCTCTAGATGAATGGGTTATGGCCCATGCACACACTGCACTCCCCATTGCCCTACTATGGCAAGCCTGCTGATGTCTTCACCTTGAAATACACCTTTGGGGAAGTAAAAGCCCAGTAATCTCTGTGGTGCATCCTATAACTTTGTATGACTGTAGTGTGATGTACTAGTTAGGTAGGTGTTCTAATCCCATATGTGGGAACTGTTTGTGTGTGTAGGGATAAATGCTTCTTAGGCCAGTCACACTCACTACAATTTCAAATTCCCTACTTTGGCAGGGCTGCTGATGTCATTTACTTTGAAATACACCCGTGGGGAAATAGTAACCCAGTAATCTCTGCGGTGTGTTCTATAACCGTGTAATGCTGTAATGTAATAAACTAGTTAGATAGAAGTTCTATTCCCAGACATGACAAGTGTGGATGTTTGTCTGTGTAGGAAGCAAAGCTTTTGAGGCCATTCACAGTCCCTACAACTTCCATTGCCCTTCTTTGTCAAGCTTGCTGATGTCATTCACTTTGAAATACACCTTTGGGGAAGGAATAGCCCAATAATCTCCATGGTCTATAACTGTAGCAATGCTAAGTGTGGAGGTTTGTGTGTGTGTTTGTTTGTCTGTGTAGGGAGCAATGCTTTTGAGGCCATTCACAGTCACTACAATCTCCATTGCCCTTCTTTGGCAAGCCTGCTGATCTCATTCACTTTGAAATACACATTTGGGAAAGAAATAGCCCAGTAATCTCTGTGGCACATCCTATAACTGTGTAATGATGTCGTGTGATATACTAACTAGGTAGGAGTTCTTTTCCCATACATGGTACCTGTGAAACTCTGTGTGTGTGTGTGTGTGTGTGTGTGTGTGTGTGTGTGTGTGTGTGTGTGTGTGTGTGTGTGTGTGTGTGTGTGTGTGTGTGTGTGCGTGTGTGCATGTGTGCGTGTGTGTGTATGTGTGTGTGTGTGTGTGTGTGTAGGGATCAATGTTTTTTTTTTTTTCACTAAATATTTTTTTTTATTATTTCAAATAAGATGTCTTAAACATTACATGAAATAAAGATAAATAACATATTTACAATTCTAAAACATTACTAACTTCAAACCATTATATAACTATTTACATTGGTGTCTATGCAAATAACATTGAAATTCTATATTATATAAAGTTAGAAACATAAGATGATATATCTTCTTCGATATTTTCAAGTATTTCCAGTACTTTCATCCAAGAGTAATAGTAAGAAGTAGATCTTTTAGTTCTGTTCTTCACTGTTAATATTTCCATGTGAGCAACTGTTGTTGTTAAAGTCTCAAATTCCTTGAACGTAGTCGAAGCCTCATTTTTCCAGTGTATAGTTATGATTTTACGTGAAATAGCCAATAGTGACCATAGAATTTTAGTGTCTTTTTTGGTACACAGTTTGGAATAGGAGAGTTGAATAAAATTAAAGACTTTGTTAATTGAAAATTATCATTATAAACAGTCTGAAAAAAATAATTAATGGATTTCCAGTACATATTGAGACATATACATTCATAAAAAACATGCTGCCAATCTGCTTTTATCTTGATATGGCATCTCCAACATTGATCTTCAATAGAATACATTTTCGCTAACCTATGTGGTGTATAGAAACTTCTATGTAGATATCTCCAAGTGAATAATTTCCAGTATTTTGATAATGTAGAAAATTTGGAAGATTTTAGAGTATTACTTTTTTCTTCTTCAACTGGAGGATGGTTGTTTATTAAAGTATAATAATCCCAGTATGATTTTTCATGATAGTTTTTTGTTTTTTTAACAATTTTATAGATATTAGACAAATAACCTGTACCCTGATAAGGCTGTTTTGTGATAAGAATAAGGTATTCAATGAGTTTTGGAGCTTCATGTCTAACTGAAGGTTGCATTTGTTCTATTTTATTTATAAGAAAATGCCTTAGATTTTTAAAAACAGCCAATTGTCTTTATTTATATTATAATTATAAATTATCTGTTCCTTTGTTAGAATTTTCCCTTTCTCTATAAGTTGATGCCAAAAGAGTAATGTTTCTTCTTTAAGTATATTTATTTTAGATATTTGGAATGTATCTAGAATATTTGGTGTAAAAGCTATAGGGAAAATAAGAAAAATCCAAGAATTAATATTTGGTATTTTGTTTATATATGTTCTGAACACTGAAAGTGTAGAGCTTACATCGTTTGATGGCAATTTATTAATATTATTTCTTTTCCCTAAAAAAAAATCTTTTAACATCCATATAAGGGGTGATGGTATTACTGTTAAGTTGTCTTGTATGTGATTATAATTGATTTCTATGTAAATCTGCTCATGGGCTTGTTTCCATATAGGTGTGTATGAATTATTTAACCATAGTGTTATGTTTTTAATAACAGATGAGGTAATATATAAATCAATATCCGGTAAATCAAATCCACCATCTTCCCAATCTGGCAAATGTTTATTTAAGGCTATACGGGGTTTATTTGGAAACCATAGAAAATTTAAAATTAGTTTATTGTATCTTTGAATAATATATTTGGGAGGTGGCAATGAAAAATTTTGTATTAAGTATAATATTTTGGGAAATATGTTTATTTTAATAAGATATAATCTGTCTGCTGTTGAAAAGATATATTTATTCCAGTAACCAATTGTTTGTTCTATTTTGTCTAGTATTTTATTATAGTTAAATATTAGAGAATCTGTTAATTCATTGAATAGATTTATTCCCAGATATAATAATTTACTTTCTGTTACTATATATTTGGAAAATCTTTTGTTTATATTATTTTTTTTTTACAATTACAGGGCATAATTTTAGTTTTGTTTTCATTAAATTTTAAGCCTGAAATATTTTGAAATTTATTCATGGAGTTAAATAGAGCATTCAAAGACTCATTTGCATCTGAGAGAGTTAATAGTATGTCATCAGCAAAGAGTTGGATTTTAAGGTTTAACATTTTATTAATACAAATGCCCTTTATGTTATTGTTTGATCTGATTTGATTTGCAAAGGGTTCTATGAGTAATGCAAATAACAATGGTGATAAAGGGAAACCTTGTTTAGTTCCCTTTTTTATTGTTATAGGGCCTGATCTATATGATCCCAGTTTAACATATGTAGTAGATTTTTCATATAGTATTTGGATAAGATTATTAAAATTAGAAGGAAAGTTATATTCTTTTAAAACTAGTGAAAGAAAGTTCCAGTTAACCGAATCAAAAGCTTTATTAATATCTAATGAGATTACATTTAAATTTAGGACTTTATGTTTGCTATAATCTATTAATGTTAGTATTCTTTTAATATTATCTGAAGTATTTCTTCCTTTAATAAAACCTGTTTGATCTTTGTGAATTAAGAAAGGAAGAAAGTGTTTGATCCTATCTGCGTATATAGCCATAAACATCTTGTAGTCTATATTGAGTAATGATATTGGCCTATATGAGGAACACTGTTTTTCATCTTTATCTGGTTTGATAATTGGGGATATCAATGAATATTTCCAAGAGGGTGGTATATTCAAATCTTTATTGGCTATATCATATACTTTTAATAATAAAGATATGGCTTGATTGGGTATTAATTTATACATTTCTGGTAGCATATTGTCTGGGCCAGGTGCTTTATTTGTCTTGAGCTTTTAATTTGTGATTTTAATTCTGTCATATTGATTGGTTTGTTTATAATGTCTATTTGTTCTTGTGTTAATTTAATATGAATATTGTTTTCTAAGTATTTTTATATCCTTAGTAGGTGTATCTTGAGTATTTATGGAATTATCAATGTTAAATTGGAGTCTGAATGCTTCTAAAATATCATTTAGTTCCGTAACTCTTTTGTTAGTATTGGGAATAAATATTTCTTTTATTTGCTTAGATTTAATTATTTTTGTTCTATTAGTTAAGTATCTCAGGTGTGCTGAATTAGTAGAGTATGAGTTTATTTTTATCTTTTCTAAGTTAATCATAATCTTATGGTGTAGCAATTCTGTATACTTCTTATTGATTTGTGTAAGTTCTTGAACTTGAGTAGCATTACCCTTTTGTATTTCCAGTTTCAATTTATCTGCCTTGTTTTGTAAGTCTAGCATATCTTTATTCCATAATTTCCTTTTATTTATGTACCAGGATAATATCTTCCCATATGTAACTGCTTTTAATGAATCCCAGACATATATTTCTGAAATATCTTCTGTGTAATTTATTTCTAGAAAGTTTTTGATTGTTTCTTCATAAAATTCTTTGAAATCTCTTAATTTTGTGATATAGGAAGGTATCCTAGTAATGGGATTTGAATAAAATGGTGTAAGCTCTATCTCAAAGACTATGGCATTATGATCAGATAAAGGACAATTTATGATTTTGACTTTGTCAATTTTTGTTATTAGGTCATTGGCAACATATATTCTATCAATTCTAGAGTTCGTTTTATATCTATGAGAATAAAATGTGAAGATTAATGAGTCTGGTTCTGCAAATTCATTTATATCTTTTAAATACAATGTATCTATAAATTTTGATAGTGCTTTAGAGATGGGTTGTTTTCTTCTTTTGGATTTAGAATCTGTATCTTTTTCATTCATTATACAGTTGAAGTCTCCTGCCAATATCAGGCTACCCTTAGTTAAATGAATTATCTCTTCAAAATGCTGTTTAACTGTTTTTAATCCTAGTCCTGGGATCCAATATAGATTTACTAACGTATAGATTCTCTTATTTAACTCTATTGAAACTAGACAAAACATACCTGATGTATCTTGATGAGTAGTAATTATTTTAGGTGTTATAGTTGAGTTGCGAAGTAGTATAGCTACTCCTCTTTTTTTGTTTTGTATTGAGAGTTTATTAGTACTGTGTAATTATTAATATTTAAGTTGTTTATATCTCTATCTAATGTGTGTCTCTTGTAAAAAGACTATTTGTGGTTTATGTAAGTTTATGTACTTGAATAGGCTTCTCCTTTTATTACTATTATTTAGACCATTAACATTTATGGATAAACATTTCATTTCCTAGTTTTGAGTTTGTTTTATGTGTGAGTTTATGTAAATATTGTTTATTCTTAGTTCCATCTTGGATACAGTATTCAAAAAGTTTTTCTTGTATGATTTTTGCATATTTCTGAGTGACACCAAAGTGATAGAATAAAAAAAAAAAAACAAATAACTTCCAAACTTGTAATTCTTAACCTTAAAAACCATTCTCTATTGCTATGAGGTAATATACCTCTTCGTTTGGTTAGTGAATCTAACCAAACAAACTTTCTACCCTCACAAATAATATTTGGATCAGTTTCTCTTATCCTCTTAGTTTTAAATAAAGATAATTGAATAATATATCAAGATAATCTAATCAGCTAAAATATATACATATATTCTTTACTCATCTTATTGTAATTCAATAATACTTACTTCTAAGCAGGTTTCAAAAAGGTACAAATATTTAGATTAAGGTAGTATCATTTCAAAATAATTTAGGGTATTAATAAACATCATGTTAAAATCTATAACTGTATATTTCATACATCTGTTGAAAACTATTTACTGACATTACTGTATAATACAGTACCATTGTTGTGCAATTGTTTTAGACTACTCAAGTCCGAAACCAGTGTTTAAATTAATATTTGCAAAGTCATATTGGAATAAAAACATGAATAGTTCTGAAACCACATCATATTTCATGTTTAACATAAACTGAAATGCGATACAATGTATAAGTATATTAATATTTCTTTAGTAGACATTAAATATGTTCCTCTGATTGCATTTTTCAGCTTTTCAATGACAATTCCCATGGCTGGAGACAACAAGATCACAATTTAGACAGCTCCCTTATCCAAGAGACCACTCATAATGTTGTTACCTGATTGAGTGTCTTGTTGCCAACACTTCCATCAACCCTCAGAGGGACCCTGCACAATGAAAACTGACACAGTACAGAGGTAAAACTGCAGCGCACTTGACCACACCCTCAAAGCAAACATCTATGTATATCACACATCAACTCCCACAGCTTAGACTGACACCCAACCAGTGCGTCTATCTGCTGACAACAAGTGCTGGAGATACAATCCTGACCTACTCTACACCAGTAATTCAATCCTATGACTGAACAAAAGTATACTGGAGAACACATCAAAACAATGGAAGCTGCCAAGATTCAAACCACCATGTACGAAAATATTACAGGCCAAAATTCCCAACCCATTTTGCAGCAAAGAGACAAAACGTATTCAAACCATGGGGTAACACCTTTACCACGTCAAAAAGGTGTCCAAGAAGCTTGTTTTTCCTCCAACATCGGAGGACAGCCACGATGATCCATGCACTGCAAGAGTATCATTTTATCCTGGCAATTGCTTCACGACTGTATATAGAAACATTTAATCCAAATCATAAACTGGCACCACAACAATATTTCTCAGAAAAGTTGTTTTACAGCCAATGACCAGACAGAACGCATCATTGAGAGGATACATTTATCAAATGTCAAGTGCCCCAGCCATAATACAAGTGTCTCCTCAAATCAATCCCCAACGAATCTACTGCCCACCAAACTTGCAGACCAATACTGGCATCCTTTCATGCAGTCACATTGAAACACAAAAATACAGGTCCGCTGATCAGGAACAACCAGGCTCTCAACTGCCAGATAACACACCCGTCTGCAGAAAGGTCCAAGAATCATAGTTGCATTGTCAAGCATCCTTGTCCACACTAACAGTAACATGATATACCCGCATACACTAGTATTGTGTCATTCTTGATAATGTAAAAAGCCAGGCAATGTTATAAGAAGGGTGAAGCCACAGCCAGGCAAATAACAAGAAGAGCACAGCCGCAGTCACCATTCAGATGAGCAAACGGGAACAGCATGAGCCATCTAAGGATGGATAACCCGTTGAGTACCTGCCACAATGCATGCCCATAATGCATGGCAACCAAGTAACAAATTAGGGTGTGGACTAAGCCTCTCCCCCTTCCACTCAAATCAGATCCAACACAATATGTGTGTAGAACACAGATGCTTCGACAAAGCCCAAAGCCACATGGGATATAAACATTGTATAATTGACACACCGGGTCAAATCCACTGTTGTCATGTTACTCATTATAGTTGCCTATACAATCATTGCTTCCACTTTCTCCATCTAGTATACCATACCGCCATCTAAATGTTTGATTTGCCAAATGCACATCCAACCTTCTTGTTGCATCCCACCTGCCCACCCGAGGGCATACCTTGGCAGCAGGACATCAGTAGTATTCTGCAGGAGCACCAGCGTGGGAAATGGCAACCTCCCCAAAACAAACCTGTCAGTTGCTTGACATTTACTAGTTTCTTTAGAGAATTTGTAAAACAGCAGTGATTTTATTTGCTGATGATTAATTTCTGCTTTTTAAACTCTGCTGTATAAAACATAGTAAGGGATAGCTAAAATGTCTGGAAATCTAAACTGATAGAAAGACAAGCAGATATATGTCCTTATCTATCAAGGTGCTAGAAGACATCAGTAGCCATAAACTGAAAGTGCTTCAAAAATAAATATCTGTGTATATTTATATGAATCTTTTATATTATTTATGTTTCCTTAGAAGGAATTTAGGTTTCTGTATCTTTAAATGTGAACCTATCTTATTTTCTAACTAGACGTCAATTAGAAAGAGTCAGGGGATGGCGTACACAAGTAAATGTGACAAGCAATAAGTAACTCAAGTTTCTAGTGATGTTTGTGGCTGTTAAATTGTCTCGAGAACCAAGCAGGAAAAGGTATGTGTTTTTTCTTTTTTCTTTTCCCTCCTCTTATTTGGTGACAAACTCATGTAGTGGCACGTGAGCACTCTAGTTTACGGAGTAGTGTTCACAACTGTCAAACTTTGCATTTTAAACATGCTATGCCTTATTTCTCTACAAAAGAAAAGACAACAGGATATCTAAGCTAGTCACAAGCATCTTTCAACTCCGGATGTCTGGAGCCACAACACACCTGACTTATAGCCTCAAAATATCACTTAAAACATATTTTTTCACTGGACTATATCAGTATGTGCATATGGGTCAAAGGCAGAACATCTTTTAAGATTATTTAAAGTAGTCTTATGATACATCCTAACTGAAATACTTCATTTCAAAAGCAACACATTTCTGCCCAGCATTAGCATTTATCCAAACAGGGACACTTTTAACTTATAAAAAGTAATACTATCAAGGATGTAACTAATAATAAGTTATATAGCAGCCATTACTATACCTATTAAGCAATATAACCATATACTGATTAAAGTATTATAAGTTAATGAAGATTTTATAAAAGGGAGAGAACAAATAAAAACAACAAAACACAAAGAGAGAAAATAAATAAATAAATAAACTATTTGGGAACATTATTATGCATTGATTACTCTGATTAAGAATATGAAAATAATAGATGGATAATAATGAAAAATAGAGTAATGTTTAAATTATGCTTAGTATATTGATGTGATTTGAGATAAATGTATTTACAGTTATGCTAATTTTGACATTTAAAATATAATTGAAAACAGTACCTGTTTTGGTGTAACTTGAAGACAGTAAGAACTTTTCTTTTGTTGTTAGTATTATTATTTAGATTTTTACAGAATATAACATATGTAAGATTATTTGTCTTTTAGTTTTTTTTTCTTTTGCTCAACAGTTTTCCAATTATTTACTTCAGCATTTCTCTTCGGTGTACTTATTGTCCAGTCCATAGATTCTTCATGTGTTAGGATGTTGTTGTTGGTAAGGTATTTTATTGCTGAATCTACTGTTTCAAAGATTTTTATTCCATTTGGTAGAAAAACTTTCAGTCTTGCTGGAAATAAAAGATGGACTTTCAGTTGCTTTTTCTTCAAGGTTTTTTTTATTGGTAGAAATTCTTTTCTTTTTGAAACCACCTTTGTAGAATAATCATTGTCAAATCATATTAATGAATCATTGTATTTGATGGGAGAATTTGCCCAAGCATTTCTTAATATAAGATCTTTATCTTGTGTAGAAAAAGTCTCACAATTATAGATCTCGGCTTGTTCTTACCGGAGAAGAAGCATTTCCAGAAGCTGCTAGTGATCTATCGCCCGTTCTATACCATATGAAAGAGCTTCAGGTATTTTTGTTACATCTGGTATCCAGGTGGTAAGAAAGTTTATCATATTGTCCCCTTCAGATTTTTCTGGTAGACCATATATTCTAATATTATTTCTTCTTGTTCGGTTTTCCATATCATCAAGTTTTTCTAGTAAATATGTATTCTGTTGAAGTAAGAATTCAGTTTGTTGTTCTTCTACTTGAACTCTAGTGTCAATGTCACTTAATGACTGCTCAATAAGTGATATCTGTCCTTTCTGCTGTGTAAACATTTCTTGAAGCTGTTCCAGTTGTTGTGAGCACTTTTCTTTAAAAGTATCTATTTTATTGTCCATCTTGTCGATTTTTATTGTAAGTTCCTGTATATTTGTAATGAGAGACTGCAGGTCTTTTTTGAGAGAAGAGTCTTGTGCTGTATTCCTTAGATGACTCATGCTGTAAAGCTGATATTGGTGCTGATTTTCCAGTAATTAATTTGACAGGAATTATTCAAGTTCTGACAATAAAATTTTTCTTATAGATGCTCAGAGTTATTAGAAATAAGTTAGTAATAAAAATGTCTTCAAATTAATTATTATTTTGTAAAATTCCTGTCAGGAATTGTATTGAGGTAAGAGAGCTGAAATGAAGTGCAGCTATCAGTTCAGCATCCTAGCCACGCCCCCCCGGGATCAATGTTTTTTTGACCATTTTCAGTCACTATACACACATTCAAATGGAGAACAATGATAACTGTGCAGTAACAAAGACCTGATCCAAGCCTCCAGAGAGCACCCCTGCAATACCAGGTATAGCTCTCACAACTCCTGTTGGCCACCAAAGCAGGACCAAAACAATAAAGGTGGAGGAATGTCAATATTCACACCACCAGGCTACTTGGCCAACAGAATGTGTCTGAAATACCTCCAGTGCAACTAACAGTAGGTTAGACTGCATTCCAAATTGTATAGCTTGCTACATATCCCCCACCATGCCCCATGCTACCCACTACAGCTTTTGAAAACATACTGTGAAATATTATGATACAAGCAAACACCCTAGTACTGGGTGACTTACACTACCCTGCCATTAACTGGGAAAACAACTTGTGTAACAACACATGTGCCCAATGGTTCTTGGAAGTCATAATTCCCAGTGCCCTGGATCAAGTAACCCATAGTCCCACCAGGGGCTCAAATATCCTAGACCTGGTCATTACCAACATGGGAAATAAATGTTACACACCTATGGTCACCCCATCGTTCGTCAGGAATGTCCATGAGCTAATCACCCTTAACATCAACATCTCTCCCCCACACTCCAATAAGAAAACCTCCTTAACACACATCTTCAAAGCCAACGTCATGCTACACATGTCAGACGTGACTAACATCATGATACCCAGACAGATAGGAACTGAAAGGATGATTGCTGAATAATACATGAAGGCAATGTATGAGCACATCCACTCGTGCATGAATTGCGCCATCCAGTATTGAACCAAGATGCTCCCCATCAAGAAAAGGAAGCCAGTGTGGTGGCTCCCTGCCATAAACATACTGTACAATAAATGGAGGAAACTGTTGCAGAAATGGGTGAATTTCCAGGATACAAAATACTCCCTTACCAGCTACAGTAAAAGACAAAGATCCCTCATAACATCCACCAAAGCTATTTACAAACAAAATATAGCCAAAGATGCCAAAGACAACTGCAAGCCGTTCCATAGCTATGTGAGGAATCTAAACAGCAATGCTCAGAACTGCTGTGAGCTACAACAGGATGGTATTAAATTTACTGCTCCTAGGGATATTGCCAAAATCCTGGAAGATCGATTCAGTGCCAACTGCACCCCCCTCCCAACCCCCAAAGGGCCCATTTGAACACGGATAGATTTCCATATTCCAGTAATAATGGCCACATAGGTGAAAAACACACTCTACAGAGCTATGGAAACAGCAGCCATGGGACCAGTCAACATCCTGGGCTGTGTACTACATGAGCTACAAACTGAACTGGCACCTCATCTATGTGCCATCTCTAATCATAGCCACACCTCAGGCTTCATGTCCACTGTGTGGTGCACAGCTAGAGTTATCCCAGTCCACAAGAGGGGATCCACCTTGGATCCTGGGAACTACAGCTCCAGCAGTATGATGTGCCTGATCTGCAAGGACATGGAATGTATTATCATGGAAATTAAAACAAAGGCATTGGCAAACTGCAAACACTGGACCCTAACCAAGTTGGGTTTGTGAAGTGTCGATCATGTCACCTCAACCTGAATGACAACTGTGAATCCTTCTCCAGAGCCATGGATGAGGGTAAGGTGGTTCACAGAGCCTATCTGGACCTCGCCAAGCCCTTTGACACCATCCCCCAGTCTGGAATCATAGATAAATGTATCAAGCTGGCCATTAATCCCAATGTCACCCGATGGGCTGCCAACTGCTGTACTGACAGAACCCACACTGTAAATGTAGGTGACACCAACCTGAGCCCCAGACAAGTGACAGTTGGAGCACCTGAGGGTTCAGTTCTGGCACCGCCCTTGTTTGGCATCTATTGCTCTGAAGTACAGTCCAACAGTAAGGGTTACCGACAAACAAAGGTCACAGATGACTGCACACTGGGAGCCAATATTGAATCCCCACAACATGTGGATATTCTACAAAAGGGCCTTACAGAAAGACATGCTTGGTGCCTGAGCCATGGCTTCAAGATAAATGCCAATAAATATATATTTATCCCCATTGGGAAGGGACATTTACCTGTGAAGTGCCACATAGGTGGCAGTACACTAAACACCTAAAGTGTGATAACATACTTAGGGACACAGGTGGACAGTGGTCTCACTTTTGATAACCACATCACCACAACAGTCAGGAAACCCACCTATGTGGCACACCTCCCACTAAGGGCTTTACATCCAGGAAAAGGAGGCCATTGTCCCACTGTAGTCATCTCTCAGTAGACCCAATACAGACTATTACAGCCCGTTATGTATGTACCTCACAAGATATCTGCAACAAGTAGATAGGCTACAGACATACCTCAAAAAATGACCACAGGCCTAAACCAGATGCCCTATGCTGACCATCTGAAAATCATCCATCTATACACATATTGTGTTCTCAGAGGCAATCTCTGCTTAACATACCATGCCATGTCAAGCCCACAGCTGTTGGACATGCTATACTTAGAGAATTCCAAACCCTCACAGCCACATGCTCCAGGGATCCAAATCCTGCCATCACAATGAACAATACATGCAGGAGGGATGTGTTTCTGACCCAAAGACTCCCCAGACTCTGGAATAGACTGCTCATACATGTCAAGCAGTGTGCCTCTTTGACCCTCTTCAAAAGGAATATTGTGGGAAGTCATAGCCAGGGAATTGTCATGTCTAGGCATGTATAGGCCCTAGGGCCGATAGCCTAATATCAACATATGACCTTATGAACCTATGAACTACACTTTCCATTGCCCAACTTTGGCAAGGTTGCTGATGTCATTTACTTTGAAATACACCTTTGGGGAAAGAGTAGGGCAGTAATCTCCATGGTGAGTCCTATAACTGCATAATGCTGTAGTGCAATATACTTGTTAGGTAGGGGTTCTATTTCCAGACATAGCAAGTGTGGAGATTTGTGTGTGTGTGTGTTAGTTTGTTTGTGTAGATAGCAATGCTTTTGAGGCCATTCACAGTCACTGCAACCTCTATTTCTCTTCTTTGGCAAGCCTGCTGATTTCATTCACTTTGAAATATACCTTTGGGGAAAAAGTAGTCCAATAATCTCTGTGGCATGTCCTGTAGATGCATAATGCTGTAGTGTGATATACTAGTTAAGTAGGAGTTCCAATCCCAGACATGGCAACACCCCTACATGTGACATCAAAACTTGATGAACAATTTAGGCAACCCTGGTATTACCCAGAGAACACTCTCAACCCATGTCTCATACACAAACACATGGCTAAGCAACAACCACTGTGTTGATAGTTCCCTGCATATTGTCCACAGATGGTAACCATGATGTGACTGCAGCAGACTGCAGAGGGAATGGCACTTTGTCCCATCACTACAATAGGCACACAATTCCATACAGTGCTCCTTCACTATGTTCTCCACTGGACGCCTGCAACAACTGTAGTGCCAGCAAATGTAACCCACAAAGGACATACCATGCCTTATGCGTATGCCCTGTATGGACATATGCCACTGACACCAGGGAATACCTGTATCATGCTGTCAATGTAGGTGCAGGGTCAACCTGGTGTCCATTGCCAGTTCTCACCACATGAGGCCAGGAAATGCACATCTGATGATAACAATCTGTGTACACAACCTGCCACAGACACCCCAGGTACACTTCCACATCATGTCACAGAACATGCATGTGGGATGCGTGCACATCCCAGACACCGTCCATGTCATGGACTATAGAACACAAACATGGCAAGCATTGCACAGCAGTGGCCACCCACAATAGTAACCCAGATGACTGGATGATGAATGCAATGCTCACTTGTGTGGGACAATCCAGACACTACAACCCTGAGCCACACTACAGACTATTTTCATGTGGCCTGATGCCACACTACAGACTATTTTCATGTGGCCTGATGCCAAGCTATACCCTTTACCTAGCCTTGTACAGCTTTTTGGCACAGTCAAGCACTACACACCTGTGAAGCAATGCACCCATGCATGTCAGTACTGGCAATCTGTATCTGTATGTGTGCAGAGTATAATGATTTGGATGCCAATCAAATCACAACACATCCCATTGGCCTACTGAAGCATGCCTTCTGATGTCAGACCCCCTCACATACCTTTTGCTCATATATCATCCTGATAACCCCTGTGGTGCATGTGATACCTGCGTATTACTGTATTGTGGTAAACTAGGTAGGAAGTCTAATCCAGACCCTGCCAACTGTGATAATGTGTGTGAGTCCCTGAGAGAGTGTGGCTGTGTCAGCAATGACACCTGATCATGTAGACAGGCATGTGTACTCCACCTACTTTATCCCTCCTTTATCACTGTTGCAGATGTCACTCACCATCACATATACCTTTGGACAACTCCCCAACCTGTAAGTTATGTGGTGCATGCAATAACTGCATAGACATGTGATAGCAATGCATAGTCACACAGGGGTTTGAAACCCTGTACTGGTAAGTGTGTGACACAAGCATGTTTAGGTTTTACTCTCCCACCACCTCCCTGCCTTACTTTGTCTCTGTCTGTCTCTCTCAATCCCTCCCTGGTGGATGTGGAGAAGTACACCTGCTTTGCTTAGGCAGCATCTTGTGTTTTGTAAGTGATGCTCATGATCAGCTGATGGCCTCTGCCTGAATTGCAGTCCCCCACTAGCTGATTGCTTGTGGAACAGCTGTGGTAACATTCCCACTGCCAACTGCATGAAAACGCACTCCTATACCTAGGAACATAATGTGGGTGTTGGGCCTTTTCATTCACTGTGAGCAGGACCTCATGTCAGTGTTTGGCAAACAGCATCACAGATGCTAGTGGGATATACCTCTAACAACATACACTGTGGAAACAGGCCAACAAACAGGAAGGAGATGTTCCAGACATGACTACAGAATGTAAGGGTTGCTCTTCTGCATTTGGAGTAATGTTGGTACAATAGGGTTTGTGTGGATATGGCTGCTCTACATGATTTAATACCTGTCATGACAGTATTATATGTTTGAGTAAACTCCCACCCACAGGGTTATCTGCAGACTGGACAATGTTTGGAGTCTTATGTTTCTTGTGTTACTCACAGATCACTTATCTTAGAAATGCAAAAGCATAGTCTGAGGATTGCAGTCAGTACATGGTGACAGTCATGAGAGTTACTGACTTCATATCCCTCATAGGACATATGTCACAACAAACCCTGTTACAACAGTAAATGTATGAGGGTATCTCAGCAACATGCCAATATTGGCCCAGTATTTGTGGCTCCACCCACAAGTCTGTCAGCCTTTGTACATATGTCATGCAGTAAGAGGTGCATATGTTCTGTACACCATTATTTATTGACATCATACCTGATAATAAGCCAGTCAGATATCAGACTGCTAGACATGTTATGTATAGTAGGTGTTATTTCTCAGGACATAACCTGGGCATTCTGTGGTTGTGTGTACAGTAGTGGGGTTTGTGTACTTATGGTGATTGTCGACAGTATATGTATTGCGAATACATACCTTGGCCTATGTACAGAATGTGGTAGATGTCATTGTTCTTGGTCCTGTTCTATCTGATGTTACATGCATCTCCAATGCATGGTACCCTATCGGCTCCCATGTTTGTAGGGCCAAACATACATGTGTCCCATACCACAGACAGGCACTGGACCACACTGTGTCGTGACCCAGTATATGTAGGCTTAGTGTGTGAGTGGCACATATGAGGATGGTGTTGATCAGACAGTCCATATTGTGTAATATTAAGCATGCATAGCATATGTGTCTGTGACTGTGTTCACATTGGTTGTGGGTATGCACTTTCACACAGGTGTCTGTTACTCTATGCTGTGACATGTCTGTAGTGCTTGCTATATCTTTAGGTACATGTGTATTCCCTGATATGAAATGTAGGCTATTGTTGTGGCAGTCTGCCTGTAGTTTGCACAGTGCTTTGCTACATGCCTAGCAGCTTAGTGTAATTACCCAGTGTGATGTTATGTCCATATATTTTCAAGAAGTACTGCTGCTGGGCCATCATAACTGTTGTGTATTTCTGACAAATCAGTGGGATTCTGTACAGATGTATGCCACTAACTACTGGGTAGTATGTAGCCATGTGATCTATGCACCACCAGTTATTATGTGTCAGGACAGACAGGAGTGTGTGAATGCATAAACTGTGTGGGCATATGTAGTCCAGTATTTACGTGATATACCCATGTACATGGCTGTTACCATCCACATTGTCAGGCTTGGTCCACATGTCTCGCAATAAGGGGATCTGTGTATACCTCTGGACTGACCAGAGAGAGCCAGACTGCCCACATATATTGGTCATATCTCTGCTGTAGTCCACAGGATCATTACTGTGCTATCAGTGGTACTGTACTATGATGTCCTTAAGATGTCTGTCAGTAACTGATGGCATACATGTCAATAGCAGATGTGACCTCCCACACACAACATGTCTGTTAAGACAACCCATGTTACAGTAGCAACAGTCTATATATATACCTGCAATACATACATTACATCCCCTTGCACAAAGAGGTTGAGACTACTGGTGCTGAGGTAGGACTCCATTCCATGTTCTGAACATATGGTAAACATATATACACACACACACACATATATATATATATATATATATATATATATATATATATATATACATATATCTATATAGATATATAAACATATACATATCTACATACATATATAGATATATTTATGTACACACACACACACACACACACACATATATATATATATATATATATATATATATAAACACATCTATATTTGTCTACACACACACACACACACACATATATATATATACACACATATAGTTACAGATATCTACACACACACACACACACCTATATATATATATATATATATATATATATATATATATATATATATATATATATATATATATACAGAAAGAGATCTATAAATGGCCATATATATGATACACTGTACAGATGTGTATAAATACATATATATGAACATATATGTGTATGCACATGCAGACATGTATATAGCCATATCCCTGTCATATGTAAACATTACTGTTGTGTATACCTTCCCAGATGTATCACGCCATATATATCTGATATGTGTATATTTAGATATAACAACATATGTGATGCAACAGTAATATCACTAACATGTACTATACAATTGTAGAAGTCACATCAATTGTTCAATACTATTCAGTATGTCTACTGACAGATGTATTAGAAATACAACAACTATCTTTATAGCTGTCATGGCGGAGTGGTTAAGTGTCGTGACCATAGTGTACAACAGCCTGGGTTCAAGAGCTGTTTATTTTGTTGCTAGGTAGAACAAGGGCTGTTGGATACAGAGTAGTTAAAGCAGTTATGAGCAGTTTTGAGCAGCTTTAAGCACATTTGTATGGGTTTGCACAAAGCTAAGTGGTGCTAATGTATGGTTAAATGTACAGGTGCTTATACCGTGTAGGATTCACTTACCAGTGCCCAAATCTGCTTAGCTGTTATATTCCAGCAATGCTGACACCTGCTAAGCATGGCTCAGCCCTGATAACCTGTGCTCACATCCCAGTCTGATAACATAGCAGGGTAATGACATATGTAATAGGTGTATGTAATGCCATTTACATGCCATGCATCTGTGTGCTGTCAGTACAGTTGCAAGGGGTCTGAGTCTCATGTTTGGGACACTTGAGTATATATGACATGTACACCACTCTTATCCATGTGAATGTGTTACATACAAGGGTAGTATCCCAGGTTATGTGCCGTCACACTGGCATGTAGTGTATCATGATGTTACCACTGTTGACAGTGATTTTCCAAGCAAGAGTAGATTGCTAATTGTAGTACTGGCAACAAACACCACTGCATGCATAGATGGACTCTGAGTCCTCACTCTAATGTTCCTGGTGTGTGAGCTGTGTCACATTATATATTTCCTACTGGATAATGATCTGACATGTGGAAAGTAACTGTAGACTACTGTCTGTATAGCACATGTCAGTGAGGGCTGCCAACATGTAGTAATGGCATACCTATTGATGTCAGATGTCTATCTGTCGACACATTCATCCTACTGCATAGCTAGTTGGCAGGCTGATGTCTGTCAGTCCCTGTACAGATGTGCAGATGTCAGGTATCCAGCTTGGATACATACGGGCAGCCTATGCTTGACTGACACTGACATGTCTGCCCAGCTATGTTATAAGTGGCACAAATATGAGCAGTTTTGAGCAGCTTTAAGCACATCCTACTGCATAGCTAGTTGGCAGGCTGATGTCTGTCAGTCCCTGTACAGATGTGCAGATGTCAGGTATCCAGCTTGGATACATACGGGCAGCCTATGCTTGACTGACACTGACATGTCTGCCCAGCTATGTTATAAGTGGCACAAATATGACGGGTACCTCCACTACACTACCACAGTTAACAGAACATGCTTGGATACAGATCTCCAACACAGACACTAACCATGTTTTGTAATACATGTTGCATACATGTCAAGTAGTGCACCTCACCGGCCATATGCAGGAGGCACCCAGAGGATTGGCTGATGCATGTCACTCTCACCCCAAGGGTCAACACAGTTATGTCTGTAGATAGATTGCCTGCTGGTACATGGCAGGTGGCATGACACCGCTGCACACACATCTCCTACATTTCCCATCTCTACATGGACAATAGCCAGCTACACACTATGACTACCTGAAGTGATGCACACTAGTAATGACAAATTTGTATGTGTGCATTACTGAGGATATCAGTGTCTGTGTGTTAGTACACCTGTAGTTGGTAATACCCTGAGGCCCTTCACATCCACCGCAAAACCCATTGCCATATATAGATGTGGCTGCTGCTGTACCGAACATTACATGTACCTTGTTACACTCCTCTCCCTAAAGGCTATCTGAGCCTTGCAGTACCAGCACAACACTGTTGTACAAATGGGTTGATAGGCATGGGATACCCACTCAGTTCTGGCAAGTGTGTGTATGTGTGCATGTGTGTATATCTCTAGGGAACAGCATTCCAAGGCCACATATTCCTATTACAATACACATTGCCACACAATATTATGGATAGTGATGTTGCTGCTCATAGGAGAGGCATGACAATACATCACCCTACTATGCCTGTGGCATGTGCATTAGATACATATCCCTGTAGTACCACTCTTGGAATGGACAATGGGTTGCATTGCAGTCCTGGTCAATGTGTGATAGTGGGTATGTCAGAGTGTCATCATGGGTTCCAGTGCATGCAATATCCACACTGGAGTGTGGGTGCTGTGTATACTGTCATTACACCATGGTACCCCAGTACATGTCCAATGTACTACTGTGTGGTGACCACTGTCACCATCAACCATACAGATTACTGATAACACTATCCAGCCCAGTTATGCATGTGCTGTGTGCAGCCTACCTGTAACACATTGGACACACTGACAAGTTAGTTAGCACTGATATGCCCAGGTCTCTCAGATGTGTGTCTGCCTGTTATGTGTTTGTTATTGTGTATATGATGGTATGTCACACTATGTATTGTCCATATGCAACCATTACATCCCCCATTACCATACTGTACATGCCTGGGGATTTTCTGCATGTAACATGTAACCTGGAACAGACCTCATCCTAAATGCTGTGTAGTGTGTGCAATTGAAGCCATGCACATCAGTAGCCCTACATACCTAGGTAGTGGTCTAGTCCCAATGTTGACAAGTAGTAGTGTATGTGTATGTGGAGGGATCTATTTCAGGCTGCTGAATATACATGCCCCAGGGGGGTCACCTGTCCATGTGGCACAGGCATTAATTGTTATACAGATCTGTGACATGTGTTCAACTGTACCTAGGATATGGGACATCCATGGTGTCACCACAGTTCCATACTCCTTGTGAATTATGACAGCAGACCATCCTCCTGCTGACACATTTACACCTGCAACACAAATGGATAACATTATGGAGACCACAATCACTCAGTGTTACTAACAGCTATAATGCATCATGGCTGGACAGCTACACTACCTGACATGTAAGCATTAAACATTACTGCTGACAACATGTTACACAGCAGAACATTGGTACACTGTAGTACAGTCACCGTGTGCATCAGAACCATATTAGCCTGTCCTTGCATCGATGTTATGGATGGCGGGGAAGTGGCACAGGTATCATCATATGCACAGGGTGTGTTGTTGATTTGTCAGAGACCTAGGGTGAGCCATATGTTTGACACCATGTCTGTGGGTGAGGGGTGTAAGTTGCTGATATGGGTGTGGTGTGTATAGGTATGGGGTTGCCCTAGGTGTGTTTGTATAGTGTGTGGGTATGCATGCACTCAGTTCTGCCATGTGGCTGCCCTATACAGGTGTTTCTTGGACAGCTGCAGACCATACCTGGCAGGGTGTGCAGTTCACCGCCTTTGGCCATGGTCACATGGACTGTGCCGTCCGGGGGTTCCTTGGGCATGTCCAGGTATAGGCCTTGATGTGGTACTCTCCACTGATGATAACATATGTCCACTGGAACCAGGTCCCTCCTGGGACTGGCCAGGGCCATGTGAATGTCACCTGCTGTGTTGTGGTGTGGACAGCGCCCCCCTGCAGTGCTGGAGCTGGTACTGCCACTATTTGAGTGGCTTGGTGTCCTTGCACATCCACATCGACCACCAGATGTTGGTGTTGCTGGCCTACATCCACATGGCCATCGCCCCACTCTCACCACATTCTCTAGCATGGAAATCCACAGTCGATGAGGCCCACTATCTCACCCAACCGTCAATCCATGACCTCTGTATAATCATGGAGAGCACCTAAAAGATCATGGATGTTGTCACTTACAGATGAGAAAGCAGCCCTCTGCAGCCTCAGACCCTGTCTGCTGTACAGTCCCATACATGCCTGCGTCCCCGTGACAGCCTGAAACATGCATCTGGTTGTACCAGTTGTCGCACATCTGCCAGGGGCAGAATGACCAGCAGCCCTCCCACGAGCACCCTGGTACATCTGCCTATGTGGTGCCCTGCCGGACATCTGGCTATGCCTGCTGTGTCCAGACACAGCAGCCATAGATACCACACTCTCCTGTGCACTGCCAGCAACCAGCAACTGTCCCTCTGCTATGGTAACTGATGATGGGGTATCTATAAGTGCTGTGACTGTGTGTGGGAATGGGGTGGATAACAGGGCAATGTCAAACGATGGTGCAGTTTCGGCCTCTGGCAACCCCGCTTGTGCCTCAACACACCTATCATGATTTTCAGTGTCTGTATGGACGCCAACATCAGATTGCATGCAGGAGGGACCCTGACCCTCCTCACTACCTGTGAGGGGAAAACAAGAAATGCACTATAAGACCTGCATGGCATTGCATAACAGTACACACATATACACACACACATACACACACATATACACACATACACAAATATAGACACACACATACACACACACACATATACACACTCACACACATACACACAAACACACACACACACACACACACACACACACACACACACACACACACACACACACAGACCCTGAAATTCCACCATAATACCTACCTGTTTTTGAGTTTACAGACTGTCCCAAGTTTATTCATGTAGGTTCCCCTTCCTGCATCACACTTGGAAACATGCACTCATTAATACGACTCATTAATGTATCACTCTTCTAATTGCCTAGACAAGTGATCACAACACATGACCTGTTATTCCATTACCTATTTGACTTGATTGGAGTAGGTTTTACAAGGACTCACTGCTGTTATCCAATGTTCACCCTGAGTATGTCTGGACATCATCATCATGGCCCCCCATATTTTAGGGGCTACTACGGTCACTCAATATTGTCATGCACTGGAGTGTCATACGTAACTACTGCTCAGTAGATGCAAGACCTGTTGCTCAATCTACTTATTACGTGGACAACAATAATATATGGATACACTCCCTGGTCTTGTCTAGTAGTTCCCCAATTCATCTGTTAGGCTGCATATGTGGGTAGTCGTTCACCTTTCTGATGATTGCAATTTTAAGAGTATACCTGGTGTCTAGTTTCCCTCTCAATGCATGTTCGATGCTACATACCTTATTATACTATCAGCTGTCCTGAGATTACTTATCAGACAAGTATGCCTGATGTCTAATGTGTCAGTCCATGTACTGCATGATTCCATGATTCCAAAGGGAAGTATTGATGTATGAACAACCCCACAGTCACACATGTACATACATGGACACCCACACAAACACACACACACATGCACACACACATCCTACATGCATTAAACCCCCTCCATTCCATCAGATTGTACTTACAGACAAAATAACCCCCCCCCCACACACACACACACACACACACATACACCTACAGGTGAGGTTGCACAAAGATAGTGCACACAGGCCTCCTACTACCCATCTGTCAACATGCATAACATATGGTACTCAACAGCATGCAGTGCATCTATAGTCAAACCATGCTAGCAACAGTATACATGTGTGCGATGCATGGGCTGTGTTAGTAGGTGATGTCCCATCCCCTGTAAAACACTGCACCCATGTACACAGTATTACTATGCACCTGTACTATACAGTGCCATGTACTATGCACCATACCTCACAGGTGTACACACCATTGCTGAATGTGTATTACTATGTCAGTTACATCTTCTCTAATGGTCACAGCCCCTATGTGTTTGTCCAACAAATACCTGGGATGATATGTGGGCAGATGTCATTTGTGAATGCCTGATGTCTGATTTACAGATGTCAACATCAGTTGTGCATGCATGACTAATACAATTCTATTACACTGACAACCATCAAACCTTACCATGGCTATGGGGAGTGTACACACCATTATTGATATGATGCCCTCTTCCTTGATATGCCATTGGACCACATCATTGCATATGTTAACATTACATGAGCCTGATATGTGACATATATCCTGTACAATCAAATGCAGTGTCTAACAAATGTGTAAGTTGTGTTGATGCTGAGCACGATGCATACACTTTGTAGGTGCATATGTGTGCACACCATTATCATGATGTTTTTTTGCACCTACTGTTTAGTGTACTACAGCAGTCACTATTCCTGGTAGGGGAATACTTTAGCACGGGCCATCTGCATTTGCCAGTATATGGTCAGTCTGCCCTACACATGTCCCCCAACTCTGCATGATTGCAAACTGAACTCATGTGCACATCCCTTGGAGTTCACACACTGCCCTCACTATTGCCATGGAGTCAGGGTTATGTCTGCCACATTTCCTGACCCTGACTGTGTGCAGATACAGCCATTCGTAGCATCCTTAGGATCCCTGCTGCAGTGCACTGGTGTGTCATGATGGCACCCCCTCCCCACCTTCAGCCTTTTTCCAGATGCTTGACAACTATGGCCTATACATGTGCATCAGTTTTTAGTGTCCCAAACACTGAACATGATGTGTAACAGACTAGTCCCAGCTAATGAATGTCAAACATACAGGTGTACACTGGCACTGGCACAGTAGAGAAGGGGATGGTGGGCCTGAGGTGGAGTCAGGTGTTGGTTATGCAGCACATGTATCTTACATGATACTGTCTGTAGGTTTCTAATGTGGTCATGGTACACCAGTACACATTGCAATGCATGACTTTTGGGGACCTCTTCTGTTATGCATACACTACCTGTGGAGAGGACTGGCTGATGTTTCCTGTGGTAAAACTGTCGCATCTGATTACCCAAACCTATAGGCCACACGTTTACAGAGTCCAGTCAATTGCTGACACGGATACTGCACAGCCAGTACTTGCTAGACATTCCTGCAACCCCCTCAGTGTTGCGGCATGTTACTAGGCAGCCCACATGACCAGTTTGCTACATGCAACATCATCTGTCTTGGATGGCCATCTGTTTATTTCCTACATCATTCTTGCTTCATACATTTTTGTCACATAAATGACTGTCTGCACTGTTTCCCATGGTATATGCAATGATGAAGTATGGCTACATGTCCAGCTCATACGTGATACCTGTTGGGTATGGGGCCCACGTCATGTCATGTAAGATGTGTGTAAGCTACAGCTAGCTCTGTTGCAGGTAAGTGTGCATATTTGCTAGCCAAATGTCTTGGACAGCAGACCAGTACGTAGTGTGACACTGGGGATGTGTACTTGGTGGAAGATGCATTTCCAGGACAAATGCATGCAGTCAGTACCTCAACAGCTGCTTCCACTATATTTTATCTGGAGTGTGTGCACATATATGCTTCCATTGTTTGTGAAGGTATGTATTCCCCATATTTGCTGCCCTAACCTACAATTCCATATTACACACTCATTGCTCATGTTGGGACCACATTACAGGTTTTAAGGGTTGTGGACCACAGTATTATGATATGCTAAAGTGTAGATCTGTAACAGTTGCCATTGTAATACTGGTGTGTACACTGTTGTAGCACTGTATAAGGGTGATGTTTCACACATGTCCCTACTGTAGGTCATTTGTCCCATCATTATGTTCATCTCTGTGGACACATTTTGCAATGACAGGATGTTAGTTATATTTCAGGAGTCTGACATACCCTTCAGATATACTATCATTGTCACCACTGTGATGCAGTGCTATAAACAGTAACAATACATGAACATGTACAGCATGCATTATGGGTAGGTGTGTTAAATGTGTGCATGGAATACACGATAGCCATAACATGACTGGTGCATTGGCAAGCCTGAACAAAAATCATACTCACCAGCTACAGGCTGCTGCCTTGGAGGTATAGCAGAGGGAACTACATAAGTGTGTGACAGATGTGATGTCAGTAGCCACAGGTGGGGCATTGGTACAGGGTGGGTGCAGCATTACAGTACATCAACAGTACAAGTCCACAATACTGCAGCTTATGCACATCTGTTTATTACTACTATGCAGCAACACACACACACACACACACATATATATATATATATATATATATATATATATATATATATATACACGTTATCTCACATATGCATGATCTACCAGTACAGATACAGATGGATACGCAACAGTGTTCTACTGATGTGCCCTGTGGCCTTACCTGCATGCTTCTCTGCTGGTGTGTGAATAGTACCCACCTCCACTATACTCTCCGCCAGTTGTGTGTGCAGGCGGGCAGGTGCCATGAAGCTGGCAAGGAGCTCTTCAACACGTATCAGAGGGAATGGATGGCATGACCCCCCCATTGCAAGGAGAAACCCCCAGACTGCAGCAGCATGCTGACGGGCATTAGAAAGCAGGTCACTGCAAACATGCCAGACTTGCTCATAACGGTGGTTATGCAGGCCTACATCATTGACCATGTGTACAAGATCATTCCAAGAGTGGTCTACTCCTGCTGCTCACGGGCTGGTTCTGCCATGCACCACCTGGTAGTGCTGTACCAGGTGTGTGATGATTACCTCATTTTCGTCCGCTGAGTAGAAAGGTAATCTGCCATGTGACATCTTGACTGAAAGATATAAAGACGGAAACAGTTATGAGCAACTCATACAGCAAGGTTACCATAGTTCTTAATACTCATCTCTGCCCTCCCCCACCATATCTAAGACAACAAACTGATCACACAACTCAATAGGTATGGCTACAGCATACCTACCATAGGGATATATATCGTATTGTACCACACTTTATGTTATATGTTTGTAGCCATGATCCCTGTGGGGAAACTATCATTGCTGACCTGTTACGGACAATGTCACTTGCATGCCATTGTAAGCACCACTATGATTCCATATATGCATGTGGTCTGTTTGCTATGTGATTGCTGCACATCTGTTGTTATGTGTTATTGGGGATATCTATGCATGCTGTTGGACATCATCTGGGAATGTGTGGACTATTACTACCCACATATGTTTTATAACAGTGACACAATAGCATGCTTAGGGAACAGATATCAGCAGAAACACCTCTCCAACCGCATCTGTCCATGTTACCAGGCCACATCACATGTGGGACCCATGGTGGGGCCACTTCATCTACTAGTCATGCACTACCTTCAGGTGGAACCATCTCAGGGGATGGTGTGCCCCCCCCAGGGGCACACACAGATATGATCCTGTCACCTGAGGTCAGGTCCAGGGTCTGATTCATAATGAGCACCACAGAGACTTGGGGGATGTGCTACAGCACCTTTAGGCCCTCAGCACACAATGACAGGGTTCACATGCTCCTCCTGCTCAGGCTCTAGCCCAGGCAACTTCAGGGCCGTGAAGCTGATGTTGTGACTGGCAATGGGTGGGGGTCTTGTTCCCATTGTTTCCATATGGGGACTCATGGGGCTTCCACATTGTAGACGACACTCACCATCCAGGGTGTTTACCCACCACATGTGTCATATATCACCCCTGTAGGCTGTCTTCTCTATCTACCAACCCAACCCACCTCCATAAATATACCTGCTATCCTTCCCCAAATTCTCAATACCACTTTCACAGACAAGGGCAATGTGGTCCCAACAAGGGGTTCACACATGACATAACCATCCATGTTGCACACACTTAGTGCTGTATATAGATATATATATATATATATATATATATATATATATATATATATATATATATATATATATATATACATATATATATATATATATATATATATATATATTATATATATGTGTGTGTGTGTGTGTGTGTGTGCGCGCGCACTGGTATGTGTGATGTTCCCTCAGACATAGCATGCAGCACTGTGATGCAAAACTAGGTGTACATGTATTTATATACATATGTGTGTGTGTGTGTTTGTATATATGTAGACACACACACACACACACACACACACACACATATATATGTATGTGTGTGTAGATATATATTATGAGGTGTGTATATATATATATATATATATATGCATTACTTCCACCACCAATTGGAAGGGTGGCCTAATGGTTAAGGTGTTTGCCTTACAAACACAAGGTACAGGGTTTGATTCTCACAAGGGATAATTGGCTAGGCTTAAAATGGCTTGCAAGGGCAGTTAGCCTAGTACTAATATATGAACCTATGAACCAGCTATTGGCCACAGTAATATACATGTTTTCCATTACACAACACACACTATGATGGCTTACATCTTGTCAGTCAGTGCTGCTCTGCACAGTTGACGGGTATGGCCCACTACCCACAGGGACAGACACTATTGTCCATGGCAGTTGTTCAGCTGGACATCATTACAACAACAACACCTGATGGCACATGTAAATTATTCCACATCATCTATTCCTTTATTATGGACCAAGTACTACAGTCAATAACATGCATATATACTTCACATACCTGTTGTGGGAATGATGTCTGTCTAGATAGTTTGCTTGATTTTTTTTATGTTGTTTTTTTTTCTTTGCCTTTCGCTTGGCCTTTAGCTTTCTTTCACTCACTCTGTCTCTCTCTCTCTTTCTCTCTCTATCTTGTTCTTTCTCCAGTAAATTGATTGATCTGCTTTGAATAGATTGCAGTATGGATTTTGTAGGTGTTGCACATGATCAGGTGATGGCCTCTGTACCAGTCAGGGTCCTCCACTTGCTACCTGCATGCAGCACGCTATGTAGTGATTCCAATTATCACTGTCATGGCAACCCACTACTGTAAATCCCTACATCATTTGGGCGTGGTCCCTTTACCTTTACTGTATGGTGGACATCCTTTCTGTGTGTGGGCATCAGTGTTACAGACAGCAGGTAGCAATACCTCTTACAAGAGGACTTGCAGACTCAGGCTGGCTACATATTTGTATAAGGTTCCATAACTACAGACAGAGTTTGAGTAGTGTTGTTATATTCATTCTATAGCACCAGTGTTACAGGGTTTGTGTGTACATACTAGTTTAACATGAATTGCAGTCTGTCTGCATAGCTCTCAACTGTGGGCCTATCCAGAGGTGTGCCTGTTATGATTTGTCTGTCCACCACACAGGTCTTGCATCAGATATATCACTGGCAGTGTGTGTGTTGAGTGCTATCAGTACATGTATACATCCATTTGTGTTTCTGACTTCATATTCCTGACGAAGGGTATGTTGCAGGCTATCCTGTAACACCATCAACTTGCTCAGTGTATAACAACACTATTTCACATATGGGCCTGTGTTCCAGCCTCTGTCCTCCACCTATATACCAGGCTTTGTCCATATGACATGCAGTAAGGGGCTGTTATGTAGTGGCCTGTGGTTATGTCATGCTGCCATTCCTGCCATCATTCCAGTGCTGTTGTGGCCCCTGCACATATTGTGGGATAGGGTCCATATATATGTGGGCTTCATCTGCACAAAACATGTGTGCCCTTATGCAGTCCAGAGGTCAGTGTATGTAACAGTGTTATATGCCCCTGTAAGTCAGTCTATGGGGGAGGGTATGCACCATAAATAACCTAGGCTGTTACTACATGTGAGGGATATCAGTAGTAAGCTATTTTAAGGTATATGGCTGTACATTACCATACATTTCACCTTGGGAACATTGCTGGCCTACTGCTTACTGCCATACATACTGTTCTGTTTGTCAGTGTGATTGTGCTGTTTTCAGTTATGCATTGTTATGTAACATATACATCCCATTGTGTCAACTTGTCTTTCCCCACAGGGATTGAGTACAGACTGTAGTTAAAGGCTGCTGGACTATACATCTGCATTACTTGCTGTTGATTGATTGTTATCCTCTGGCCCAGTCTGTCTTTACTGTTATACTACTTGAAGGCCTTGGCCTGGACCGCAACATATGTTATGCTTTCGGATTACTGTATTAAATGATCTGCTTGAGACCTGCATTAATCTGTTTATATGAATTTCAAAGTCTAAACAGCTATATGACATGGCATATACAACTGTAATAGTACACAAATAAAATGTTCTTATGTATGCAAACCTGTGTGTGTGGTGTAATATCCTTTGACTTTTCTGTGGGTATATGTTTCAGGCAACAATTGTCTTTTTTATGGGTGACTCATGCACTGTCCATTTGATAAGGTGGCAACTGTAGGAATACTGGCTGTTCAATATGGTGTGCACCCTCTAAATATGTATCTTCCTATACATATCTCTGTGTGTGTATGTGTAGTTACATATATATATATATATATATATATATATATATATGTATATATATATGTATATATATTTATCTATATATGTATATATATATATATATATATATATATATATATATATATATGTGTGTGTGTGTCTGTGTGTATCTACATGTATGTGTGTGTATCTGCATATATGTGTGTGTGTATATGTATCTTTGGAACGTTTCCACAGTGCACATTCCCTATGGTAGCCAGACTGTACTGCATAATATGTTATTGATACCATACTGACATCATACCCGTGTATTTATTTCTAGGCACAGTTTTTGTATCTGACAGACCTGTGGAGGCAATGTTTGTTAGCACTACCTGAATGTTGCCACACATATTACCAGCTTCCACATTAGTATTATGCACATATGTCTCACTCTGTTACTGCACACACTCTGGTCAAAGCTTCACAACATGGAGGTGGAGCTGGGACATACTTGGCTTATTACTCTCATAACATTTTGGGGAGTTGCGAGAGTGACAGGCTTGTTCTTATAGATGTCTGACAATCAGTTTTATTTCTTATTTGCTGCTTAAACATCTGGGATAATCCCACTGATTTGCCAGGGGGACAGGGTGACAGGCAGCAGATATGGGCCAGTTAACTGGACATTCTGGACATATCTGTATAGTTATGGGGTATGATTCTGCATACAGCCTACTGCCACTCCCATGATCTGACCCATGGCTAAACCGTGTGCTAAAAATACAACAGTTCACATCTCAGTTGAGTGTGTTATTTGGATGGGCCAGTTAACTGGACATTCTGGACATATCTGTACAGTTGTGGGGTATGATTCTGCATACAGCCTACTGCCACTCCCATGATCTGACCCATGGCTAAACCGTGCGCTAAAAATACAACAGTTCACATCTCAGTTGAGTGTGCTATTTGGATTATGTTGTCTATCTTTTCACTGTTTTCTGTCTAAATCTCTCGCGGTTGTACTATATGACCTCTTGTGATTACAACAGTCATATACCGACATTCCTGCACATTTTATTTATGTAGCACAATGTGGTAACAGTGCTTAATACAACAGTACTATTAAGAAATTGCAAGTCTACTTTACTATATGATACCAGAGTGAACACATGCAGTCCAGCCGTTAGACCTTTATTGTCATGCTATTATGCTTTTATTTACATACAACCTATATGAGACTCTTCCTGCCATATTCTCTGGTGTATGCAGTACATGCCTTAAACAATACAGGTTTTATACAGGCAATTAACTTACTACTACTTTTAGATTTATTTCCTATGACAGTACATGCAAGAGTATTACTAACCTGCCTCATGGCACAACCGCTGCAATGTTCAGGCATGGGCTTCCTGGTTCGCAGCCCACTCATCTGCCACTGTGAAATACATAACAGGAATATTTAGCCATACCTATCAATAATGTACATGAGCTGACAATTATTAAACAGGTAGTGGACTGATGCTTATACATGGCTGGGACTTCCCCCATCCTCCTAGCCTTTTGGCTCCACTGATCCAAGAGATCCCACTTTCTCTGCTTCAAGTTGGCATAGTGATGCCTGATCACTCACCAGTTTGAGCTATGCCAGTGACACTGGTGAGGTTATGAGCGAGACGGTTCCAGGATTCTGCTTTATATTGGGAACCCTGGTACTGGCCCTGCAGCAGTCTCTGGTCATGGTCTTTAACAAGGATTCCTGCCATAACTCTGGACTCCTGGATGCCCCAGTGCTGCACCTGAAAGTGCACATTCTCTCCCATACCAGTCATAGTGCCTACAGGAGAAAGCAGCAACCAGTTATGAGATGTATTGCAGCCTGTTGGGTTTAAATAGGGCTGATTTCCCACACTTTTCCATGATTGGATGGTTTTGAAAATGCTAAGCTATGGGCAAACGTGCTTACCTGAGGTGGGTATTGCTTAAAGGTACCAATGGACAAACTGATTTAGCTGGCCTACACATTGCTTAAACCTAGTAAGCTGGGCTGTGCAATGCTTAGCGTTGCTTAATTTTTAATTTGCATACTATTTGCTGTTTGGCATTTATTTATTATTCATTACATGTTATATATGTGTTTGGTATCCATGATTCATGTGTACATACACTGTATGGGGTCCTTGTGTTTATTAGGGATTTCAACACTTTATTATTTTGTACTCCAGTTCACATATTTATGTTATGTAGTAGGTTATACAACATAAAACTGTATATAGATTCCTTTCACATGTTAAGTTTGATTTTCCTATACTGAGGATCTGTTTGGTGATGCCACAATCGTATGTATTGCTGTGATGGCTTAATGGTTAACTACTGTGACTATAGTGTACAGGGCCCTGGGTTCAAGACCTGCAAATGCTGTTTATTTTGTTTCTGGCCAGAACAGCAGCTGTTGCATACAGAGTGATTAAGGCACTTTTAAGGAATTGTAAGCAGGTTTGCACAGGTTTGCATGAAGGTAAGCAATGCTAACCTCAGGTTAAATATGCTTACAGAGAGTTAGCTTCAATATTGCGTAACCTGTATGCGCATTGCTTACCCCCAGGCAAAAGGGTTTAAACTAGCTTACTACTGCTTAAATATGCTTACTCCTGCTTAATAGTGCTTAGTCCCACTTACCCCAGCACTAATTTAGACAGACATGTAAAATGGTTCTTGGGAAGTTGGTGAATTTGGACACTCTATGGATTTACCATTCATTACACATTGTACCTTCAGTTTGTATCCCTGATTCATGTGTACATATATTGTATGGGGCACTTGTGATTTTACAACATTATGACAATGACACCTCACATCTGCATTTAATGCAGTACGCCAGTTCACAAATGTATGTTCTTTAGCAGGTGATGCAACAAAAAAATATTGTTCATAAAGTAATTTGATATGGAAAATGGAATGTACTGGAGTGAGACTCGAAACTGGGAATGACTGCTCATAAGGCGAATGCTCTGCCCACTACACTATTGCAGTACTGCTTCATTTGCGTATATCCTGATATTTTTCCTCTTGTGTCATTTAAGCTGCAATGTACGTAGCTAAGCAATGGGCAAACCCACACACCTATGGTTAAATTTTATCTGTTTGATAACAAAAATAGCTTGTTTATATTTAATATTTTATATTTTAACTATTGCTCTTATAAACTTGGGGGATGTTTCTGGGGGTATGCTAACACCTATGAGTGGTCTCGCTCATTCTTATTGCTAAACTGCTGTTTCTGACTCCAGGGGCATCTATATTCTGAGACCTCTGCTTTCAGACACTCCCACTGCACTCATACGCACTTTGTGTCTGTTTAGGAGCTCAGGCAGCGCACTTTCATTAATATGCCTGGCACGCTACTGTGCTGCTCCTAAACATCCACTTCCATGTAGGACTAAGCTAGTCCTGCATGGAAGAATAGTGAATCAGGGGGTATATTTTTCACAACAGTACTGCTCAATACTCTACAGGTCTTCCCTCACTTTATATTTACCTGAGACCTATAGCTACTGTAGCAGGTACATACTTGTTAAGCTATCAACCTGGAATTGTATAGGACAAGCTGTGAGAAATCTAGGTACATGTATAGAGGGGGATCGTACATGTCAGGGTTACATATATTACTAACAAGGTGTACCCTGCACTGATGTTGTGTGTGTGCTACTGGCATACTTCAACTAAATTTATATCTATGTCCAAGACTTTGGCAACAGTGATCACTAGCCATGACAGTGTGACACTTGAGAGACATGTATCAGGAAGAGTGCATGGTGTATATACCTAACCTTCTGTCATTTGTAGGCATGGGGTTGGACACTGGAACATTTGTACACAGTTTGTTAGTATACCCTTCATACAGCTAATACAAGCATTTCTTTACCTGTAAGCCCTGTGGATAACATATCTGTTAAGACTACCTGACAGTTTCTACAAATAGTCAGGATTACTTGTGTGTAACTATAAACACATCTTAGTACCAATTACTGGATTCAAACTGTGGTCTGTGTGTGCAAAAAAGAACAACGCATCTTTTTCTTATCACACCGAGCTACTGGGGCACTACTGTCTCTTGCTTTACTGATTTGTGCCTAAAGCTCACTTAGTTACACAGTCTACCCTTGTAATATAAGTGGAACGTCACAGACTGAAGTGACAGTTGAATATACATGTCTGAGATTCATGCATGATAGTTAGTGAGCTGTGTATTAATATTTTGAATGCAGGTGCACACGTTTATCCCCTAGTTAATGTGAATATGTGTGATCTGTACAGACCATTGCAGAGTGCTGGGTATACATTTGTACATCATATATTCACACTCTCCACCTATTACAGTCTCATACTTGCCTGCAATAACATACCTACATTCAGGACTACATATAGCTGAAATGCAGAGGTTAACACAAGACAATGCTGCAAGGAACACACTATAAAACATTACACATTACTATTCAAGGTTCAGATCTTAGTCCAGAACATATATATCAAATTTTATTGTACCTTGTTTTACAGCTCCACATCTACAATTTAGCATAACAGCTGGTTATCAGACAAACCTCACTCAATTCATGCTCTCACAGCCATATTTGCTGTGTAGCACCTGTACAATTGTATTTCTTTAACAACAGATCAGATTAAACACAACGGTTTGTGGGAATACATTTTATTGAGGGTGATATGACACAGTGGCTTATTACATTCAGAATTCTAAATTCAGTTGTACTGCATATCCTTTAGATGATGAATGAATGTAACTTATTACTTTCACAATAGCAATCACAGTGCACTTTATTACAAGATTCATTCCTGCACAGTACTATTACAGTATTGGCTTTCTTTCATCAATAGTAGCTTGTTTTCTGCCTTCATCTGTATTACACAGTACCTGACATTAGTCACTTATATCAATGTTGGTCTAACAATACATTTATTCAGTACACTCAGAACACACTATACCTAATGGCAGTAGACAATTATACTGTCTTACTTATTCTAATATATTTTGCAAGTTAGATCTATACTCACCACACTGTCGGCTCAGCCCTGCCAGATGTCCAGCATGGGCCTCAATGTTACAAGCCCTCTCCTCTGCAGCTATGGGGGGAAAACACACCATTATGCATACCTATCTACCAAATATTCATACTACAATTTGATAAATCACCAGTTGCTATACTTACAAACTTCTGGGGCATTCCAGACTGGAGCATCTTGGATTCATTGGTCCAAGACCACCTCCTTCCTCCATTTCAGGCTGTCGTAATGATGACAGACCTGTTCACCAGTGTGAGGGGATGCCAGTGGCATTGGTGAGCTCACATGCCAAACAGCCCCAGGCCTCAAACTTGTATACTGAGCCAAGTACTAGCCCTGCAGCAGTCTATCATCATGGTTCTTAACAAGAAACACAGCCATGACCCCAGACTCCAACATAACCCAGCATTGTGCCCAAAAGTGCGCACCCTCTCCAGCATCTGCCATAGTTCTTGCACAGATCAAACTCTAACAGGTTCTGCCTATATTTCCACCTGTGTGGTTGTAAACAAGGCCATTTTCCACCCGTTGCTGTCATTGGACCATTTTAAAAAATTATAAGCTCTGCTTAGTAGCGCACAAACCCTCTAAGCTTAGTTGAGCAGTATTTAAAGTGGCAAATGCTTAGCAGTGCTCAAATCTGTTTAGCTGAGTTAAGGACTGCTTAGAATGGGACTGCTTAGCAATGCTCAAACCAGCTAAGCAAAGCTAAGAATTGCTATATATTGCTCAGACAGATACTGTTTAAGCATTGCTTAGCTTGGCTTAGCAGTGCTTAGCAAAACTGAGCTAAGGGCAAACACAATTTTTTATTTCAAAAAATTAAACATTGGATCTTAATTACACATTATTGATACATTTAATCCACACTAGTACCACTGTCTGGCGAAACAATAAAGCCATGGCTTTATTGTTTTGCCGGACAGTGGTACTAGTGTGGATTAATAATTTCTTAGTTTTTTGGTACCTGGTTGCAAACTTTTTTGGCATTATTGATACATTATTAGTAAGTGTATGTATTTTACTTTACATGACCTCCCCCTATGTGCTTTCTTTATGTTACATTGGAGTGTGGCTGTTCTGTATCAGACACTTGTGTTTAAATGGTGTTTTTCACCTCATATCTCCACTAACACTGGGATTCTGGACTAGCTACACTACCCTGGTTAACAAATAGTAATAACTATATAAATAAATAAAATAAAAATTATTATAGAAAGGCTTTACCATGTAAAAGCTGAACTGTTTATTTGGGCATTCAAACTGTGCACCTATTGCACATGAAGCTGTGATTCTAATCACTCAGCTAACTTGACTGTGAAGACTTCAGCTATACATTATTATAGAGATTCTCAATATGTTTAAGCACTGCTGAACAAAGCACTGTGCCGCTCAAACCCACTCAGCTACACTTAAACTTTAAAGAAAAAGAAATAAAAAAATAAACATTACACTTTACATTCTTAAATAAGTGTCTGAGGACACTTTTTTATTTTTTAGTGCTGTATGGCACTTTGAGATTGCAAAAGATGCATTACAGATCTGCAATCACTGTAACACACTCCCTAGTACTCATTCAGTATCTATGTACACAACCCCCCCTCAATAGTGAATCTTCATTAATATGCAAGGTGCGCTGCCGAGAAGGAGATGCAAACATGGACACCATTCACTCCATGTAGGAATATCTGGTTTCCTACACAGAGATTATTAAATCCAGGTGGGTTGTCTAAAATGCATCACTATGTCAGGGAATAGCAGCTGTAACTAAGATGTGAGGTAAGAATGACTTGCTAAGTATTAATTTAATTAAATACTAAAATAAATAATAGGTTGGCATGAAGAATAACTGTCTTTATGTGTAGGTGATTGTTACAGCAGCTTAATCAACTGGGATTGCATGAATAATGTGACATATTTAGCCTGATTGTTCAACCAGAGCACACCCTTCCTTGTGCTATAATTCAAGATTTATGCTGGTGCACAACTGCCAATGATTGATATGTGCTTGTAAAGATGACATCATTCCACTTTATATAACATTCTTTACACTGCATAAAAAAGAAAGGGAATTGCTTAACTGTATTTACTGTATACCATCATTATGCCTGTGATTTGATAAACTTCCGGATATTAAGAATAAAACATCAGTTATTATCCTGGGTCTACTTCAGGAGAATGACAAACCAAAAGACTGACAATTCAAAATACTGAACACATTTTTATTGCAGGGGCAAGCCCACCTGCATCCCTCATGTGTGGGACTGTGCCCCCCACTCCCTCTGCTAACTCTATATACCAACTGCAAGATTACACAACAGTGGAGAAGGGGAAATTCCATCATTCAGTATTTTGGATTTTCAGTCTTTTGGGATTAATTCTTTTGGTTTTTCAGTCTTCAGTAGCAAGCCCATTATGTTTAACTATGGGAGACCTTTAATATCATTTAATTAAAATTCGGGTGATATACAGGGTAAAGAAATACACAAAAAAAACAAACAAACCTGCAAGTGTGCCACAAACGGATAAATCAACACAAGGAATTATACTTTTCATGTGTTTACATTAGAGGATTCAAATGAAGTTAATTGTGTATATGATCTGTGAGATCTTAACAGGCAAAATGAGGTGAATGAAAGACCTAAAGGAATACTTGCTGCAGAAAATATTGAAGGAGATAATGAAAATGAGAGGCTATCTTCAAAGAGATCAAAAATGTTAAATACATAAGAAATACGTGTCAGAAATATCATATTAGGTTTCTATAATGGAGATGTTTAAAAGTCATATGTTCTGCACTCTCTGGCAAACATGATATCCCTACATGGACTTCACATCCTCCTGAGTAAAACTGCATTTGCTGCAATGTATGATGAAGTCATAATGGTTATTTATTTGTGAAGAGATGGGCCACCACCCCATCTCCAGGATTTCTTACATTTCTACCATTTCAGTTCTCACTGTGCAGGTGGTGCAGGACATGCAGTAATCATAAATGTGACATCTGAGTCAGTGTGATAGACTGCATCTAAACAATATTCATCAAATTGGCAACAAAAGGGAAACAGCATGAACAAAATCTAAGTAAGGAAAGTAGCTAAGAGATGTTGCCTTTTTTCAGGACATGTGGGTGAGTGACCCTAAAAGGATCTCCACAGAAGGTCACAATGACAGCAAAGTACTCCTGATGGCTGAAAGGCAAAATAATCACCAGTATCGGTTATGAAGATGAGCAAATAAAAGTCCTGAATACTAGTAAAGGTATTTACAGACTCTTTTCATTGAGGAAAGATAACCTTTTTACTGTGGTCTCTTTCAAGGAAAGTTAACCCAATCAGCTGTATATACTTCAGGAAAAATCAATGTTTAAATGTTTTACAAAAAAGATTCTAAACAAAACACTGCCACTTTTGCCACTTGCATTTTAGCAGTTCAAAGACAGTTATTAGCTCCTTGGCAACTGTTACACTATCAGTGGAAGTATTTTAATAACATTCAAAAGAGTACATAGATGAAGACCCAAACATCATTAAATTCCGTTCCATGCAGACAAAGCTGACTAGGATCATCTGACAAAGGGCAACCTCAGCATTTAACAGCTACTATACTGTCTGCTTCTAGTTCCTCAAATAAAAAGATGATAAGGTCCTCTTTATTTTCTACATTATCTGAGAAAGCAATGTTATAAGAATCTCATTGGGTCTTCCTGATATTTTAAAAAGAACTGAAACCAACAGCTTCTACCTTCTGTTTTGCCTACAGAATATGCCTGTTTAAGTGAGGTACTTAATGAGGGAACTCTACATACAGAATTCGTGAAATTAATCCTTTCTTATAAAAGTAAAGTTCATACTGCCAAATAGCTCAAAGGATGTACTACACTACACATATTACATTTTTGAGACATGAAAAATAAAACTGGAAGGTGCTAATTACTACGCTTTCAGCTTCAAAGCAAGCACACAGTCTGGAAAACATCTGCTGAGAATGAATATTTTTGAAACAACTATAGGTCAAACACATCCACAATCTCAAGCACAGAGTAAATTGAGGCAATAGTCTCTCTCTTAGCAGATAACCCATCCTGAATGAAGGACAGATTTGGAAAACCATTTATTTACCAGGAAAGCTGACTTGGAACAAAGCCAATTTTCAGTGGAGGCCTGGGGAGAAAGGTTCCAGACCTATGTCTTTGTAATGTGGGAAGTAACCAGAGCACCTGGAGGAAATTCACACAAACACAGGGAGAACATGCACACACCGCACAGAAGGCACCCAGCCAAGAACTGAACCAGAGAACCTCTTACTGTGAGACTACAATGTAACTGCTTCACCACTGCGCCATCCAAGACTAGGGCATTTATCATTAAATCTGTTGCAACCATTAGCAACAGATTCTTCATGATTTATTATCAGTTTGTTCCTACAGGGAATGTGCCAACTGACACTTGATCAAAGAGGTATTGATTATTTGACACAAATCTTTCCTTCCAACAGCAGACAGTTAATTGATTGACATGAATTCTTCCTTCCTTCTTAAAGCATACAGCTGAACATCCAGGATCGATTACATATGGAAGTCAGGTGTAACAAGGTATTAAAGCTAGTCAACTGTTGAGAAATATATACAGAATTTTTTAAAAATTCAAAGGACGCTCTGCTATCTCTTTGAAGTTGGCAGCAAATTTTGCTCCAAGTGGTCAACGTCTATGTTTTGATCCTTAAGCCCCACAGCCCAGTTACTCTGTTGTTACATTGTGTGAATGAAATTACTGTTCATGGAGTGTTGATATAAGTCTGTAGTCAGGGCTGGCCTTAGCTGAAAAGGCGCCCTAGGCGAAGCACTGCTCTGCCGCCCCTTAAGCCCCACCCACACTGAACACAAGGAACACCCCTATTTGAGCTACGCCCACAGAAGGTGGTTTCTGTCAAAGTTGATGTTGATTAGAAATCTATAGAACACACGTGCCACTTATATTCCATGGCTGTCCTTATAGAATGCTGTTATATTCCAAAATTGTCTCACAATAACATCAGTACTCTTATTTTTCTGTGAGGCTTCACTGCTATAGCATGCTTTGTAGAAGGTAAAATATTTTACTTCCACAGCAAGTTTTGAAGAGTGTAGATCAACATTCTCTTTAATGTCTATTTGTTGATCCTACATCTTGAAAGTCTTCTGCATGCTTGGACTACATATTAGTGGCAATATATAATGCAAATGATTCCCATGCCTCAACAACTGTTTTTTGTGTAGGGCAGACAGACTGAGACCTAGCATTGTTTAAGATTCACCAAAATCTGTTTTATCTGGCTAGGGCCTCTGTTTCTGTTCATCTTACCAGTAGTCTGATTATATTAAAAATGTGTGGTCTTCTTAATTTTGTTAATTCTGTTCAACTTTCCAACTTCATTGATCTTGTTAAAATTCCATTGCTTCTTTTAATTGTTTCATATTAGCATTTATTTTTAATGTTCTTGGCAGCTGTCTGTTGTTTCTCGCTTGCTCGCTGGATCACTGCCCTAAAAGCTCCCTCAGAACATCATGCAGAGACCTGGGGGTCCAGGGACTGCTTTCTCCATTGATTCCCTCATAGGGATGCCGCAGCCCAGGTTAGGCTACCTGCTTTACACAGGCTACCCCATGTTTATGCCTTACCGGCCTGTGGTTATCCCTCAAGCTCTCTTGCACTCGCCTCTCCAGTCTGGCATCCCACCACTGGCGCCCCTGGCTTCGTTTGCTGGAAGACTCACCAATACATTTTGTGCCAGCCTTGGACAAGGGGTGCCCTAAATGGTAGCACTAACAATGGCCCTTCCTAATTTCAGTGATCCCCCTGATAGCTTTTACCCTCCACAGGAACTACCTGCACCGTGTACCAACCCTGACCCCAGCTCAAGGAGGCAGGAAACTCTGGAATCAGATGATCTTGGAGCTTCAAGGGACAAGTTCTCTGAGCAATTGCACTTCTCAGAAAGTTTTCAGTCCCTCACAGGTAAAAAAAGCTGCTGGAGCTTCTTCTGCATTATGATCACATGTAGCTTGTTAAATGAGATAATAAGCAAATAATATTTCTGAGAAGCCCAGAATATGACCGCTAATCCATGTAATGGATTGAATTGTATTTTTTCCCCTTCACAGTTTTGTATTACAAGCGTAACATTTGGTGACAACTTTATGTTGTTATGGGAGCAAATTCTAAATTGTAATGGCCATTACTATAACATGAACTAAATCAAGTAGACTATAGGAGAATGAATGAGTGGCTATGGTACGTCTGTATGAGATATGTGCCTCTGTGTGTCTTTATAGGTACATAATTTGTATGTGTGTGATGGGAAAGCAGATAAATTATTAGTCAAGAAGTTAAATAGAACACCATGACAGGGCACGCACCTTATAAATAAGAGCGCATTCTCCACATTTATGACACTAGTTCAGAACGCTCTGTGGAAGAGGTATATTGTTAGCTTACTGTGTTATCCTAATATAAAAAATTTGAATTGTCTTCTTGATTACATACCTTCCACTTTGTAATAAAGCAAGGACTGCCTCCGAGATTCGGGAGAGATCTGGAAGCTGGAATGAGTGACAGGACATGGGTTAGGGCGGGGGCTTCAGTGGGGGAGGGCGCAATTGTTGCTAGGCTAGCTAGCTAGCATCTCGGCGCTGAAAGAAAAAAAAAATGTTTTTGTTGTTGTTGTTTGGCTTTTCCCGGTTAGGAATCGTCACAGCAGAACTCCACTCTGCAAATTGGGCCCTTTTGAGGCTGGGGAGGGTGCAATTGTAGTCTCTAGGACGGCGGTGAAATTAAAAAAAAAAAGAAATGCTGTTGTTGTCTGTTCGGCTTTTCCCGGTTAGGGGTCATCACAACAGAACTCCGGTCCATGAATTGCACCCTTTTGAGGCCGGCCTGTATGGCGCCCTAGGCGGTCGCCTAGTTCACCTATGCCTAAGGCCGGCCATGTCTGTAGACAGTACATCCAGTGTATTGCCCTTTCTCTTTTCATCACAATTGTGTGAAGTTAGTATATTTAAATAAAGATGTGTAACAGCAAGTGTGTATTTTGGGGGTATCCCTCACAAGGGTGGGTACAAAGGCATTATTTTATGCTGTGTATGTTATTATTTAATGTTGTGTTTTCAGTCATTATTCATAGGAAGTTGCAGCAGTTTAAGTCTGCTGAGTCTTGCAACCATTTTACCTTGCCATAGTTCTCACACTAGACTGACACTCTCCTCTCAAGAAGGGCTAGGTTAGTCAAGCCAGGATGAATTTTCAGAATACTGATCAATTATCCAGGTCACACTACAAGAAACATAATGTATCATACCGCTTTTTATTTAGGGGGAGCCAATTCCAGAGATGAGGGAGGTGAAGAGTTATGATGAGTCTGCCTCTCTTCCTTGTTTTATTGATCTAATAAAACAGTTTTAGATCCTTTGTTCTGGTATTTGTGGAACTATTTGATCTGTAAAGGTTAAAGGCATCCTGGACTTTGAGTTCTATGACTGTTCAGAAAGCAAGACATTGATTTCCTTTGAGGAGCTTTAAGATGCAAAAAGGATGAGTAGTGCTGCTCGTCTTTTCTTGTAACTCAGGGATTTTAAGCCTGTGATCCTCTTTGTTAAGAGTCACCGGGATCTTTGCAGCTGTTTGGTTTGTTTGGTGAGGTGCATCCCAAAGGTAGCACTGCATTCTTTAAGAGGTCTGATTATTGTTGAAAACAAGAGAGTAATAACATCTTTAATGCTGGATAATATTCCCCTTTGTGATTAGCTGCTCTGAGTAGAAGGATTTCCTGATAACCATCACTATATAGTGAGCATAGGTGAGGGGGTTATTAACCCAGATTCCCAGATCTCTAACTACATTTTAATTTTGAAGAAGGATATTGTCGGTGCTATATATTGGAGGGCTGTCTACCAAATGCAA